>NC_050173.1:22154457-22515291 GCF_008315115.2 Sander lucioperca | reverse complement strand
GGACAGGATGACATCAAATTTCTGGTGCTATGTGTCAAGGACCATATGAAAACAGATGTCCTCATTACTGGGTCGCCCGTGCTTTAGAAATAGTACATGCTCACCTTTTCACAGATCAGGGGATTAAGAAACATCACAGGGTTTCATTTTTCAGTTTAATCTCATTTATGGTGTAAATAAAAATGTCCAAAAATAATCAGATTAAGAAAAATAATCATAGACCGTTTGTTACAAAACATGAATTTCTTTAAACAAATAATGCCATGTAAATGCAGAAATGTACACCTAAGAAAAACAGCAAACTAAAACCCAGTCAAAGCCTTGGTCACAGTGTGATAAAACAGTGACATGTCCAAGCCTGGTGTTATGCATATATGAGGCCCTCTGAGATCGAGCATGACAAAAGTAACTTTATTGAATGGGACAGATCGCTGCTTGTCTGACTGACTTAATCTGTTTGATTGAGCAACGGGACGCCTTCGGCTTCACAAGTCCTTCAAAGGCCGCAGATTCTGCAAGTGTGAAAAAAGGGAGGAAAAAAGGAAAAGAGAAAAATCCCTCCACACCCCTTCTACTGCAGACACTCACACAAACACACACTTCCAATAGCAGCTTTTGGAGGGTTTATTTATTAGCTTTAAAACATCTTATTCATTACCCTACCACCCAAGCCCTTTCAGGTCACTGGCCTCTAACAAAGACAGCAAGCCTGGAAAATCTGTCAACTGTCAGTGTCATTGATTAGGAGCAGAACTCTGGGCAGATGAGGCTTCATTGAAGCCAACCGTTGCAAGAGTAATAATGGGCAGAGTTTGAAGAGTTTATCCCAAACAATAACACTGCCGCTGCAATTTTCCTCTACGCTCAAAAGCATGCCCCATTACAGAGTCATACATTCATTTGCTCATGCTCCATGATCTTATTATGGGGATCTAACTTTCCACTCCACCCACTTTTTTTCACCATGTCGTCCAAACACAAAGCAGACCTCAGCTATCATTGTGCTTGATCTGAATTTTATTTAGAGCTCCATATGTTTTCTCCAGCCTACTCTCAAAACCTGGTGTTGATGCTTGGCCTCTCTTGGCCCATTAACCATTAAAAGAGGGGCCATTCTGTCACCACACTGCCTATTGTGGGCCTTTGAAGGTTAAGAGACAAAAGTGTGAGATCATGAATGAGTGCTTGGCAGTCTATTGGAGGTTTCCATCCACACAATTGAACTGAGAATTTGCACCTGATGCAATTCAAGCATCTATTTTCAAAGAGAAAGGGGGGGTTACTTTGTTTGCTGTAGTGGCCTTATTAAATTAAATGGGGTACATTTCTATTTTCAATTGATTGGCACACTGATTTTCAAAATCTTTGCAAAGGACAGAGACCCATCATGGTGGTGGTTTCTCTCCTACTGTCTTACAGAAAATGCAGCTAAAGACCTAACCAGACACCCTGGCTGCTATGAGTACCCAGACATATAGTTAGCTACACGAGACCACAGAGGAGCTGGGTGAAACCCCAGAGATATTCCACACCTCACAGCAATGAGCAGGCAACAGAATTACCCTTCTAATGTCTCTAGGGGCCTCCTCTGAACATGCATTTCCCCTACACTTTTCCCCTCGAAGTAGCCAAAGCTGTGTCTCTCAGTCTCCAGGTCCCCCCTTAGTGACAATTTGTCCACATCAGAGAGCCGTCATCCCTAACAAGATCTGACTCGTGACACACAGATGGGGAGGGGCCGGGCCTGGCAGTGCTAGCGCTGGGTGCCTGCCTGCCCCGGGGCTACAGAAAAACGCCATGCTCAGACTGTCGTGTGAGAGAACACAACTGCTTTCTGCTAAGCTTTGCTTTACCAACACAAGCTCTACCAGCCCACAGCCCACGTCACTGGGCCATTACAAGGGAATAGGGTGCAATAAGAGCAATAAAAAGGATTGTTGTTAATTATATTTCTATACACACACACACAACCAACTGAAATGCAAAATACAGCTCAACAGGGCAGACATTCCAATGCATATGGATTTTCTTAAACTGTTTAAAACCCATGAAATAAAAGTACTACATTGTTTGCCATACACCCAAAACATGTCCTTACCATCTTACTCGCCATCTGCTGTTACTGATCTTACAGAGTTCTTTAAATAATAATAAACTGCAAAGAATAATGCATGCCACTTCATTAAACCATTCACAGCAAGAAAAGACACTTTCTTAGCACAGACACAATAAGTCTGTGACTAAACAGCAAATCATGTGAAATAAGCTTTGCATTGTGACACAAAGAACAGATCCTTTCAGCTCCTCTTCCATTCAGCTGTAAAACAGCACATAAGAGCTGGGCAACATTTTCTTTGGAGCCTTCAGGCAACTTCTGTCAGTAACTCTCATTGATAATGGCTGGAAGTTTCACAAGTCTGGGGGAATATTCTAAAGAATTGTCAAACGCAACACGGCTTAATGATTGTGACTGCAACTTCTATTCTACACAAAACCTTTATGATAGTGGTATTATATTGTTGACATATGTTGGCCTAGTGTCAGGTGATACAAGACACACACACTGCACATCATCTACCCCACCCACACACGGGTTGACCCTGTATCCTAAAAAAATCACAGCTTCTCTGTTCCGGTCAAGTGCATAAGCCAGGAAAATGTATGTAATTAGGTCATGCTGGCCAGTGTGACCCACACAGGGGACAACAGTCAGTATGTTAGTAAAAGTAAAATCATATCAGGGCACAGGGGGTGCACAATTGTCTGAGGGAATCACCTTAATTAATAAGACAACAGAAAAATAAAGCAGAGGGAACAGGAGTACGCTGTGCATGATAAGAATTAAATTACCCTCCAATATGCTGTGCTTACCCAGTGCTGGCCTTTAATTTGAAAATATAAAGGGCATACTGCGGCCAGGAAATTATGTTTTAAATGCGTAATAACCTGGAGGCCCCCTTTGAATACTGGCCCATGCAACAACCACCCCCTTTTAAAACACTATTTTCCATTTTATTTTCTTATCATAGCAACTCTGTCTTAAAAGTTTCAGAATTTCTCCAGACATTGCCATGAAACCTAAATAAAATCGAGAAAAAAAACCAAAAAAAATTTACTTTTTTGTTTCCCCATCTCTTTTCGCATTCTTTTTTTCATGCTTCCACTCTCAGACCTGCTGGCTGCTCTCACCTTTCTCTCCTGGCCCTCTGGCCCTCATCCTTGGCTCTGGCTCCTGACAACCTCACCCACTAAGCTACAGATTGGCCAGCACACAATGCCCCAGATCCTCATTCACCAACACAATGCACTCACCAGCCATACACCTTCCCTTCTCTTTAACTCCTCACCACATCCCTTCTGTCCATTCCATTATTTTTCTTTCCCTCTCATTCATTCTTTTCGTTCATGTGTTTCCTCAAGCTCTCTCCAACTCTATCTCTCGCTTCTCTGACTCGGTCTATCTGGCAACTTGGTGGTGACTGGTGGACCGACAACAGAAACCATCTCCCGCCTTATTCCGGCACAGGGCAGCATGAGCGGGACGAGCCAGAGCTCACAAAGCCACTGTCGAGCGAAACAAAGGTTGTGTGCTCCATCATTCAAACCGGGGCCACTCCGACAGCTGCCTCCGCCACGCTCACACTGACAAACGGCCAGAAAAACAGATGGTTTGTGCATTCATGACCAGTTTAGTGGAAGCCCAGGAGTCACCCCCATTCAAGGGGAGGGTTTTTGTCAGCTATTCCATAATAAAGCTTTTCAGTCTGGTAGAAAATTATAAATGCATTTTAAAATTGTCGCTTAATTATTGAGGTCATCCCAGCTCCATGGAGGAGGAAAGAGCCACAGCTCTGGATTTGTGACACATGACTGATCTGAAAAGATGGGCTGCCTCATTTCACTTTTTAAATCCTGCCAACACATTAACATACATTTGTCAGTTGCTTCTGAAAAGCAGATGCATTGAATTTTGAAAGCCAACTATCCTCCAAGGAGAGAAAGTTTATAATCTCAACATCTGATCAATATTGGCATTCCACTGTATCACCTCACTGGAAATTAAACAAATAAAAGATATAGTGCATCAATATACTTAACTAATAAAATCAATAACTCAATTATGAGATGTATTACAAGCACAAATCCTACAACTGGAATGCATTTGTTCATGCATTTGCACTCATGCACATGCATTTACATGCTAAACCGTGCTGTACTGTTGTTGGGACTCTCACATCATTTCAAGTGCCACACACATACAGGCACATCTGCACCATAATTGATAGCAGATGCGTGTGTCCAACCCTCTGAATCTTTTATCACCTCTGCTCTTTCAGACCCATATGCTTTAACCATGGCCCAGAGCAAGCTTGGCTTTTCTGCCCAGGGTGTCGCTCTCACGTAAAGCTCTGTTTCACAGTCCTGAAGCCCTTCATTTAAAGTTAGAAAATCTACAGACTGAAAACTGCTGTTGATATGCATTTCAGGCCACACAGGAGAAGGTCTATGAAATAAATCATGAGAATTGTTTAATATTTGGTGTTTTCACAACTTTATTTTTTGTTAATGTATAAATATTGTCAGTAAGAAGTACTTAAATAAGGTATATACACAAGTAGCTATATGAGACTAAGTCAAGCACAATAATGGTGTATGTCATATCATTAAAAAGAGCTTAGCGGTTGTTTTAAAGCAGTGAAGCGTGAACCATACTGGACTTCTGAGCATCACCATCAAGCTCCTGGCAACACACCCCAAAAAGTCATTTCCAATTGTAAGAGAAAGCATTCACCATGTTGCACTATATCATACACAATACTGTTCACACAAATTAGCTGCAGTGCCAGCCAAAGTGACACTGACTAAACTTAGTTTGTTTGTTTCCACATATTAAATTAGTTGCACATCTTCCAGTGCCCAGAGACAGGGCCTAACAATGCAGGGAGAACGGCTGAGCAGATATGAATTAAAGATAACGCCAAGCCACCGCACGTCTGTCTCTGCTTGGAAACCATCTGGACGTTCAATATTACATCCTTGTCTACACTTTTCACACTGATCAGGATCAAAGTTTTTTGACAGGTCTTCATGATGCATCACACCCAGATGTGGTAACTGGCTGAACGCATTTGTTGAGTCTCACTCTCATTCTGAGCAGTCATGCAATGGCCTTAAAAGTCCTCCCCAAGAGAAGTCACAGCTGGAGCAGCGCTAAAAGCCACTTACTTCTTACCTTAAATGTGACAGAGACATCATGTCAAGCTCTAATTTTACCAGAGGTAAACTTTGCTTCAACATCAAAAAATATCTAAACCAAGATTTTAATTTTAAACTCAAGTAATTGTTCATCTATTTCAATACATTTGTGAAAGGAACAACTAAAATACTACTTTGATATTGAAATATTAATAATAATACAATAGAATGAGTATTTCTAAAAAAAAAAAAAAAAAAAAAAAAAAAAGGCATGAAGTTTTTTGTGTCACAGACAATTCATATAAAGACCGCAAGCATATCTTAACAATCATGGGATCTAACATGTTGGGATCCTATTAATAATCATGTAGGCTCAGCATCATTGCACTGGACTGGTAAAGTCAAATTAACATAATCACTGTCATCATTAGCATAATTTCTGTGCTAGTTTGTCCGTGTTACTTACTGTAATGTATAGGACAATAGAGACACCCAAAAGCATGTTACACACTGGATAATAGCAAATCACACATTATTACTGACCTCTGAGAGACCCACACGGCTAACAGAATATAAACAAGGATACACACGACACCTTCGCATACACACACATAGTATATGAAGCTGATTGTACCCTGACCGCTTCTGCTTTGTTTCAACATAAGCACTGCCCTCCTCTGACTGTCCAAGGAAGTGCATCCAATCAATATGGCAAAAAAAACTCCTCATCACTGCTCCAAGTTATTACATTCTCCAAAGAAAAGGTGACTTCAAAATTGGTTTTATTACTTGTCAAGAGTGCACAGTCGGTGGATGAGAGACCCCTCCCCATCACACTCTAGCCCCCTATCCAGTGCCATTTGTTGTTGGACTGCAGCACCCCCTTGGCAGCAGATAGGAATCACTTCCTCAGAACATGATGTGGGAGGTGTTCAAAGATAGACGCTGACAGAAATCTGCTGCCACTGCCAAAAGCGCTGGCATTTCTACGACACAAGCAGTGACTCTTAGACGGATGTAATTTGATCAAATAATGTGACAAATGTGTGAATATGGACAAAAAATACCAATCGCATTAAATAAATACAAGCTAGAGGTGGGTATAAACAACTTGGAAAATAAGTCACAGTATGTTGCTATGTTACAAACAAAATTATCTTTCAACGGCAAAAATATATTCTTGGTGCCAGCATAGCCGTTTGGTTCAGTTTTTATTGGTGTTGTTATAATTCTAAGCTAAACCAGCTGGTAACTAGATGATACTCAAAGTTGTTTTCAATCCAAAAAAAGAAACATTTTCCATCTTTTTCAGAGACTGTACAAACTGCTCCTGTGAGATTTCAAACCATAAACAGCATCTAAGCAGAAAGTAATTAAACCCTCAGCAGACTCTAATCAGCATTCATGAATGGCATCAGCTCCTACTATGATATACAGTACAGGCCCCGTCAAGGTGATTTCTCACTGCTCACCAGCTCCTCCAACAACTCCCACCACACACAGACACACACACACACACACACACACACACACACGACCTGCAGAAGGCAGCCCCGACCTGTCGTCCCACAGCTTCTCAGTGGCTCCACCCACCCCACCCCCCCCACCAGCACGTGGCTCTATCGCTGTCTGTCTTTCTCCCCCACCCTCCCCTGAACAAGGACAAGAGCTCGCTTGGGATGAATAATATAATCCCTGCCACAATATGTTAAAAATATGGTAAAGTGTAAGTTTGTGTGTGAAAACATCAGTGTTTTGTTTGCTTTACTAAAAGACATTGTTACACATAACTGATATACATTATTGTATGATAGAAAAATAATCACCAGCTGAAAATATGGATTGAATGTCAAGTCACTGTTAAAGCAACACCTTAAAAAATATGTCACACTTGCATCACTTAGCCTACATTTTGTCTAGTTAAATCATGTTTTTCACTGCACACACTGAAAAGAAGCTGTTGTGGAAGACGTGAAGGAACGGACAGCGGCTGAACCACAGAGCAAAGCCGGAAGTGAAGAGACTCAAAGCCAAAGAGACAATAATGGACCTTGTCTGCACAGTCACCAAATGGCTACTGCTTGGTTAGCTGTAAGCTCCATTTTGGGACCTTTGGTTCCCATATTTAATTAAAAACCCATTATCACCTCTCAGCATAGTGAGCAGCACTTTAGCCCATACTATCTAGACCCGGCACTCTTAATTGGTCTTAAATGGCTAAATTTCTTTTCATGTAATCAGTCTTCCAGATCTCTAAAGAGGAAAGGAAAGTAGTTTAGAGTCTTGTTAAAAAATGATCCTCCCATCCCCCCTCTGCATAGTAGTAATCAGTGTTACAACAAACTATTCTCAAACATTAGAGTGTACACATGCACAAACACACACCCTTCCCCAGACCTTGTGACAGACCTTGCAGGGAAACTGTTGTTTAGGTGGTGCATTAATATTCAAAAGGTGATGCTGCCAAAGCACCTTGAGCAGATGCACACTGGCACACATTGATGGCCTGAGTGAGAAGCTGCAGAGAAAACAGTACAAGAGAAAGCAAAGAGTTTACACAAAAAGAAATAAGAGGGAGAAGACAAAATTAAAAGATTGAGGGAAGAAAGAAAAATTAGAGCTACAGGTTAAGTAAAGAATGAATAAAAGAGGAAAAAGTTAGATGAGCTCTCCTTCATTGTTACCTCGACGAGTGCAGCCAGGCCCCAGCTCCCCTGGCTGAAACTAAGTGGCTTGCTGGCATATGGTGTAACCTCCATTTGAGTGCTAAAAGCTGGATATTGTTTTTGTGGAGCAGATGTTGGCGGGCATGGCAAAAGGCACAGCTGACAGGGCTGCACAGCTGGGAACGGTGTGTGTGACCCACATACAGGGGGAGCAGTAGTCAACTGAGAGCCACAACCTTAATGGACAATGGAGAGACATGATATGAAGTTTGTCCCTCCATTGTCTTTACACGCATTAAATCAAAATGAAGTCTGTTTAGCTTGTATTGTATTCTACTGCCTTTTCCACTGATAGGACATTTTCCAAGTGGCTCTATGACCACCCCAACATTAATCTAGTGATCAAGGAATCAGATTTTAATCGAATGCCTCACTCATGATGTTGTGTGTCAGAGAGAAGGCTCGGTCAGGACACACAGCCCCAAAATATTAAGTACAATCAGACTCAGATTGTCGGGCTTTATTTCTATGACTGTTCTAATTTGGGGAGTTTTATTCGGGCTAATCACAGTAGGATGGAAAACAACCTCAGCTCTTTGTGTGCCTCTGAAAAACACAGAACCATCATGTTTTAAATTGGAATCAAATGAGCTTTCATGCCTAGATTTGAGCTAATGAAAACAAAACGAGGACATTTAAGAGTCCTGACCGATTTCCCAAACCCAGAAGTGTCCCGATGCCAAAAGTGGACAAATGAAGATTATGCTGAGATTATAATAAGGATGCCAAAGCCATTATCCAGTCTACTTTGACAAATGTGCCTTTCTGTGAGCAGATGGGACCGAGAGTTTGGTTGGGGTATCAGGCAGAGTATCCTTCACCCAGTTGGCTAGAAAAGACCAGGATAAACGGCAAGCAGGGACACTGTCAAGACTCCCAAATATTGCATGTAATTATTGTTTGAGTGCTTATCTCCGTCAAATACATTAATTTTGTTGTGCTTAACGAAAACTGACCCATTAACACAACAAATATTACTATAATATTATTCAGTTATTTAATCCACATTTTTCACTGTTTTGGGTCTGTTCACAGCTGTTTCAATATGTTTTATGTGCACATTATAAAAATAGAATAATGTTAAGTTTATAATGTTAGCAGGAACTCAACTGTCTCTCTGCTCATCTGTCAATCAGCGGCAGCCTATGGTCTCAGATTGGGCAGAACACTTTGGCTTCAGCTACTTAATTATGAGAGTGTTAAATGCCGTATGTTGTGGGCTGGGGCAAAACCAACTGACCAGAGGCTGCAAAGGCGGTTTCCTCTGGTGTAAAAGGATTAGAATAGCCTGTCACTCAGTGGGGTCATGCAGAGCAGAGGCACTACTTAAAAAGTCATTTAGAGAATTAAGATGCCCCCAGTTGGGCCTGCAATCAGGAAAAAACAACATGCTATATAAAACTACAAATAAATACTTGAGCACAGCCTTGAGGCGACAACTGTTGACCAATATTTCCTTTTGAATTCCTGAATCTGCAAGGCTTTGGCGCAATGAATACCAATCTCTCATGGAGGTCTCATTAATTAACGAGTGGTTGTCTTGCCTGCAAACTGATTAAATTCACCCCACAGAGGGAAAGGTAAAATGTGGACAGCACCTTTATGAGCACTTCAGTGGGAATCAACCTTCATGTGGCAAGGTTTAGCTAAATGTACCAACAGGCTGCTGCTGACCTTAGAAAAGAGCTGAAAAATCACCTGCAGCAATCTGTGATGACAGGGACAAAATGAAAACAAGCTTCTCACAAAGTGATCCAGGGACTCTGCTGTAATTGCTACAATTATGTACCTTTAATTAATGCTGTATTTAGTTTCTACTACATACAATATATTATTGTTTCACCAGGATCTGTTGAGACAACATGCTTAAAAAACCTCCTTGAGAACCAGTAAAAATTGCTTACAGTCACCTGTTTTTAACTCATAATGTGGCCCACTGTTTCCTCTACCAACAGTACAAGCTCTACCTGTCAGAGTGAAACAATCCATAATTCATAAATTGAATGAATCAGATGAGGGAGTGTCCGAGGTTAGTTCTACAGCTTTGGGGGTAGCGTGACTCAGAACCTTTGAGGTTGCCTGACAGCGTTTTAGGTCAAGCAGTAACACTCAAATGGTATACCTCTATATCTGTCCACAAAGCCGCATAATCTGAGCATGTTATAGATATTATATGCAGGTTACCGAGCAGTGCTGCTGCTCTTCACAGAGGCTGGGAGGACAGACTGACTGGTGCTGCTTTGACAGAAGTTATGAATACAGATCAGACCTCATAACTGACAGGCCTTACTGATGGAAGCTCGGGGGCTCTGGGACTGAGCAGATGATTTGACAGGCAGATATAGAGACCTGCTACTACAGAATAGGTGGACAGCAGACAGGTGTGGGTGGGTCTGTCTGTCTGTCTGCATGTATGCAAGTTGCAGTGTTTGTGAGTATGTTTAAAGCTATTTACTTTTTAAGGATTTTAGGTGTTTCAATGTCTTTGTAGTGTCATGTTTATAAATTAGTTGTATGCTATTCTTTGTTTAGATTTCATCAAGTAGATCTTTCGAGTAAATGGGACATGCATTATCATATTGTATTACACTAAGTAATACTATATTTTGCACCTTAACTAATATCCTTTATGTGCAACACTAACATACTGTTTTTTAATGATAAAATCATCAAATTAGAGAAGATGCACTAAAAGGCTAGTATATTGTGGTTTTAGTTACATCTACCCTTGCAGATCTGCATGTGACAAATCTTTAATTGTAGACTAATATTGTTCCTGCTCATCACTTGATATTATTACATATTGTATTTGAATGTGATCTCGAAGTTTCTCCATAGTCAGTGTTGATGCAGTGTGGCAGTGTGCTGTGTTGAGAGTGACATGCTGATTCCTGAGCTTCTGTATGAGTCAGTCCCACCCTTCCATCTCGCGAGCAGGCCTCAGCTCTCACACCTCATATCAGCCTGACTTTGATGGACACATGCTCCCTCTGTGCTTGGCAGGACGGTCTTTTGAGGAAACTCAACTAAAATACACAGAGGGCCCCAGACCCCAACTCTCCAAAATCACAGACATGAACTTATATGGTCAAACACGTACACACAAGCATAAACCTTTATTTTTGCCAGTGGATGTTCTTCATGTTGTCTAGATGAGCTCTGGAAAAACATGTGCACTACGAAGCTTATTCACCTTAAAACTTGCGACGAAGCCGGTTCATTTGTGGATATCTGACAAAGAAAGCAGAATGGGAGTACGTTTTCTGAGTTTCTTGGACAGTTGTATGGTAAGTTATCTTAGGAGAGGCAAACACTGGGCAACTGTTGAGTGACAGTGAATGACCAGACTATAAACACTTGACATCATAGGACTGAACATTACTCGGATCAATCATGTGCTCAGGATAACAATGCCAGCACATCACCCACAGTGCTAGAACTCTTTAGACTCGTTTTACAGCATGGCGGCACACTTGACTAAAGCAAGGTCTACTCCTTTGCCCACAGACAAAGGGAGCCCTGCACTACGTTTGTGTCAGTCTGCTCATCCCATTACATCCACTCTGCTGCTTCCAGTCATCAGCTATGACGAGCCTTCACCTGAGTTGACAGGTGACTGTCCTGAGGCAGCGCAGCACCCAACAGGGGAGCCTTAACCTGCCAACTATCTGTCAGTCCCCCAAAACCAGCTCTGTCATGTCATCTCCTCCATGCCAATCATGGTGACACATCAAGTTTGTGTCAGGAAACAGTGTTGGAGATTACAACCTAATACAATATTGCCCTGAGCAAATGGGAAGAACCAGGCAATTATTATGAGACATAGATGATAATGTAAATGTTGGCAGGCCACATGCAAATAATTACAAATACAATGTTTTTTTTGTAAAGCTTTAACTTTTGGTATAATTGCTCATGCAAAAAAAGGAGGGGTAAGGACTCAAGAGGGCACATTTCTGAGAAGATGATAGAGTCTAGAATAAGATCAAAAAATAATTCCTTAAGTATCATGTAAGGTTGTCCATTCATCCCCTTAGTGACAAAGGGAACATTGCAATGGTTGCCAGTCTATTCTCTAATTTTAGTTATTAAACTAAGGATTCTTACGACCAACAACAAACTATCTTAACAAATAACATTTCAATAAAAACGTCCTTAAAGTCTCTGTAATCACTATCCTTATAAAAATGGATCAAATGAGTTTTTGTGTGTAAAAAAGGTTGTGCATTGTGCCGAACCCACAGAGAATTATCACCCGACTCTGCAATCCCACTATGGACCGTTTTAGTGTCTTTCAGCTCATTGTTTTGGTTCACTCTCGGTAGCAGCAGTTCAGCAAAAAGAAACTAAACACTACCTACTCCGCACCAAAGAAAAAAACAGACAAAGTAATTGATTAGCTGATGGACATAGCGGAGCATTTAGTAGCTAAAGAACCAAATATTTCTTGGTTGTTGTCTGCTCAATGTGTAAATAGGCAACTGTCTTCAAACAAGTTGGCATATGAGCCTCAAAGTTGCAGATGTGTCAATGTTTCCACTGCCACCAAGTTGCCAAAAAAATTATTGTAAGTTATTGCATGTTTAAAGTGCTTAAAAATGGAAATATGAAAATCTTTAATTCCATGACAACTGAGTAAACTCCTTCTGCTGATGAAGTTCATGCGATTATGATTGAAAGCTCTTAAATTAACCTTGAGGTGAGATTATTTTGTTAACTGTCGTTTCCAAGATCAAGAATGAACTTCAATCCCAATATTTAGGCCTTAAAGTTCTCAGAAAAATTGAAGTTTCAACATGTACTTAAAACTTAAATTCCACCTGCTGAAGAAGGTAGTGCGATATGATCGAAAAGCTCTAGAAATGGCACTAAATGTGACCAGAGGCCTATACTACGAAGCAAGATTTGGGGTTACCAAGCTAATTTCAGGTTCAACCCAGGGTTTTGTCTATGACGACGGTGGGTCATTTGTTACCGGGTTACATCGTCATGGTAATTTATGCTGAACACATAACCTGCTCAGGAGCATGCGTTATGTTCGAGATTAGAGACCAACCGGTATAAAGCACCGCCTACTGACCAATCAATACTCAATTGATAATGCCGTCACCATTCTTAGAAGATATGGTGGAGCTCAGTGCGCAGATAGTGAGAGGTGCGCTCAGAAAAGTTAGAACATTTAGAGACCAACAAAACCATCAGGGAATGTCAATGGGTTATCTTTATGAAATATATAGATTTTCAGGGGAGGGAATACATATCTTTGTCAGATTCTTGAGCCGTATATGTTGCCAATGCCACACATCGGTTTGAATTAAGTTTTTATATACATTTTTTATTTGCTCCCACGATCGCTTACCACTGCCAGGGTTGCAACTGAAAGAATAGGCTACAGCAATGAAAGTTTATGAATGCACAAGTGTAATTACGGTCAGATCTTGTTATGCCTAACTGAGGGGCAGTGATATAGAAAAGCCTTGTAATTTACACATTTACAGTATCAGCAGTTTTTTGCCAGCTTTCCTTCCTGGATTAAGCAGCAGCGACTGTAGCTTTTTGCCTGTATAACGTGTCTGTGTTTTTAATATTTCTGTAGGATTATCGTTTTCTCTTGTGTAAAATATGCGCCTGTGGTAGACTTGTCCATGTTTGCGATTGGTCATATGGTGCAAAACCGCCCCTTTCATGTGAACGCGCTCGTCGCTAGATTGGGAAACCCTGGGTTGATTGAACGAGTTGATGACCACCGTTGTGTCACACTGTGTGCGGGACCGCGGTTGTTAGGTTTGTTGAAGCTGGGTAACGGAAAGAAATCCAGGGCATGTTGATCTTGCTTCGTAGTATAGGCCTCTTCATGATATTGTTTTGTCAACAAATGTTCCCACGTTTTGGGATGTCCTGTTAAACTGAGGCCTCTTACCAAGAACAAGCCATCTTAATTTAGATTTCATTAAATATAAAAAGAAATATAATTCTGTCCTCTTAATCTTAACACACATCCGGACACTGCACAGAGTCTAAGTTGTATTCATATTCTCCACTATTTCATTGTGAATGCAGCTTTAAGTATATATATTCTTTGTTGTTCTTCCCTTCTGACTAGACCGAGATTCATTTGTGCAATGGTAAAGGTTGCGCTGACCTAGCCTGTAATCGCACATTTTTGAATGTTAGGAGGGGGGAAGCAGCCTGTGCCATATGGCTAACGATCACAATAATAAATCAATTTCAGGCACCAAGTCATAATTTATCCGAGGAATTATGAATTTTTCCATTCAGTTGTTTCCAGTTAGTTGTCGTGGCATTCCAGGACCTCATTTGAAAAGTGGCAACGAGGCAAGCAGGCAGAGTTTTAACCAACTGCTGGGATTTTACATGGGACTAATCATGAAGCACTGATTGATTGAAGCTCTGTTATCAGTGGACGCTGCCACCCCCCACCCCCTCACCCCCATATGTAAATGAGTAACCTTTAGGAGGGCTCCGAGTGGCAGCAGTGGCAGATGGGCAGTAACAGTAATGGGGTGGAGGTTGGCTTGAATAAATATCCCATGGTCTGGAACTTACCTAGTCAACGAGCCCACCACAAAATATAGACTCCAGGAATCAAACTCACGGAGAGTACAGCTGAAATGAGTCATCAATTAATCATTCAATCGATTGACAAAAAAAAAAAAAAACTTTTACTCAACAAAACCTAAATTCAAAACATAACTGCATTAATAATCACAACCTTAAGCCATGCCCAGAAGCCAACAGTGATCATTCCAGACAATTTCCTGTTTATGCACGAAAAGTGGATTGTGAATTTTTGCGCGGAAATTGTTTGTGATTATGCATTCAAATTTAATACATTTAGTCAAAACCACTGAGAATTTTGGAAGTCTCTGTGGATTTGAGCATACCATTCACTTCACTTGCAGACACTTGAAAGTAAAATGCTGCAGCAGTGAGGCCCTTTAGTTTATCTAGCCCAACTACAGGGAATACACACAGACAAAGGCATCAGTGTTGTCCAATTGAAATCCTTTAGAGAGAGTGAAGAGGGAGGAGAGAGATTGAATGAGAGAGGAAAATCAAACAGACAGTGTGGATGTTGGAACAGAAAACAGTTAGGTCACACTGTTTTTGATCTAGGAAAGTGGCAGCACAGAGCAAATGAAAACAAGGCAGCACAGACTCAGGCCCTACTGTGAGGCAGAGGTGGAAATGTCTATTTCCCCCCGCAGCCTTAAATTAACATGACAGCCAGTAGCTTCTTGCTACCGCAAAAGTGAGTGATTAGTATTATCGTTTAAATTGTAATTTAGCAGTTAATTAAAGTGACCTTGGTTTCTATTGCTGCATCTGTACACGGGCAACTAGAGTGTCGTTCCGTCTCTCAACCGTCTGTGAGGCCGCTGTCACAGGGGCCCGTTACAGGATTAAGTCACCCCGGTGACAAAACCAAATTAAGCAGCTGTCACCGCCTACCTGCAGCTCGGAGCTTAAGATGATCAACTTATGACCGGTCGGGGAGCAAAGCCTTTTCTCCCTCCTCCCATTATCATTTGTAATTTATGATTAGTTTTAATGTTTTTTTTCAGACCGTCATTAAAAGCGAGATGTTGAGAGCGAACTGCATGAAATCATCGTTACCATGCGTTAATGTTTGATGAAAAGTCTGTGACAGCATCTTTAAAATTCAGTGGAGTGTGTTTAACAATTACTTGTGTAGTCCTGACTGTGAAACATTGTTCGCTGCATTCTCTGACTCAGATTAAAGCATGCAAAATGAATAATTTAACAGAAATGCTAATGTTCGAGATTCCCGGTGTATAACATTCTCTAAACATTCTAATCCTGAGGGAGAAATCAGATGTGAGGGAGGTAAACTGAGGTAACATTTATAAGCATTCTTGAGTAGCTGCAAAACAGTGACAGGCTCTCTGAATGGTATTCATGTAGCTTGTATTTGCTAAAGCTAAAGAAAAAATGAAAGAAGAAAAAAAAAAAAAAAAAACTGTGCTCGGTCAACACCAGGATATTATGATACATATTTCATACTGTTGTGCAGCATTTAACTAAAAATACACATACATTAGATATAAATTATACACACATGCTCATCATCGTAAGAGAAAAACTGCTTACAATGTTTGAATTGCTATAATCCTGCATTCTAAATTACTTGACTTTAAATGTTAGAAAACACTGATTATTTATAATGCTACAATGCTATGGTTAAGGTTTGGTTTGATTTGGTTTAGGCACAAATTCAACTTGGTTAGGTATAGGAAAAGTTAATGGTTTGGGTTGAAATTACTTTTTCGCTAAAGTTAAGTGTGTAGCTCTGTCGACATTACGGATACAATAGAGTTTGGCACTCTATAGATCCAATGACAGTGCTTGTTTACAATCACGTCTGGGTAAAAAAACTCCTGTCCGTCCCATACATACAATTTATTGGTGCTGAGCATATGAGGAACAACTGGATATACTTTCTCATCTCATTCATCTAAAATGCATGTTTGATGCTTTCATATGTCAACACTTTCACTAACATTTGGTTGGAGACCAAATTTACCTGTTGGGCCACAGACAAAAGAAAAGACACAACCCAAACTAGCAGTCAGTCCGACCGGCGGTGAGATTTCGCTGTTCGTAACGTTAGATTTGGTTTATCAAAGATGCTAGCAAAGCAACACAGTACAGAAAATAAGCACAGCAGAAATGTCACATCGGTCAGGCCTCTGTGTTTAACTATATACAGTATCTTTAAATGTTACAGTTACGACTTAAAATGACAACAGAAATAAACAAGTTTGTCAATTTCACATCTCCGCAACTCAAATCCACTGCCATTTGTCTACCCGGAAGTGATTTTTGTGTGCAACGTCACAGTGATTGGGTCTATAATACAGTTACCTCACCTCCTCCTTTGCTCCCTGCATAATTACTATGGCAGCTACAGGGCTTTGTAGTTTGAACGTAAATATATTTAGTTTTAGGTAATTTGCTGAAATGACTGATGCCATCATTCTTCTTGGGAGGACAGTCTTGATTTCTTATATATTCTCTATGAGAATATGTCTTCAGTTGCAGCATTCAGTAAGTCTACATGTTGCCCATTCCATTTAATTAAAGCCAAATATGTAATGTGGCCACATGGTGTTTTAAAATGCAGTCAGAACATTTTATAATACATCTTTGTTGGTTTTGTTTTAAAGCACTTTAATTTCACATGAAACAATCTATGAGGTCAAATTGCAAACTCTCTTGTATTTGAGGGTGTCTACATCTACATCAGATAACAGTGCCCAACTATATACTTATAATTAACCTAAATGTTATTTGTAACACCTGTGCTTTTCCTACTATGACAAGTTAAAAGTCTGCTGTGAAAAAGGCCACAATTCACAGCATAGCTCCACCCACATTCAACCTGAGCACAGGTCTAATCAGCTGATTAACTGAAAACACCCAATTAAGTGTGCAGGGCCTTTAAAACACTCTTAAAATTACTCTTAAATTTACATAATTACCCTATAATCTCTGCATTGTTCTTCAAGTACTTGCTCACTCTTGTGACAAAAACTGACCTTAGACAAACTTCACCATGGACTCATAACCCAAAATAATGCAGCTCACAAACTCTTCAACATCTTAGCTGATGTTGAAACAGGTGGCACAAGATGTGAAGGGAGGGTGTGTGTGTCAGGCTTCAGTGGTGGGGGGCATCACAACAAGTACTCATGATAAAACCGGCCCATACAGACTGACAGCAGGTAAATTGTATGTCAGCAAGGTCTGCATTTCAATCCTTGCATATTTTCAATAGGCACCATTGAAAAGCCTCCCTGCATCTTTGCCTGTAAACAGACTGATTTAGTGCTAACTGTTTTTGATTAAAATGTCAGTAAGGCTGTGGGCTCCTTTCATCTCTTGGGCCCCAAGCTGTCTGTCTCCTCGCCCCCATCTACCCCCCCACGAGTGGGGTCCGGCTTGTGACATGGAGGACCATTTATCTACTCTGAGGATCGTGTCATGTAATAAGCCCTGTCTCCAGAGAGCATTTAGCCTGATAGGAAAAGCTGATTGGGACAAAAGGCTACTGAATCTCATTCTAGCTCTCGCAGTGGCAGGTGACTGCCGAGGTAAACACATTTCTCTGGGGACAGAGAGGGAGGCGTGAGGAGAGACAGAGTAAAAGATAAACCATGGAGGTAAGTGTGTATTTTCATCACCATCATGACAGCTTATGCTAAAGTTCTGTTCCACTTTGGAATGCTCAGGAGTGCCGTTTGTTACCATCATTACCAGAGGATATGCTGGTGGTAACTTCAATCTGCCACACTATTTTTCCTGCATAGTAGTGCCGATTCATTGTTTCAGTGTTCCACAAACAAAAACAAAAAAGAATTTCCACAGAGGAACATCATAAGAGAATTAGATGGATTTGGCTCTCTATTGCTTGCAAAAACAAAGACATGAACTAGTGTCATAAACAACTGGGCCTGTAGATTATAACACTTACCCAAAACAGGCACATGAGGCTGCTGTCTTGTTTGGTTTTGTTTGTTTGAGCCTGAGAAAAAGAGAGAGAAGGCAGGATGGTCAGAGCGAGCGGCAGCTGTATCCACAGATGTTCATGTAAAAACATCCTTATTCACATGTTCCCCACCATTTGTTTGTTTCCTGGTAATTTAGCCCTTCAGCACAAGAAAAAAAACCTGCTTTGTTTTCATACTAACAAGGCAATTAGCAATCATTACACATTTCCACTCTGGGTTGCCTACAGGTGGATAGTGGTAATGATTTTACCAACTACTAATACTTTGTGTGTGTGTGTGTGTGTGTGTGTGTGTGTGTGTGTGTGTGTGTGTGTGTGTGTGTTTAAAAGAGGGCATGACTCACATAAACAGTTACCAGTGTATCATTCTGCCAACATTCACTCTGACCCATCTTCCCCTATGTATAATAGATGTGCACGTCCTGAGTAGGGACAAGTGCGGGAGATACACTAGTGAGGTGGAAATTGGAGGAGACAGGAGGCATTGACACCAAAAGACTTGTAAACGGTGCTCCTGGCTCCCCAAGGATGGTCTGTCACGCTGTGATCACCAGTAATACTGCCAGGAGAGTGAGAGCAGAGGCGGGGGAGAGGAGGGTAAATGGAAAAAAAAAAAAAAAAAAAAGGAAGATAACATGACTACGCCTAAAACACCTTAGGGAGTAAGATCCAAGGTGCGGGCATGGTGTGGACACTGCATTAAGTTGCAGTCAGACCAAAATAGCAGAAGAGGACAGGAAATAGTGTGGGATGTAAACAGACTGCAGGCACTTGTATGACTAGTAGGCTAACAACAGCAGTCCAAAGTTGTTAATTATACAGCTTTAAACACTTCACTGTCATTAGCCTCTGCCACTTTCCTTGCACTCACTGTATCCGAGCAGCATCCCTTTTTCTCCGCTACTTGAATTATTTTGCCATACAGCTAGAAAACAAGAGCATAAACAAACAATATTTCCTGAAGAGGTCAACCCCTCCCCTATCAAACTGGCTGGCTGGAGAGGCTGCACAAAGCGGAAAAGGCGGGTCAAGTCATGTGTTGCTTCGATGAGTCATTAACTGACTAACCTTTATAAATTAGCAAAGTCGGTGGATCTGCAGGTTCCCACTGTAAATTTGCATTTGAAGGTTTTATGATAACCTCAATGTTCTGAGTCAGACTCTCTGTCACACCTGCTTTTGCCTAAATCACTATTTTTGCAACAAGTATGCAATGGATGTGATTTTTATTTTTAAGATTTACATTACCTTGCCGACATCATTATGAACTACAAAGAACTTGTGAACTATCATGGCTGCTAAATTTTATAAAAGTTGTTTTCTTACCTCTCTAGGAAAGCTTTTTCCTATTCACCTGAGTGTAGTAGTTTACAAGAACAAAATAAGAATGTTTTAAAGTGCTGCATCTTATAATGTTATGAGATTCACTTTTTTCCTTGGTCATTGGCCAAACTTTGACACGAACATTCAGCGAGATAAGATTTTAAGATGTCATGCAAAAAAATACAACCTTGTTGACAGGCAATAAGAACTATGATCCATACCCTCCTGTCTCAGCACATCACCTCTTTGCTGAGTTTTAGAAATACAAATAAAATAATTTTCCTTCAAAATATTAATAGTTGGGCACCCAGATAGCTCAGTTGGTAGAGCAGGCACCCATATATAGAGGTTTACTCCTCGACGCAGCGGGCCCGGGTTCGACTCCGACCTGCGGCCCTTTGCTGCATGTCATTCCCCCTCTCTCTCCACTTTCATGTCTTCAGCTGTCCTGTCAAATAAAAGGCCTGCCTAAATAAATAAATAAATATATATATATATATATATATATATATATATATATATATCATAGTTTTAAAAAGATAGGTCTGGCAATGGTAACAAATATGCTTCACTTTTTTTTATTGATCTTATCCACATCTTGAGTAAACTCCTATGGTGCAACAATGAACTAAAATCCCCCTTTTCTAACTAGCATACAACAGATGTACATCCTCTACTGTCCTCCATGTTCATGGTCCCCAGCTCTCTGTGGCCTCATTTCATATGCAGGTTCATCTGGCTCAGGACAGCGTGGCCCTCACTGCAGAGTGGCCCAACAGAGTCCCCAGGGCCAGGCCCTCTGTTCAAGGTCCCCAGGGGCCAACCCCCTACCCTTCTTACCTGCTTCAGTTCATTTGGGTAGCTATGGCCGACATATGTGAAGCTGTAGGAAAGCAGATGCTGCTTTTCCATTTGTGAAATCAAGTTTTTGGAAAGCAGTCAGCATTTTGATGGCCAGAGTTAAGTCAGTCAGTGAGTAAAGGGCAGAGGGCAGTGAGGAGGCTCAGTTGTACAGGGTTGTATAACACTGCAACATCTGATCATCACTGTGAGAATATGCTGATCTCGTAAAACAGTAGCTTGGCATTATCTCATGTGTTAACACTTGCATAAGCCAGTCACATACATACATACAGTACAAAGACACACACACAGTCTTGATGCGGACATGTCTGTAGCTGAGCAGTTCCTTTCTCAGTCATCTGCTGATGCTGATCGACAATACGGGGGTGAGGATGCGTGTCAGAAAGAGAAATGCCTGAATGAAATGACAGACTCTCGCCGTCCCTGTCCTCCACCGCCTCCATCTCACCCACAGCAGCCTGGGAAGCAATGACAAGCCTGACACCTGTCAGTCATACACTCACAGACAGGACAGCAGCATACACAGCTCCACATGCTACTGCAGCACAGCACTGAACTCACTTTGCCACTCAATTTCAATCCACACACAGCAGGTATAGAAGGGTTTCTGCATGCTGACACTGCTGATGTGACCCAAATTGTTTCTTCATCAATGCTTGTGTAACATTTACAGCAACAGAGGAGACAATATTAATGATAATTAAATAATAGTTTATCAACAGTCTGAGCAATAATCCATAAAGACACTGACTGCATTATGTTTGGATGGGGGGAATAATAATATTACAATTAAAGTAGTGCTGACTTGAAGTTTGAAAGGTTAGATTTTACACAATTATGTGTCAAGGTGCTGAACGACCGCAGCCACCGACTCCCTCCTGGCGACAAATTTCATTAACAAACCTGATGTATACAGCACACGCAGACACAGTTCAAATGGAGGACATAAATTTCAGCCTGTGGGGTACTGCGGTCACATTACAACTAATCAACTGCTCTCCTTATACCCTTCTGGAAAACTCTTCTTCTGTTCAGATGGGTGGGGGGAGATAAAGGAAAATATGATGCTTTATTTCTAATCAGCATAAATTACCAGCATCCATCAGGTGAGGCTCAAATTAAAATCCTCATCTGACAAAGCAATGGGAACTGTGTGAGCTCACTCATGAATCAGTGTGATTTAATCCAATCATATAAGACCCCAAAGCCAAAATTTTCACTAAGGATCAACGCAATTGCCCTTCTTCACATTTTTTTCATTAGGTCTTTAAGGGAACATTTGGTTCTGAGGGTCAACCGGGTCTAAACTTGCTATCACATTTGTTCTCTTCAGAACTGTGTGACCAACTACAGCATTATAACAAGGCCAGACAAATCAAACATTGCATCATGTCATTGTCATCCTACCCAAACATCTTGTCTATATCACTTTCACTTGTAAAATGTATGATGTACCAATCTAATCTGCAATAAAAGAAAACCCCTATGCTATGCCATTAAGTAAATACTACTAGTTAGCGCATATAAGCTGCATTACTGCAAGATTCTGCACACACAGGGGTGACATGCAGCTTGTTCTTACTAGTGCAATGTTTCAAGAAGGAACTAGAAAAAGTTGTATTCCCCAGAACCATTTACAGAACACACCGATGGCCTTACTATTTTATTCTCTAAAAAGTGTGTCTGTGATTACCATTGTCCCAGATGAACAATACCACCATCAGGCTATTCAGTTAGAATGAAACTCCACTCAAACGCTCTGATAAGATAGCTGAAACTAAGAGCTGAGTGGGTTATGTTATGTAAACCACCAATTATCTCCATTGGTGCTGACATTGATCTGAAAATGCTTGGCAACAAAACAAGGTCTTTGTTTTTTATATGGTGGGAAATGACATTTAAAAACTAATAAATGTATCTGAAACTACAGTATTTTGATTAATTCATTTGATTAAAAAACATCTGTGGGTGGATTGTGAGGATTTGCTGTTTTTGCTGTTTCATATAATTGGAAATAGTGGTTAATTTAAATATCTCACATTGGGTGAAAAGCGATGGCCATTTTTCAATGTTTTGAAACTAATTAAGAAAGCATCAGATTAATACAACCAATAATGAATAGTTGCATGTCTAGCTGATAGAACATCTTGGAGAAGTAAGCCACTGGCCTATTTAATACATTTGCATCCGTCTAGCATCAACAATGCTCATTCTCCGAGGTCCACTACATCTTCTGCGGAAGAGCTGAAAATGTGCTCTTGAAGTCAGGAGCAAACAGGTTCACTACATAAGATGACTCTAAACTAACTGTCTCTGCAGCACTTTTGCAAACTGTTAAAACTCCACACTTTTTTCTTACATCGTTCAAGGTTGCAGTAACATGTCAGGTAATCTGCTTGTTATCTGTTCTCAGTGTTGTGAAACATAGAGGGTTTGTTTACAATGGAGGCTAGAAAGAGAGACAGGGCAGTTGGTTGTTGTAGCTTACCTGAAGTTGGAGTTTGTAAAGGCTCCATCAGTCGGTGTAATGTCTGAGACTGCTCCTTTATGTTGAAATAGGTCGGTATAAATCAAGCTGAACACTTCCAAGGACAGAAGGGTAGCGGCTCCAAAATTCAATCCAAACAGCAGTTCAAAATGTCCTCCAAACATTGCTATGCGTTAGCACACCTGAGAGTTAATTGACAAGCCCCGCCCACTACCAGCCATTCAGAATGAGTAGAAGAAGAAAATCCTGCAAAAATGAGCTGCTGTGCTCCTATTACTTTTCCTGTTGTATCAATTATATACTGGAATAATATCTAGGAATTGGTAGTTTAATTTAACACATTCGTTTAGGAATATGTACCATAAAAGCATAGTGTTAGCTGAAATACTGATGGCCTTAAAACTACATTTTGTCTTCAAGATAGGGTTTCATTATTGGGTGATAAAGAATGACCCACCACAGTATCAGTTTATATTTTGCTTCAGTATTACATATTCCCAAACAAAGTCAACCAATTAACACAAACCAAATGCAACACAATAAACCTGGGGACTTGCATTAATGACAAGGACATATGTGATTTCTTTTTTTATATTTAAATGTCTTTACTGTTTAGGTTAATACTAAGCCCTACTGAGATATGACTGCTACAGTATGTCAAACACAATGTTTCTTTTTAGTAGGTCATTTTTCTTATGATTTGCACTTCAAATATGGAGATCAAAGGATGCAGATCAGTAAGTGTTTCATAACTGATCCAAAATATTAGACACTTGCTTTGAACACTTAAAGTGTCAAGTTAAGGCACTTTTTAGACACATGTATTTGGAAAATGATTGCCCAACCACAACTGCATGATTCAATTTGTATATTTCACGAGACAAATACACACTAACAGTAACATTACATTGAGTACAAATAACAAAAATGAAATTATTTTATTTACTATATTTAGAAGTTCATAGACCAGCTCTAAAAATGAAAAAAAGAAACTGTTTTTGTCTTTCCTAACAGACCTTGCTGTCTAAGACCCAACATAACAACGGTGTGGTTGAACGAGACAGCTCTAATAAACAGTGGGTATGAATATATATATATTAAAAAGCCTAACTAATGGTTTTAAAAAGCTCTCATAAGATTCAGTTCAAGTGTAGTTGTCTTACAGCTCATATATTTCTTGGCAAAAGAAAACCAATTCAATTTGGGTGAATTTTTAAGTACTATTATTTTAACCTTAAGTGGGATGGCCAGAGCCCTGATGTCCTTGCAGTACATGTCGGCAGCCGCTGGTCACAGATTTAAGACTGGAGTGCACACTATGGATATGAAACCTAAAAGCCACTTTACTGTTTTCAATTCAACTTATCATACTAATTAGTGTAATTGATCTAATTATTAGTTAAAGTGCACATATTTAACATTTGTAAAAATGTTTAAAAGTGGATGATTAAGAGTACTCCAGGACACCTCTATAAAACATGGGAGGTAAAGAGAGAGTACAATGAAACTTGTCCAATTAATCAAACAAGTGTGGCAATTAACTAAGTGAGTGTTTAAGGGCTGCAGCAGAAGAGAGGACAATTGATTTTCTCTGAAAGTACTTACCACCTCATTTCATTAGAACTAAAGAGTGAAGATGGTCGAGGGTCTGAATCCAGATATACAGTGTACAATAAAAGTGCCTGCAGCTGAATTAATAACATAGAGAAACTATGGGCATAGAAGAGTGTTACAAATAATCAAAAGCATTGGAAATATACAAAACTAATTATTTTGAACTTGTGGACAGACTTTGATTGGGCTTGTTTTTGCCTAACATCCATTTTTTTTGCAAATGACAATATCCTGGTTTGATTCTGAACCTCACAGCAGGGAGTTCAAAGACAAGAAACATATCCAATCAGGACAGCCTTGGAAGCGGCTCTCCCTGCCTAGATTAGTTTTATTGAACAGATGGCGTTTCAATTTTGAACTTTTGCACTGGTGCAAAAAAAAGCTTGGAGAGTCAGGCTGTTTTTCTCACATCATTGACAGAAGCTGCGCATCAGATGAAGGGGATGTGTGAAATAGCATTCCCAAGCATTTCTATCTCCATGCTCAGGAAACAAACACTCAGATACAGACACGGTGCGGAGGCTGGACCATGCTGCTCCATCAGATGTTAAAACAAAAAAATATTAGAGGATAGAAAACTCCATATAAACATATATATATAAAAACATATATATAATAAACTCCCTGAATGTACAGCTATTCTATAGTGATAAGTTCTATTATCTACTGTATAATGATGTTCGGTTTTGTGTGGCTGCATGTGTGTGTGTAAATGTGTCATTAATTAAACAAAAAGAGGCAAATCATGGGGGTCCTGTCATATCAAAAATAGAGTACCAGTCTGTTATTTAATGTCTCCCTGCTACCATCCGCTCCTATTGCCCCACATTAGCAGCATCATGTTCTCAATTTTTCCCCAGTAGCATTGCTAGTCCTGGCAGCCAGCTCGCCCACGCCGGCACGAGTCGAGAGGACAACTGGAGAAAGATCACAGTTCAGGCTCAGTCAGACGGAAAATATGGAAATCAGGCGGTGGACGGACGGACCGCTGTGTGTTCCCCCTGTTTCAGCAAGCTGCCACAGTTTGACTGACAAACTGACTTTTTGAGGGGCCTGTGCCCATTCCAGTCAGAGTTTATTGAAGGTGATTTTGATCTCCTCCATGAGGCCACAGCAGTGGTGCTGCCATCTGTCACCTTGATTGCATGGCGGCCTCTCTAGGGGGAGCGCCATGGCTCCTGATCGTTTACAGATTGCGCTGCTTTCGCCTCCATAAGGGCCACATGCACAGGGCCAGATGGTGAGCATACACGCTTATTATGAGTCTTTATCTCTGTGCAGGAAGGAGTGGAACCATTAGGCCTCCCTCAGGATCTCCACTCCTCTCTGCAGCCATGCTGTTCTTCCACAAATACAGTCCTCTTCTTCAGCTGTCACTGGCCTAGGACAACACACACATAGCACACAGGACCACTTGTCAAAAAAACAAACACAGATCTACTCAGGGCATGTGATGGTTGTGTTAATACATCTGCATACACACACAGACACACATTAACACCTGTTTCTAATCCTGAATAATGGGAAAATATGGCATGTGGCAAAATGTTAGGTGGGGATGGGTGTTGTCTCGGTAACACACTGTCACGTACAAGACATTGTGATTTGATGTGTGACTTCTAGGATTATTGAAATACTCTGAATGTCACACCTTTACATTATATGTTGACAGTATCCTGCAGGATCATGGCAAAGGCTGTGTGACCACATGGGCCAATTGATCAACACTAATAACTGCTTCTAAAGAGGCATCAGTGTGTATGTGTGTGTGTGTGTGTGTGTGTGTGTGTGTGTGTGTGTGTGTGTGTGTGTGTGTGTGTGTGTTTGCGTGCGCGTGCGCCCTTTTTTTCTTCTCCATTGCCTCTCCTTTCACCTAATGCTAATGCTATGTGTAATAATAATAATAAAGTCATAATAAAATAATCAGAGCAGTACGCTGTGCAACAGAGTCTGTGTGCACAAATGTCCATTCATGCATGAGTCTGATTCTAACAGATTCAGCCTGGTATGAGACATTGGCAGGAGGCTGTTGTCCCTATCCTTGACATATGTACTGTATGACCAGGAGGGTGAAGAGTATGTTCAGGATTAAAAACTGACATGTGTAACGTCACTACACATTTGTCATGCTACTTTAGAATCCTAAAGTTCATTCCCTTTAATGCCGCTTACTGTTTAGTAAACAGTGTGATTTTATGGGGAGGCAAAATAGAATTCATAATTATTCAGGCATTTACGGTGTAATGCCTTAATGAGCATTTACTAAACTCTTCATGAGAGGTAATATCCCACTTGATCAGAGATTAACAAAGACCATTTCAGTGCACGCTTTAATGCAAAAGGCTTAACTGCTTGAAGCATGGCTTCATTTCTCTCAATTACATCTAATCTAATGTTTGGATTCCCTCAGCAAAGATGCACTATTCAAGCGCATAGCTGACCTAATGAGTGAAGAAACACTCCTTTGCATAAATAATCTCTCAGAATCTCCATTGTAGCATATCTATTGAAAAAAAATTACATAATTCCTTTGTGTAAGTCCTCGAAACACATTTGCTTGTTTGTTGAAAGAGTGATTTTATATCAGTAGAACATGCAGCATGCACTCTATTGTCCTTTGCTGTCCCTGATTTTTTGTCCTGGGGCGATACAGCAATGTGCTGCACTTTTAGGACAACAGCCGGTTATCTGCGAGGGTGAGCCCCCTCGTCAGTCTCCAGCACGGTGCACAAACTGACATACTCTACACTAGCCTGTGGTCACATTTCAGCTCAGGGCAAAGCGGAAACGCTTCATGACCACAGCCTGCTGCATCACCTTTGTCAAACTAAGGCACGGCACCATGAAAAACTGCTGTAAAGCATCTTAATAGCCATTAATGTAAAAACAATGTTGTGTTTAACCTAATAATGTCTATAGAACCATGAGTATTACTCCTCAATCTATCTCCATGTTATCTGTTGCAATTTAATATGAAGAGTGAGTAAACATATACTGCTACCATTACTTGCCACAAGCCAATCACAGAGACAGAGTGTCTGACTAGCTAAATGACCATCAACACCGTAATGTCACCACACTAAACATGAAAATAATCGCTCATGAAAGAAGGTCAACAGGGCCTTCGGGGGGTGTGCTGTACTGAGCAGCACCTGAACTGGACCCAAGTACAGATCGGTGGGGTATCATGGAAAGTGCCACAAGCACCCAGCCCTCACAGGCCTGTCACAGACTGAAGGTGTCACCCAGAAAACAGCAGTTGAATTAACCTCGGTGGGCTCCAACCAAACACAGCCTGCAGCATGCCAGCACAGTCCAACCGAGCCCTTTTCATTCTCTGCCCATTCCACTAAAGCCTTGGTGAAGCCATGCTGGGATGGTATTAGTAGACTGAAGTGAGTAGGATATAATATCAATCAGGAAATATCTTAATTGATCACATTGTTTGCAGCCAAATGCATTTAGAGAAGACTGTATACTACTGATAAGTATTTGGTCATGCTTATGGTCTTCTGTTTCATATTCAGCACAGTTAATGCATGTATATGAGACAAACATACCGCAGCAGCATTGCTGAAGTAGTATTAGTTACTGCGTTGCTCAAGAGAACTTACACAGGCTGCTGCAGAGGTCACCATCCAATAACCTCCAGGCCCCACTGAGCTGACATAAAACATCCAATAACAGCCAATGTCAGATGAATGAGATCCGATCAATGGGAAAATGATCAAATTTACATTCCTCACAATGCATCAGCTATCTGTTTTAGATGGGATTTGGTGGCCAAACTTCCATATAATTGAAGAGGCTATGCCAGACCCCACTGGAGACGTACCATAGGAGCACACCAGAGCTGAGTTACTTAGAGAAAGCTTCCTCTTGTTTGCCTTGGAATTAGCTCTAAGAGCACATACACACATACACGCCCATTTTAGCACACACATACACTCACTGTCAGCCTTTTTCACCCTTCTGCATCAATCTGTTCCCAAGCTGTTCCCACATTTTGGTAAATATCCCAGGCTTATTCCTTGGCACAAGTGGATACTGGGGCTGATTACTTTAGCGTGAACCCATCAAGTCTGTCCAGTGCCTGCAAAGCGTGCACGCTCAAAAAACGACTACCTTCCTCTTCTTGCAGTAAGTGAATCTAAATGTTATGAGTGCAAGGCTGCAGGATACAACATTAACATTAGTTCAGTGAACATTTACATAAACTGCACACACACACATAAGCAGTATGGTCTCTTTCCTGATGCATCAAGACACCACAGCATCCACATCGATCTTTGATAAGAAACAACCAGCAGCAACAAATCCAAACCTCATTAAAGAATATAAATTCAAAATCTATTCTGGCACTCAATCCAATGCAGATTGTCTTCCTCTTTCTGTCTCATAAATTACAGTTCTGGTGCACTGTGCAAATATTACCAAGCTGTAAGACAGCTGTGCCCCATTAAAATGTGTTATGGTTGCTGATTTCCTACAGCACATGGTCATCTTGCCAAATCTACAGCCAGTAATTAGCAGAGATGAAATGTTTAATTGTGCCTTAATTTTGATAAAATTTATCTGTCACCCATCCTATAATCAGGCATTATGCTCACAAATCAACGTCAGCAGATTTAGGAAGGGAGATATCCACTAACCTGACAGACATGTTGAGATGTCACTGCCCTGCTCTCCCTGCTTAGAGCCCAGGAAACAGGACGATATGTTAATACTGATGAGAGCGCTGAGATGGGAAGACAGAGGGTTTGATAGTACTGTCACAGATATTACAGAGCAGCATAGACTACACAATACAGCTTGCTTATGTATGTATATGTGTGTGCAAATATGTGAAAGAATTATGATTTTCAGTTTACTACAAGTGTAGCAAGCAATGTCTGTGTGTAGTTCGTCTCCCTGTGAATGGACAACACGATGGACCATGTGGGTGATCTTGTCAGAATCACAGGACAACAGGAAGAAAGCGTTCTCTGACAGATGGATGACAGGAGCGCAGGAGTGGAAGAAGGTCAAGATGGGAAAGACACAAAGCCTTCCACACTGACTGGAAGAGAGTGTGCTAAACCGTGTAGTCCTGCCAAAGCACGGCACAGGCCGGCTGAGAGGGGCTGCTTGTGGCTCTCCTGGGGGGATATCAAGACTCAAGATCAGGCAATGGAGTGGGCCACTTATTATACTGATGGATTATTGGGTAAATGTTAAACTGCTCAACCAAGTAAACATTCTTATTTGATAGCTCTGTTTAATCTTGTACATCCTTGTGTAAGATTTTCAGATTTTGAGAAATACAAAATTTGGTGTCAATTTCATTAAGTTCTATAAATGACTATATCTTTTCAACTAACGTATTTTTAAGTATACAGTCAGAGCCACTCTGAACTTAAACAAAGCGTGTATGTGAAATAGCATGCAGTAAGGACAGCAGCCGTTTTGCATATTTATGACTAATGTTGTCCCTGAGAGAGGCCACCCCCTCCCTAGGGGCATTATGGGTGATTATTGTCATCTCAGTGCAGCCAGTTATCCACCAACAAGCACCGCATAAAACACATCATTGCAAAGGGCCGCGACAGGAAATGAGACGTGGGGCAGGGCTCCAGGAGCAGCCCTTTCTAATCACAATGGCCAACTGTCACGCTCTGCATCCGCTCGTCTGCCACAGCTTTAAGCAGTGTGGAAGGATTTCACTGCAAACTTTTGAGTGGATCTGCAGTGGTAGGACATCCTGCATAACATGTGGCACCCATGATAATTACGGCAGAATTAACACAGGCGGGTTTATGGCCCTTCTGCCGCCAGGAGATGGCTGCCAGATAGACACAGGCCTCGTGTTTGAGCAGCATACTTGGGTCCAGACGCCCACCCGTCTCTAACACTTCTCACTACAACAACTGTTCTGGAGGAGAGGACCACTTTCAGCAGAGCTGCCTGTCACAAACCCTCTCATCCTCACAGCAGAGTCTGAATAAATTGAGGACAATTCTAGGAAACTGGCAAATTACAAACACAGAGTAGCCAAATTAATATTGTCAGTGCTAGACTTATAGTCTACATTTCAACTCGATATTGAACCATAAAGGCAATGAGGAGGCAATCATATTTAATGTTTTGTCCTATGATTTAAAAAAAAAACACAAAAATTATTAAACTTACATATTGAATTTTAGGCAAATCTTACCTAAAATAATCCAGAAGTAATCCTGATCTTCTGCACAATGAACAGAGGGGTTTCTGCAACAGATGAAATAGCATCATCATGAATATATGGTGACTGAACTTGATAACCAGACCCATCAAAGCTTTTGTGTCCCCCCATACGGGAACTCCATCTATGAAGTGCCACTACAAGGGAGGGGACATCAATAAAGAAAAGCCAGCCACCCTCTCGTCCTTGATTTCTTGGGTTTTTGTTCTTGGATTAAAGAAGAACGTTTGTGATTTGCATTTTAAAACATCATGATCAAAAACAATTACCCTCCTCCTGCTGTATTTTTCTCACAACAAATGATTCACATTACAGGCCTTGGTGAGCATCGGTTTCTTATGGCCTTGTTGCTCTGACAATATTTGAAGTTTCCTGCAGTAACTTCATTAGGCGTATTTTGTCCAGAATTAGTGGAGCGTGCTGAAAATTGCTAATGACAGATGTTTCTCCACACTGTCACACTCCTTGTATCATTTGATTTGGAAAGCAACATACGGTGTTCTGCTCCATCAGTATGTCACAGACTGTCTGCAAACAGCTGGTCATAACTCAGTTCAGTGAAAACCATTACTTTCCAATGAAGTGCTGGACACGTTCCAAATTGGGTTTTGGCATGGCCTCAGCTGCACCCATGATGCAGTGCAGCCCAGTGTTGCAGGTACACATGGAGGAGAGGAGGAGGGGTGAAGGGAGCAGGTGAAGAGGTTTTCCATGAGCCCTCTGTCTCACTGTTCCCCAGCCGGGCAGAGCACTCGGATAACATGATGAACACTGGGAGAGCAGATACATAGCACTAACAAAGAGGAGACTAAAGCTTAATTATAAGCTTAATGCTGTGAGGTTATAACACCCTGTGCCTTCTCAAACAGCATGTGACTAGTTTGGAAGCAAAAAGGCAAAAGTGATATTTTAAAAATGTGTGAACTTTATAAGCAGAGCTTATAAAGTTGGTTAAATAAGCATAATATGTGTTATTATTAGCAAACTAAATCAAATCCAAATAATCTTTAGTCACTTAGACTTAACGGTCCAGCGGTCAAAATTACTCAAATGGCACGACCACTTCATGTCTGAGCACACTTTGAAAGTTTGATAAGAAGACCAATACCACTCTGTAAGGTAAATATGAAGGTACCACCAGCAGCCGGTTAGCTTAGCTTAGCATAAAGACTGGAAACAGAGGGAAACAGCTAGTCTGACTCATATAATAAAATAAAACTCTAATAAAATAAAAAAAATCCACCTAGCACCTCTAAAGCTCACCAATTAACACACTATATCTTATTTGTTTAAACCGTACAAAAACCAAAGTGTAACAATGATTATGTGCTGGACAATTTCTCCCATTTCTTTCCAGGACGTTCCTGCACCTCTTGACAGAGCCAGGCTAGATATTTCCCTGTGTTTCAAGTCTTTATGCAAGGCTAAGCTAACTGTCTCTGGCTTTAGCTTTATATTTAACAGACAAATATGTGAGTGGTATCTAACTCTTCTTTCTGCAATAAAGCAAATACTTTCCAACATGTTGAACAATTCAGCCATGATGTACAGAGCTTTGTGACTAAACTCTCAATAATTTATGACTTGATATAAAACCCATTGTCCTGTCAGAACTGGTGCAAAATGTGTAGAATCTATAAGTAATGAATATTCCTGTAATTAAAAGGTAAAGATTCAGCTACAAAGCTCTGGCCAGGAAGACTGTGCTGTGTGCCAGTACATCTCACAGCTCAGCTGCTGCCTGCATGCAGCAGAAGTGTCATTGACACCTCGTTCCATCTCTAAAGATAAGGCAGTAATGACGTTCTGTATTCCTGGGCCTGTCGAGTTTGGGTGTTAGTCACTTTTTGGCCTGGGTGGTAAAGATCTCAACAGCAAAATAGCATGCTGACAACATATGCTGAATTAATCTAAAATCATTTATTTCAGACTATTCTTTCTGTTTTTTAAAACCACAGTTTGAAGGTCAAGAGAGAAATAGATGGATGATTAAGCCCCCTAGGACCATGTGTCAAAAAATATAAAAATGTTCACTATTCGGTGTTCTAAATCAATTCCTTCAGCGATCAATCAATGTGTAATTCATTACATTAAATGTCACTATCATCACAATCTTAGTGTTAACAGGGTCAAAAACACCAGCACTCGAGGGACCTTCTTAGTTAACAAGACGGACTGCAACATAAAGCACTCCTATTTACTGTATCAATTCTGTGACCTCTGGCAATATCTGGTCCCTTTATCTCTCCACTGACTGTATAACTGTGTAAGTGTTTGGTAGCAAAACCTGACAAAACAGAACAGAATTGGATTAATGAAGACAAATGTGTGAATGCGGTTGTATGAATGTGGCCTTTCTCGTCCCTTTGGATGGTGTTTTTGCTGCCAAGGCCTGTTCTTTCAATCATTGTAATAAGGCTGATTCCAGTCAGAGCTTTGACAGCCCAGAGACGAGGCTGCCCTCGTTCTACACAGCGCTCGGTTCAGCACAAGAGGAGACAAAATGGACTGAACTAACAAACACAGATAGGCAGTTACCAACGAATGCACCACTGACTGTATGCAAGCAGTTTTGTGCATTTAATTTGATCTCAGGTACAGTGAAAATTATTAGACAGCCATTAGCAGCATGAGTAATGTCATGAATCTGAATATATAGATCAAAATTGTGGGATTTAAAGTCAAAGGTTTTTGACTTATATTTTTGAATAATTTGTTGAGATAAAAAAAAAGAATACAAATTATTTTCATTAGTGATGTTATGGAGGACAGTGTGTATTGTTTCCCTCGTCAGAAACACATATCATTCATATAGTTTCAGGGATGAGAAGCCGCCTTGATGTACATAGTAGTGTAATCTCATTATCACCATGACCATAAGCAGTACACTGGAAGTACACACAAAGCATCTTTAAGGAACGTTGTCCCATTAGGCTGCTCAGATGTCTTCCACAAGGATAAAACCTTGTATTTCTTGTATTAACGTAGGCTTCTGTGGAGTGCAGTAATGTGTTGTTGTTTAGCCATGAAGAAGTGAAAAATGAAACATCATTTGTGTTTTCACGGTTGCGTAAGCATTGAGCACACTATCCACGGACAATGTTATGTCCCTGCTTTTAATGGGATGTTGTTTATTGGAATTGTAAGGAGACATGTCTAATCGAGCTTTACTTCGCATTACACTGTGTGTGGTGCAGAGATATGGTCGTTGTATTGTTTTATAGGCTCTGTGTTAATGCAAAAGTGACAGCACTAACATAACTAATTACCTTTAATAAACGAGATATTTTACCTCTTTAGTAAGTCAATTCTTGTCTTCTACTCCCTGACCCAAAACTGACAATTGTGTTAACTGGATCTGATGAGGTTAGTTGACACAAATTTACGTTTAACTACATTAAAGTGAAAGGAAGAAGACATCGCCCTCAGAGTCATCAACTCAATCAACGCTAATGACTCTAATGCTTCTTTGAATTTAATACTCATCACACACTTAATTGAGGCTCAGAAAAGCAAAGGTGAAGCAGCAGATCTGTATGAGCATGTTCTCGTCTGTCATGTCTCCGTCCTTTTACATTTGTTTGAGACAGCTTTAGGATAAAATAAAAATGTCTAGAAATCATTTCATAGTAAGTAGAAAAAGAAAAGAGAGTTTTTATGATTTTTAGGAGAAGAGGTTATTTTTTCTCCTTTCCTCTCTTTCCTCTGTCTGTGCATCTCTTGACTGTCTCTGCTTGTTGCTCTTTTAGTGATCACATAACCATGTATCGCATCTCTCCAGTCACTCCAGCACGCTCTGAGGCTCTTCACTGATTTCACCACAAGGATCCTCCACAAAACAAAAAGTCACATTTATCTCTGTAATTGGCCTCAGCGTTTAAGTGGATAATGTGGTTATTACTGCATTCTTTGTTTCATTTCTTCCCCTCCACTGCTCCTTCCTTTATTTCCCCTATTCTCTCTTGTTTTTTTTTACGAAACTGTTGAGCTGGTAAGTTCATTGCAGAGGCACGTATGCACTCTGGAAAGGTAATCTAGAAGCCAGTTGAGCCATGACAAATAGGGACAGCTGGCCTAATTGAATCATTTGAGCTAAGACAGCTCAACTTGGTTATCCCCTCTGCAGCCCACACTGATATTAGTGCAGGAATCATTAGCCATGAAATCATGTCTGCTCTCTCTGACTGCATCCTTTATGACATGACAGCCAGCCTAGCCTGTCTCTTTCACTCTCACACCAAAAAGAGCCCTTCATCATAAACAGGCAGAGGTGGAGGCAACCAGGACTGAGTGGGATGTCTTTTATCTTTTCTGGATGCTCGTTCTTGTGAAACTATTTCATCAAATGCCATGTACAGAGTTTAGCAGTTACATTAAGGCATTACTGTTAAATCACAAACATGTACAGTAGTTTCCTCCTATTCTGCTTCAGCAGATTTGTTATCCTGTTTCTAAAAATAGACTTTGTTTTATGTCTGTCTTTATATCTGGCCATGGCTCCAGAATATACTGCATATGTTGCTTTTGAAGAAATTTTCCGTTTGCTGAAACTAAAACGTTTTCAATCGCGTCCTGTCACACTTCACAGCCCTTAATGAGACACAATTACATTCATTCCTGAGGACCATTTGCAAATAATGCAATCAGGTGGTCATGATGGGCTCCATTGAAAGATTGGGGGGCCCTCTTGGTGGGGGAAGAGAGGGGTGCCACATGTTATGAGACCCCTTCTGCCTCGCAGCCTGTTTTCTGTGGTTCCTCTCTGCAGGACACCGTGCCATGCCAGACAGAGCCGAGAGACATCTTCACTGAATGAAATATTGGTTTAGTAAGGGAGGATAAGGAATTTAAGACTTAGAGCATAATTTGTGCTAAATATCTTTAATTGCACAATGGTTTGTGTTTAATTTGTTTTAATATGCCAAAAAGTGAAAAAACACTCTCCTTATGGGAACTATAGGCTCATTATCTTCTCTAGCCGTAGTGTAGTGATGTAGGACATGAAGCACAGTAACTATGAGCTCAATGGATGGTCTTTGTGCTCTGCGTAATAATGGACATCCATCCCAGAATGAGGATGCCTAGCTTAATGGAGCTCAGACTGGGGATACTGTGCAATGTTCAGGCCCATTTCCTTTTGACTCACATTCCACTGAGGTTGCATGACCCCAATGAGACGCCTGCTTTCCCCAGGTGGCAGTGAGCGATGCTCCTCCACAGTGTCGGGGCAGGGGAGCGAGGAGACCCCTCTTTGCCCAATGGGCTGAGCTGGAAAAACAGACGCCCATACAGACTCTTGCACATCTCTTACGCACACATACACTCAGTTGCACCCTTCACACCATCAGGGTCCCCAGCCCACTTTCAAGGAAATTTTGACATGAGCAATTATTGAGGGTTAGGGAGTGACAGGTCTATTCCAGGTTTCAACAGGCACACAGTAGAGAAGCGGACTGACAATCGTCTGGAATTACAACTGGGGTTTAGGCAGTGTGCTGGACTAAGTGAGCTGCATGTCTGTCTGCTTTTCTCTTACCCCCTCAGGGCTTTTTAGACGAGCGCTCTCTGCCTCTCACTGGATGTTTACACATCATTAAGGTTCCCCTGTCTCATCTCTGCACTGTCCTTTAAAGAACAGGGCTGCATTGGTCTGAGGTGGAAGAAAAGACACTGTCTGGTCAAGCGTGAGAGAAAGAAAGAAAGCAGTGCTGCAGAGGAGGCAGCAGAATACAGACAGTGAGAAAACACTTCAGTTCATGTCAAGAGGAGCCGTTTGTGAAGTTTTTTAGACAAACTTGACGCTTAGACTTCGTACCTCATTTTGAGAATATTTTTGTGCAATAGTATTATACAACCAAAACTTTTGCTTGGGCATCATTGCATCATATATTTCTGGAACATATAATTAATCATATCCTTTGCAGTTGTGTCAAATGTGCATATTAGACAGAATTAGACAATTATTATCAAAAGGAAAGTAATCAGTGATTGTTTGCATCATCAACAGAGCTTTAAAACGAACTTTAGAAATCTGACTTCTGAAAGAAAAAAAGCAGGAGTACGAAAGTCTGGTGTGTGGTAGACACGTTAGACAACACTGGTAATGAAGCATTGGCAGAAAGTGATAATTATTTTAATTAATGATAATGGTTTTAATGATTCAACATTTTGGCTAATTGATTATGATTGATTGCACATTACTAAACAAGGAAAGTGAATCAGGGAGGTAATCAGGGAGATGACAGCACAGGTCAACACTACAGCGTGACGGAACATACACTACACATGCTAATCAGACCCAGAGAGACGGAGAGAGGGAGAGGGAGCGAGAGAGAGACGGGCAGATGGAGGCAGGGATTGAGTTAAAAGAGGTGAATGTATTCTCTAGTTTATCTTCAAATTCAAGATGACTTTCAGCAAATAGCATGCATCTTCTTCAGAAAACAGTTTTTTTATGTGAATACAGGATATCTTAACAAAGCAATCATACTGACTGAAAATGCAGTAGATGTTGCATCACTATATGAATTCACCATTAACAAACTTTTTTTTAACACAGCTTCTTTTGTATTATGAAATATACATAAATATGTTCCTGTAAAATAACGCTAACCCCCTAACCATTTTAAATAAGCATAACTCAGTTTACTTTAAATCACAAATATCTTTGTGTGCCTAACCTTAACTCCCTGACCCTACACATAATGTCTTCACACATGTATGTGCATTATAGTAATGCACATCCTATCGACTAATATCTCTGTACATTGCACACATTCATAGTGTGAACCTTTGCACATTCCCTGATCAATATTGTTGCACATCCTGTACAAAACTGCAAAGCACTCTAATTTTAAAACAATATTGTGCAAACTGTTAATAGTATGTTTTCAAATTTTTATTGCAATCTTTCTTTATGTCCTTTTAATATGTTTATTGTCAGCACCAAACACCAAGGCAAATCCCTTGTACTGTATGTGTAAACCTACTTGGCAATAAACCATATTCTGATTTAATTTGACAAATTTGGGACATAAGATCTTTATTTTTACCACTGAAACAGTATTTTTAGTGTCTTATAAATCTGTGTGGGCTACATGGGCATTTGTATTTGTATGACACAATAAATAACTACCTAACTTGTTTCTCTTGTGGCCTTTGTTCATCTGGATTTTATCATGTGGGTAAAATCTACAACCTAATTGCAGAGGCTGAGAAATTGTACAAAGGTATTTCCTTGTCCAAGAGGTATCACTAGTGTCTCCTCAAAGCCACTTGAAGTGTGTTTGTGTATTGCACCTTCCACGTCCTCATCCCACCATACAGTATCACCCTGTGACCCAGCCAGTGAACAACAGTTAAGGAGGGAGTCGGTCCTTCCTCTCCATCTCCTCCTCTTGCTTTCCTCCATCGTGCAGACACTTGTCAGAAGGATGTTTTCGCTTCCAATACTCCCCACTCCACCTCCATCATCAGATCCAATTGTCTAAGCCTCTAGCCGTCCCCCACCTCATGCCCATGACATGCAAATCCACTTTGGAGAGATGGTGAGTAGAGTGGTGAAGTGTCCTGCCCTCTGCCACCTTCCTCCCCCTTCCTCCTCTGTCCTAGCCCACCACTCCTGCTCTCATGGGGTGCTCCTCAGAGTGGATGGACTGGGTTCGAGTTTAATTAATGAAATGTATGATAATGTGATTTCTTTAATAGAATGACATAGTCTAATGGTGTTGTGTGATTATGATTAATATAGTACTTTGGTGGGAGAGAACATCAGCCAAAGGCTAAATGAGGACCTTCTCTCTCCAGTTCCAGTCCTGGACACAGTTCAGCTCTGCCTTGGACCTTTGAACAGCGCTTGTGTCTGTCTCATAGCTTAGATAGTGAGTGTTCAAATCACTAAACACCATGTGCTTTACATTGTCTTGAACATTTTTAAAGGAATAGTTTGACATTATGGAAATATGCTTATTTGCTTTCTTGCCGAGAGTTAGATGAGAACGTCAATACCACTCTTACTGTATGTTTGTGTGGTAAATATGAAGCTGCAGCCAGTAGCTGACTAGCTTAGCTTAGCATAAAGAATAGAATAAGAAAGAAGAAGAACACAAGGAATCAGCTCCCCTTGCTATGTCCAAAGGCTATGAAATCTGCCTAGCAACAAATACAGTTTTGGGTCACTTGCGGTAATGATACGGACAAAGGCCACTTATTTTCCCTTTATAATGGGAGTAACTGCTTTGATTTCTGTGAGGTGTTTTCTTCATTTTCCAAATATTCTGCCAAATTTTGGGGACAGCAAAAATGTACACATTATCACCTTTTATGTTGATATGGCCTAATTGTTAGCAAACAGTTGCTTATTTACATATTCAGCAGTTAGGGAACACCATTAGCATTGATTTGAAGTTGTGTTTCTGGCCACCTGGCGAAAGTCTCAGGAATCTCACTTTTTAGCTACTCAGTGCAACTATGTTCACCTACTAGTTGCTAACTTCGTCTGTCGTTTGGTGCTAAGCAGGTAGTATACAGTTGGTTTTAAGTTTTTAGTCAGTTGACTAGCTGTTCCCCCCCCCCTGTTTCCAGTCTGTATGCTAAGCTAACCTAATGAGCTGCTAGCTATAGCTTCATATTTACTGTACAGACTTGAGAGTTGTCTTCAACTTCTTATCTAACTCTCTGCAAGAAAGTAAACTAGCATATTTCTCTGAATATTGATATTCCTTTTAATTATGAACATACAGCTCCTTACCTTAAAAGGGCTGTCCTCAATATATTGAAAACAAATTTAGTCTTGGCTGGGATTGCCTCCACATGGCTCTCACCAGAATTTGATTGACATTCAGAGTCTGGGCCAGGAATGGCTGCACACACTCTCACCTCTGACGTGACAAGCAAACGTGGAGCTGGCCTGAACAGCGATAGAGCTCCCACTGCCTAGCTAATTGCTGTCTCTCTGCACTGCGCACTACCTGGGCTGGGCTTCCGTGGGAGATCAGTGCTCATATATAGAGCTCATATCGCTGATCAGCGGTTCACAAAGGGAGAGAAAAGGCGGAGGAAATAGGGAGCGCCAACAGTGCTAGCAGCTACAGTGCGAGTACAGTTATTTGGTTAAGGTCTTTACACACTGGGGACATTTTTGTCATTCATGCAAATAATTTGCACGTCAATATATTTTTCCGAACTGTTTTTTTTTTTTTTCAGGAGTACTTTCACACAGAACGCCAATATTACATGCTGAAAAAGCGACATACGAATAAAGACATCAACCAATCACGTTGTTTTGTTTACTAACAAGGAACAGGAGGCTGCTGTCCGGACCATAGGCTGAATAGATGGCAATCTTTCAAACTCTTTACAATCTTGACAAAGACAGCGTTTACCAGAGCTCTTTCTGTTCTATAAAAGCCCATATGCTACACTGTTTACCAGAGGGAATTAAATTCACTCAGTATTTCGCTAAAAGGAAAATCAATAAAATAGCTTGCAGTAGCTTAGTCTAGCTTAGCTTTTCCTGCTTCGGCTTCTCGACCATAGTCAGATAGCACAGGGGGAAATGCATATATATATATATATATATATATATGGGGGAAACGGAGCTGGAGTCTCCAGAGAAAACCTTGTCACTTCACTCAGCAGCCGGGGAAACAAGACAGGACACCTCTGGTGGTCTGGAGGAGCTGCAGCATTAATTTGTGCTCAAACTGCAGAATCTAGTTGCTGTACATTCACTTGATATGTTCACAGCTAAACTGGAACTCTTCTCTGCTCTGATCGCTCTCTCACGTCCGCTCACACCGCATCTCCCGTCACTTTCTCTCTCGCTTAAGCAGCATCACCAGAAGGAGCTCAAACTGAACTGGCCTTTTATTTAACAACTGTAGCTAATTCGCATAGCTGCCGGTATAATTAGTTTTGATGTGAAATATTTGCAGGCGATTATTTCGCCTTTTCATGTTGTTTATTCATCACACCCCTGGTGTGTAAAGGCTTTTAGCTCCATGGTTAGCTTACACTCATCGGGGGGACTTAGCTTCTGCAGGAGAGTGGTGATCATCAGTGGTAATGTTAACTGTCCCGGCCGGGATGCTAAGTTACGATGCCTACTTTGGCGAAAGGGCCAACGGTTTCAACAACCCGTTCTCATTTCCAGATGGCCAAATAGCGACACCAGTAGGAGGGACTCACATGCATGCCCCACCGAATCGGCTACTAAAACAGAACAGAGAAGCGCGGATTACAACACACACAGTGACTTCATTCTTTGCTCAGGATGCCATTACTTCACTATACTGTATCTTTACATAGCAAATATTTGTTTACTGCTATATTAATGTTCTGAATCTCGAGTACAGCCCCTTTAATAAAACTTAATATTTATTCTCTTCATGAAATTACAATGACTAAATCCACCTCCAAATGCTGCTCCTATTTCGGATTGCTTTGTGAACTATAATGATTGGACTATAATAAACTCACATAAACATGCATAAGATTAATGTCTTAAACCGATCACTCGTGGTTCTATATATTTTATATTTGCAATAATCCCATGGGTCAAAGGTTGCTATTTTCTCTATCAGATGTAGACTGGTGAAGTGGCAGTCAAGCGTGCATCATATTATCCTTGAAGAGAGTAATGTAGCTGACTGAATGAAAAGGGTAATGATGTGGACAAAGGCCACTTATTTTTCCTCTTTTTAATGGGAGTAACTGCTTTGATTTATGTGAGGTGTTTTCGTCATTTTCCAAATATTCTGCCTAATTTTACCATATGGCGAGAAAACTTTTCATTAGGCCTTGTTCTGTGTGGAAGCATGAAACGTCAAAACCCATAAAATTCTAGTTTTGAGCTTCAGAAGTGAACATCTTTGGCAGTCAGTGGAAGGTGATGAATCAAGGTGGATGCTTCTCCTTCAGAAACAAAGCCGTCCATCATATCCACCTGTCTGAAGGTTGCTTGAAGGACAGAAGTGAAACCATCGTCTGGAGAAACAGGAGGTTTGAGGGAAGTGCTTCTCCGCAACCGTTTGTCACTCTGATATCTAGTAAATGTGATAATTAATACTGTAATTTAACTAAACCCACTCTGCGAGGTCTGTAATTAAAACTGATGTACCTACTTAGCACACCAAGCATCACAGGTGGGCCCAAATTAATCTGCAAATAGAGCTAAATTGCCTGTGCTTAGCGTTTTCGTCAACGTCACTCACTTTAGAGGGAAATATCTGTAATTAATTCTGATATAACAAAGTCATAAATTTGAGGTTAAATGCAGCCATGACAACAGACACGATGACAACAAGAGACCTCATCTAGTCGTCCCAGATGGGATCCAAGACTCTGCTTTCTCCCAAGAACTTGGCTGATACTTCCTCTGACAACCGTTTGCTGCCATAAAGACAAGAGGAAGTATTCAAAGATAGACTCATCTTTTCTTGCATACACTCTCAGTCTTTTTCAATTTTGGGTAAATCAAAATTAACTGGAGTGAAAGCCAACTTCCAGGCTACAGAATGGAAAATTAAGTGATTAGTTCTGGATGGAAGCCAAATGAATGAATGCATTTTTGATTTTGACTTGCAATGAAATGAAGCTGCAGCCGCACAACAATTTACAAGCGTGTATAGTCTGGGTCTTTGCTCTTCCCTATCATTTGTGTGCTACTCTAGGCCCCAAAAAATGTAACAGTTTGGTAAATATCAACTTTTTCTTTCAAGAAATATCTGTCAGCAGGGATCTTATTCCCAGATGAGGAGTATTGAAATCATAAAAAAAAAAATACATAAAGTATATCATTCATTTCACAATATAACGTGAGATATCAGCAGCCAAAGACCTTTCCACACCTAGAAAGGGTTTCAAATAATCAAGAACCACAAAGACACTAAATTAGCATATGGATAATGTAAAATGGAGGTGTATTATATTAAAGAGTCAAAATAAAATAAAGGCTCCTACTATGAATGAACAGTATTGTTCATTGTTCTCTCCTGGGTTTTTGATTTGGTTGGTACACACAGCACAAGCTGGCACGCCGCTATTGTTGAGCAAAAATAGTGGATTAAACTGAACGACAGTCAAATCAAAGAAATAATCACATGTTTATGAATATTTAATATGGTCATGGCAAATAAGGCAAGTAATTAGGAGTTTCCATAAATTAGCAAATTGTTATTTTATGTTAATGAGAGATCTTCAGCTTTCTCTCATGAATAATTTATGAATCAACAAAAAGTTTAACAGGGAAGGAATGAGTGAAGTCTGACTGTTGATCAGACACATGCACATCTGCTGAGACACACGAGCACACAGCTTTCCTAGTGTTTTGTTCAATTTGTCACTTGATATTTATTAGGCTGGAGATGGCAGGTTTTTATCAGATGAATGTACAATGCAGCCGGGTGTGTTGTTGTTTTGGAAGGCGAGGTGATACTGGCATTGCAAGCAGACACCACAAACGCCTGTCCACTTTATTCACAAAGCAGACTGTAGTAGATTTGGTCCAAAAGGTACAGAACAAAGAGATCTTGTAAGGTAGACACTGTGAGGAAAGTGGGGAAAAATAAGGGGGCCAATTGCTGTCAAATGTTAGCAAAATGTAAGTATTTAAAAATTACAGAACAGACGAGTTGGAGGAAATATGCGAATGAGCGTGCAGTGAAGACCCAGCACACTGGTGAGCTGGGAGGGGTCTCACTAAAAGGGTTAATGTGAAGGCGGAGGAGAGGAGTGGGTGGGGCAGGAAGGGCAGCGAGTCAGAAAACAAGAGCAAAACAAATCTGTGATCTGGAACTCGGAGAGCAGCCAATCAGGAGGGATTAATGAGAAGTAGGAGGCTGTGAAATTATGTGGCCTTTGAGTGGGGAGAATGGCCCTAGCAGAGCATGGCCCTGAAATGAGGTGAGACAAACTTCACCTGATCCACAATTAACGGCATCATGCGGATGGGTGACACGGGGTCACAGCAGGGAAGGGTGGGAAGGGGGAGGGGGAAAAAAAATCACAATTCACTTTGTGGCAAATTATCACCCCTCCAAAAAGGGCAGCCATCAGAAAACCAGAACTCAGTGATGGGAGGAGAGGATTTCACACACCTGTCTTTTTAAAAGACAGCGACAGGGATGAGAGGAAAGCTTGTTAGAAAGATTTATGCTCAATAGCGACAGACAGTAGCAGGGGACGGAGACAATTAACTCTAGGAAAAAAACAAAACAAATACAGAGTGGAAGAGTGAGAGACAGAGGAGGAAAATGGGGTAGAGTTGATTGCACAGGGGGTGAGGAGCAATAACAGGAGCACAAATGATTAAGTGGTGTTAGTGACTAAGAACACTTGTTTGCAAGGACAATCTTTGTGTGCTTTTGTTGTCTGCCGGCCGCTTTTATCTTTGTGTAATTCTCCGTCTGATGAAATGTGTTTAAAGAGATGAATTGGGATCGGAAGAGCTGTCCTGACATGATTATGAGGGATTCATCTGCAGCCATCTGCCACCGTTATGAAAAGGGGGTGGAGGGGGGCCAGCGAAGAGATAGAGGGAAAGGGAGAGAGATGGAGGGAGGAAGGGAGGGAGAGAAGTGCAGACCTTCTGTTCAGCAACCCTGCCACACAAACCCACCATTACACAGGCCTCTGGCCTACAGTTTAACATAAAGGCTTGCTTTGCCCCCAGTATTTGAAGGTGAGCTTTGGGTCTAATTAAAGAAGCTAAAGTGGGTCGTAAAACTTGTGCACTTGTTATTGTTTTACATGTGTACAAAAGCCCATTAAAACATGATCTTAACAACAGAAAAGATTACTTTGATGCCATATCCATTATAGCTGTTCACCTCTAGAGCATTCAGGTACCATAACATGAAACGTAATCATATTTTTTAGAATATATTCCAGGTGCCACTGGTATTATACTCCGACTTGGAAATGGCACCTACAGACTACATCATATTCACACACCAGTTGGAGGAGAGGGCACAGCAGATGGGTCCATTGCTCATCACAACGTCCACTTGTTCTAAAGGGGAAAGCGGGGGCCTCAGACGGCATGTCTTAAGTTGTGTAATAGGCTTTTAGTGTCACAAATGAAAGTCACACGTTTTTTTTCTCAGGTTGTTTTTCCTGAAAGATTTGTTCACACAGCTCAACATCCCTGTGGATAAAATGGAACATAAGTAAATTGTATACCATAAACCACCATGATCTTATAGAGGAACAGAATGAGGCAAAAACATAAAAATGCATTACTTTTGTTGATATTGAACAGTATTGATGAGTATTATCTCACTCTCTAATCTGTCAGCTGTTGCCATGGCAGCTGGCATGCAGGTTTTTTTCCCTCAGTTATAAAATCATAGTGTGGGTTATTTGCCTCCATAGCTGAATTTTACATTGACATCTGTTTCCTTTTTATGATCACTTTTTTTTTCCATGTGTGGAAAAATTCCCCAGTTCTGCTGTGTTTTTAACAAAGCCCCTATTTCATTCTCACCCACTATACACTGAACCATCACTTCATATTACAGGTCAACGTTACGGTGCTTAATTATGTGCCGGCTGCTTGGTGCTCCTAATAACCTGTCATTGAGGGGAATTTGAATGTCACACCATATTGTTGGGCCCTAATGGCAGCAGGCAGATCCACTGATGAGCCGTTTTGGGACAATTACAGCGGATATTCAAATCACAGGTCTAGGTGTGTGGTGAACTGCACCGCACACAGCCTGACAGGGGGGCTGACGTGCACGCACGCATGCACGCACTTGTCGTATCATGACCCCGCAGCCCAACTCTCTTGACACATAAAGAAGACGCCTCCCCCCGCCGCTGCTGGAACAGTTTAACTGCAGCCTGATCGCTTTTATTATCCGCCTAATCCAGATATCAGCGATTTCATCAAGCCGGGAAGATATGCATATCATGAATTATTTTGACACTGGGACCTTTTAATTTTCGCCGGCAATATTTCATCCCACCAATCAGTGCCTGGAGTGGATGTCGGACGTGGCGGTGTCAGAGGACGAGGCTCCCCCCGGCGGATCCAAATCATCCGGGGGACAATAATGAGCTATGGCCACAATTATGAGCTGTCTGTGTGTGCATGCATCTCATCAAGGCCCCCATGCAAGCTGCTGCAGGAGGAGGATCACGCACAGAGATACCCTACACAATGCAAGACATATACATCAACAGTTTCATTTTTATATTTAAAAAATAAATGATGGCCTCAGAATGCAGATCAAGTGTAATCAGGTGTTTCACCTTAGAGCTTTTGGTGGAGAGAGAAGTAGCCACTGAATTTGCATATTTGCATGTACAGCTACTATACTTCACTACTTTTTATAAGCAAATATTAGCCTACATTTACTACTGCAGTAAGTTTACAGAATAGCATTAGCGGTAAGTAGCCTAACTATAGGCTGCATTTAGGCTAGTATAGTGCTGTAGTCCAAATTGAGTTAATTTGCACTTTACTTACTCATTGTATTTTGCTTTATACTACAACACTACATTTAATATGGAAATATTACTCTATTTTACAGCTATAGTTAGTTAGGCTACTCTGTGCATTAAGATGTTACATTCAAATCAAAATGTTTTAATGAAATATATTACATTGTTATACAATCAACTCCCCTAGTAGTTCAAATTCACCCTGACCAGCTACAACATTTTATGGTGCTTACATGCATCAGTTATAATTATCCAGTGTTATAGTGACAGGAGCCATTCTGCATTATAAGTACAATTTTAATGCAGAACTTTTCATTTATAAAAATATTTGCATTGTGGTACTTAATACTTTGGTACCGGCACCCTTCAAAGAGGAATTATAGCTTGTATGGCTTTATTAAAGCAAATAGTTAATATATATTTTAAAATGCTTTACATATCAGTTATAACAACGTTTGGGTTGTCAGGTTGTGAAAAATTCCTTAGTGATCAGTTGGACCATTGGACCATGTGGAAAAGGTCTAAACAACTGAAATCCATGTATCAACAAGATATTCACACCTGCAGACTTAATGATGATACCTGAGACTTAGAAAGTTAGAAACCAATGAGCATTTATTACTGGCTTATAACTGATGATCTGTAAAAAAAAAAAAAAGAAAAAAAAAGGATTGAACATTTATGTAGCATTGATATAGACATTAGATAAATCCTTAAGGGGTGCCTTATTAGAAAGTGGTACCACTATCACCATGGAGACAAATAAAAATGTTAAAGTAAAAAAGATTTTCAGACTCAACAGCCTCATTACTTAACATTTCTGCTCCCTTTGCACACAGACTACATATAAAATCACAAGGATTCATTATATTCCACAGTACAGGGCGTCATGTCTGCCTGTGATATGTGGACTGTCACTTAATACTCTGTGTTCTTACTCCCTGTAGAGCGGGTATTACGTGAGCAAATTGGATGCTCAAACAGTCAGTCCGTGACCTTATCCTCATCCCGGATGTTGACCCCCGTATAAAGAGAGACATTACATCTCGTTACACAACAACACGGCTCGGGCGCTTCGCTCCGGATAAAGAAAAATGTCTCAATTAAATCTTCACCGGCGCCCCCCGCCGAAGAGTTATCGCTGCCCCGGTAGCGCTGATCGCTACACTCACACATCCTCAAAAGTTATTTGACATAAATTGCCGGAGTCACATCATTTCCTGCCACACTCTGAGCTGGATTTACGGCTGATCCCATTGACTGGGAGCTGAACCTCCAATAAAATTCCTCAAGAGCCCATGGGGCCGTGAGACGCACCTATCTACCCTCCATCAGGCCCTCTCCTCCCTGCGCGCAGATTAACCATGCAAATACGCACAGGTGGGAGGATGATACCGACCATTTATGCACATAGTATATGCAACTGGGCTGATATGGCCATGAGGGTGATGACGACTGTGCACAAGACAGGCTGATTGTGTTTTATCTGATGGGGGGGGGATGAAACAGGGGGAATGGCAAGGTGCTGTAGCGAAAGAACTCAAGGAGTGAAAGTGAAATTATCTGTGGCTTTAATTTGAAAATGAGAGGCAAGTGCCACTTTTATGTTCTCTGGAGGATATCCCCTTCTGTGCAAAAAACTTTTGAGAGTCATATACGTTAAAAAAGGCAGCATATGAACCTTTGAGGAAAATCATTTAAAACTCAAAATCGCTTTTTACATAAGTGCTCAGGCATTGTGGAGAAAGGTGCACACTATATTAACTACTAAAAACAACCTTATGGCTGCATTAGTCCACAGATATTACAGTCTGAGGTGAGTGAGGCAGGTTAATGGTTGCAGTAGGTTAATGGTTATGATTCTTCTTGCTCAAGCCGACCAGATGGAAATGCAGTTTCAGCCCAGCTCTCGATAGCATTTGGAATCTTAGGTCATCTAATTACATTTTCATCAGATGTTTTCAGATTATACACTGGAGCCCACACTTTTTCATTTGTTTTCCTTGTCAGGCTTGCTGTCTCTCTCTAGTGGTGATAAGTAAGAAGTCTGAGCTTGGTGGCCTCAGAGGTCTCTTCTACTGCAAGTCACTGTGAATGGTTGGTATTTGTGCACAGGTACTGGTACTTGGTACTGCAAGGGACACATGAAAGTAATTCTGAAATGCAGACAGCAGACAATGTAGCATTATCCATAGCTCTGTCTTTAACGAGATGAGACTAAATGTGAGATTTGAAACTGAATTTTTAAGGGAACAGTTTGGAAATGCTCCAAACTGCTGCTAAATGGACCTTGAGGTGTGATTATATTGTGAAAAAATAGAAGATGGTTAACCCTCTGAAACATGTTTTTTCACTTGTGGTTGCAGCTCTACTGAACAAATTATTTTTGTTTTACTTTGGTCTGTGCATTGAATGTATACCTGAGTTAAAAAGCCAGCTTTCAAGTAACTCAATGATTTACAAGATGTGCCAATGCTGGACTTCTTCATCCATTTGAGTAATACCTCACTTAAAACACTACAGTTTTATTTGTGCTGCAACTTATTTTAATGTCTGTGTCCAGGATGCATTTATTATTATAAAGTGGTTCTGTTGTGTTTTACCTTGCAGAATTGTGATGCAAGACTTTGAGGATTTCCCAGTATATATATGTAATGGTTTCATTTAAAATGGCCTGAGCTATTTATTCAAAATTGTTGAAATTGTCATTAAACAAGCTGTGTAGTCAGCTTTCATTCAGTTAATATAGCTTGGCACAGCATTTCATTGGAGCAGCAGCAGCAGCAGCAGCAGCAGCATCAGCAGCAGAAGTGGCTCCAGGGCCTCCAGCTGGGGCTGGCTGCTACCTCTGCCTGCCTACCAGCACCAAGACTGGGAAGGTGGTGGGCAGGCTACACCATTGCCCTGGGGCACCTCACTTATGCACCAGTAAAGAAAAACCGAATTCTCCCTCTCTCTCGGCTGAGAATGGTTGCTGCCTTCAGCAATTTGATTTGACAAAGTAAGGTCTGGAGCACTAGTGTGACCACTGCACATGCCATGAAGAGTATCTTGAGAGTATAACTCTGGGAAATGATAAGTCAAAACCATCTTATCATATTAAGTAGAACCAGCCACAAAAAATATGCTAAAAAATAAAAAGCACCAGACACATTTTGATTTTAAGTTTATCATCGTTTTGCATTAACAGTGTAATGGAATCTACAGTTTTAGGATCTGCATTACATAATATTACATTTGGGGACAGACACATGAAGTCTGTACACATGAAGTTCCATTTTTGAGGACTTTGTTGAGGAGTTTGTGGTGTTTTGTCATCCTTACAGATGTGGTATGCTAACAGTTGTGGGAAATTTACATTTTGATCAACACATAAGAACAGTTCTAAGAAACAATGTTCAAGTATTTCTTTGCAGTAGCGGACATCAAATATTAAAAATGAAATTAGAAAATGCTATTTAGAGATTTTTTTCTGTGCAAAATGGACAAAGAAATGTAATACTGATGATAATCCTAACTTTTAACTAATACCTTTTATTCAAAAACATTATTTTTGAAGGCTGATGCTGAACTATATTAACTACATCTAATGCAAAAAAATAGTATTGCTTTTCCAGAGAACAACCACCATCAATTCAGATTAAACAGGTCATTCTGTGCCATTCCTCTATCCGTTTGACCTCAACCAACAGTGACGTCCCTGCACCATCAGAATGATAAAAGTTGCCTGGTCAGCATTGTATATAATAATTAATAATGACACTCGCACAAGTCAGAGGAGATAATAATTAAACCTGGTGTGAGTCACGGGGTTGTAAAGGCGAAAGAAAAGGAATAAACTCACTAAGAGCGTTAGCATTAGCTGCATTAATGCTATATTTTGACATAAAATGCAAATCAGTATTACAAAAACAGAACAAAAGTTTTCCTTCACATGTAAGGTCTGAGATTTTAGGGAGTCAGGCACCATTTACAAAATGTACATAACCACACCCTTGTTCCACTATACTGTATGCATGTGTGAGCGAGCACCAACATGATCTTGCTTTAAGGACACTGCTGGCTAAACTGAAAATTTAACTTAACGGGTGGGGCAACAATACTATAAAAATGTCAGTGGGAGTCCAGGTAACACAGGGAAGCGTTTGAGGAGCAGGCGGCTGACAGGTTTGTCTTCTACATACTGAGCAAGTGTTTAACTAAAACTATAGACTATAATGGTGATGTGAGATAGAGGGCTGAAAGCAGAGGTAGCCTTAAGTCTGTGCAATTAACACAAATTGCTGTCAGTCAACTCACCGCCACTGCAGAACTCACATTGGATTTGTCCTGCATTATAGCATCATCAGAGGAGTCCAGCTAAACACAGTTTGGGTTTGGTATATTAACCAGCTATGGAGTTCTTCTTTCAGGATGCGACAAACAGTCGAATGCATGTGAGCCAGTGGCTGAATAGGCTGCGGCCTCTTGCTGGTGTCCAGTTTACTATTTCTACTGAAGAGACGTCCCCTTAGTGAGCTAAAAGCTGGGGGAGCCAGTCTGCTGGGAAGCACAAACGTTGCATGCTCGAAGCTCTCAAATTATTTGAATGAATGTAGAAAAAATTATATTAAAAAGTAAAATGTCAAAAAGGCACACACAATAATCACAGATCTAGGCATCAGGCAAGATTGGCACAAAATACTCATAGCATGCTACTAAAACTGAAGTGGGAAGAAAAAAAAAAGAAAAGAAATCGGCTTAAATAGGAAATTAAAGTTTGAACAATATGTATGGTAAAGAAGACAACGATTGAGAATAGACACCAGGAGGAAAGCAACCAAAAATCATGCACACAAAAAAAGGAACTCCCATTTTCCAAGGTATTCAAAATCAGCTTCAGGAGATCTAAATGTGCCTGCCACATGTCAACTGTCAACGCAGCGATACACATTTCCAGAATGCTATTTGGTTTGGGCTGATTTGAAGCCCTCTGGCTGTCTTTGTGAGATATATATGCAGCTAGTATGTAGTTGTTGCACATACAGCCAGTAGTGGGATTTGTAGCTCAATATTTACACAAGTTAAAGTTATTGCAGGTTCCACTTGGCAGTCCAGCACTTGTTGCACACATGTGGCTGGGTTCTGTGTGCTTAGCAGATGGGAGTCTAGACTAGTGTAGTGCTGTGAGGCAGGGCTTAGTCCGGGACAAGGCTTAGAGACGCTAAGGCTGCAGCTGGATGGTACTTTAGAGAAAACAGGGAGCAGTGAGAGAAACGCAGGAAGTGGTCACCAGTAAAAGGAGCGTGTCAGGAAGTTGGCGGCCGTGCTGAGCCAGCCCACGCCGTCTGTAATGGAACCTACGCGTGTGACAGCTTTGTCTGTCTCCTGGGATGGACTCTCCTCCTCGGGCAGGTAGTCTGGGATGTCTGTGTTCTCCTCTACCAGCACCGCCGAGTCCTCCTGGAATGGCAAGATCAGCTGCACAAAGACAGAGAGAATTATATATTTATTTATATTATCACGAAGCATGCAATTTGTAAAAAAAAAAAAAAACAACACAAATGATAAAATTCCAGAATTAATGTAAAGCACAGCTGTTCGACTACAGAGCCAAAGAATCATCACCTGGAGTCAGATTACATGACTGAGCCAGGTCTGACCCCTGCTGGTCACATTATATATGACTATTAATGCGCCCATTGCCAATTATTTCTTATTATTTGAGAAACAATTATCAGAATTCTTTGCAGATTATTGGAAAACAAACACTTTGGAATCTCATGTGTTGTTAGCAGTTTCAAATACAGCTTCACTATATTTGAGCTCCAAATTGGTAACACTGCTGTAAAAGATGCAACTGGGACTGGTCATGTGTTTGGCAAAAATAAACTAGCCTACAGGCTGAGGCAGAGATGTGACTAGCTAGCTAATCATGTCAGTATGAATAAGTCTCAGCCACAGGCAAGGGCGGCTACGCTCCCTGTACACACATACACAAAACATAAAGTGGCCGTGCTGATCCATCAAATGAAAAGGAGTCTTATGTAAAGCAATTTAAGGTAAACAACACAGATCTTACAGTTGTGTATCTTTCTCACATATGGTATCTGTCTCTCAGCTTACCTCTCCTCCATCCTCGGTCTTCACCACCTGCTGAGCAGTCATTACTTTGGTGGAGTTGATTGCTGTGCCCAACGCCTGTAAAGAAAAAAACTGCGATCAAACATGAATAGAACATTTTTGGTAAATTAAATGTTAATGCTAAATACTGCTGTTAACCATCAATTACAAGCACATGAGCAGCAACAATGACAATGTTGCTCCCAACACAGCTTGACAATATACTTGTCAGTCTTCCTGTATCGGGCAATTTTTGCTTTCCTTACTATTGTCACCAAGACCAATATCAAAGTTATGCTAGACATCCAACCAATTGGATACAGTATACATAAATGTGAACATGTATAAAAACGTATAAAATGAAACTTTTCCACGTTAAAAAATGTCTAGAAACCACTAGACCTATGTTATATATTTTGTTGAGTTGTGTACTTACATTTTCCCAAATGTTTCCAAAAATGTTCAAACCAGAGAAATCTGTAATTTGACTCAAGGACACGGTCCGTGTCATTTGGTCGCCGTCACCTGTCAATAGGGTCATATCCACCCTGGTTGTCTGCCAGAAGCTGCCATAAATTGATTGATTTATCCAGTTTTAAGCCACATTTTTTATCACTTTTCAGATCTAATTAATTTTTAACTGTATATTTTAACCAGATGAAGGATTTCAGTCATCAGATGTCTGGATCTTAAGTTATGAGAGAAACGAGCTGACCAAACATCGTGGCAGCTCGGCTCGACGAGACGAACATTTTAAGCGAAACTACTTCTTTATTCGGTGTCTTTAATGGTTCTAATCATCTGGCCTGGCCTGTTTTGGAGAGGAGCCGATAATTCGGCTCCCCTGTAAAAACCTTGTGAACGATGAACAATGAACACTAAAAGAATCCTAACTGGGAGAAGCTGACTGCAATGGCAGCATTGTTATGCTTTTTGTTATTGTTTTGATTGAGAGACCCCATAGCAGCAGAAAATTACATATTGTGCATTTAAGAGTACATTTTAATCCATTTTAGGCAAACTTATTTCTGCAATTACTTGCAAGTTGTAAATACCAGTAATAAAGTTAAAATCTAACTTTTTGTTGAACCTGTCACTTTTGCAGTGCCTGAAGGGGGCAGATTTCCCTACTTTAAATAATATCACAAACAGGCAACAGTACAGCAATCAACAGGTTACAGTGAAAAGTGTTTAAAAAGGTTGAAATTCAAGCTAAAAAATACATTAAGTGTATCAAGTTTCAGAGACAAGTGGAAACAGTGTTTGCTTTAGTAATCAATCAGGAAAGTTACTGATAAAGCAGACTTTGTTCCATTAAGTGAAACAAATTGTGAAATAAGCAACTACTTTTGACAAATTTACAACTGATAATTGTTATCAGACATTGGCAAGAATATGGTGTGTAAAGTAGTGGATGATTTCCTGCATCCGGACAGACACTTACCTCAGCTTTAAGGTCAGAGCGGATCCTGACAACACATCTCTTCACAGCCATCTGGAAGGTGAAGCTGATGACCCCTCGAATCTTCAGCAACGCCTCCTCACAAAGGCTCCTTCGAGTCTGACAACAAACAACAAACAGATGAGATGTGCGAGGCCAACATGTCATGGGTTAAGGGCATGGGTACATTATACAGTATACGATCGAAAATGTGGATGATGCAGAATCAGCTACAGTTTAATTAGGTCAAATGTGGCCATAAAAATGCATTATGAAATGTATTATAGTGCTACATACAACATGCCGTTGAGAAATACAGTTACCATGACTATGATTTCCAGCTGCCACAGTGTTGTGCGTTTCTGCTGTAGTGATAGCGATGCAGCCCACCAGAGGCCGTCTGTCTGCTGTAATGTAATCTGGCTAGGTGCAAGCTTCCTGCAGAGCAGCATTCAGGTTCAATCTCAACGCCCTGCTGTTTAATGGCTGACATTTACAACCTGACCCCTCCACCCCCCTATCCTGTGCCAGATAGACACCAATAATGACAGTGGCAAACACGATAGCCCAAAAAGAAATTTTTGCGCATCAAGGTTTGGTGTGTCTGAGCATGGCAGATGAGTGCCAGTACGCCGTGGGAACACTCACAGAGTCATCCAGTCCATCAATGTGCAGCACCACAGTTTTGGCCCTCTTGTTGTTGGAGCCCAGGAAGAAGTGGGCTTTCCGCTGGCAGGAGGCAGCAGCGGCCTCGGCCTGTTCAGCCTCTTCTTTACCAGCTAACTGCAGAATCTCATAGATCTCAGAGGCCAGCAGTTTGGTCTCCCCAGGTGATGTACTCCTTTGGTGAGAAAGAGAGTTTTAACAAAAGGGAAGAGGGGAAAACAATCAAAAAGAAAGATTACTTATTTGTCAAATGTGGTTTATGGACACACAAGTGGTCAGTAGTTTATTTGTAAGTCCATTTGTAGCAATACTAAAAAGCTGCAATGCAGTTGAATGTTATTGATGTCAAGAACAAGTAAATTGAATCTTGTACACTTTTAAATGGCCATATTACTGTGCCAAGATATTTCTGTTAAAAGACAAGATAGAAATACCCATGCAAAGGCAGACAAATCATGATGCCTGTATGCCTCTGTGGGAGAGAAGTGTGAAGCGTGCCTGAACTTAAAATTAAAATCATTAAAGAACAAATCTGGCGCAAAATGAACCTAGGGGTTAATAACACGTGTACCGAGTCGACCGTTCTCTGGGATATGTTTTCATGCTAATCGAATGTGACCAGTTTTAGCCCAAACCGCTAATTAGCTTATAAAGCTAGTCGTCGGGGCACGGCTAAAGTAAAAAGAAATCGCTATTTCTACACCACTAACAAGGCTCAAAATAGCACCACACTTCCATTCACGTATACATGTGGGCACCATCTTGGAAAACAGTCACGAAACGCCGTGCAACCAGTAACCAGTAACATAGCTCAAGCACAGGGTTCGTCGTTCGACTGGTTGTGACTGTTTTCCCAGGATGGCGCCTGCATGTATACGTGAACGGTATTGTCTTCATAAACTATCTTTTTATTAAACTGTCTGTACACTTACAAAGTTCTCAATGCTTCGGTTTACATGTAGGGACCCTCATTATGCTACCGTTGAAGTGTGGTAATATTTTGAGCCTTGTTAGTGGTATAGAAATAGTGATTTCTTTTTACTTTACTGGTGCCCCGACGACTAGTGTTATAAGCTAATTAGCGGTTTGGGCTAAAACTGGTCACATTCGATTAGCATGAAAACATATCCCAGAGAACGGTTGACTTGGTGCACATGTGTTATTAACCCCTAGGTTCATTTTGCGTCGGATTTGTCCTTTAAGCTCCCATTTCGTGAGCTTCAACGGATGCGGACTGAATCTGACCATGTCCTTCCTGGTCGGACACTGGAGATGTAGAACTCAGCTACAGAGTGCCACAGCTACAGCCATCTCACCACCTATCCTTTCAATACATTTAGAAATGCTGTCAATCTTTGAGTTATCCCAATAATATTTGTACAACCATTTAGTGTACCAAAAGACAATGCTGATACCCATCACACAGCATTCAAACTCTAATTAAGCCTATAATGCATGTCAGTCGTGTTTTAACTGCCCTTAAAAACTCCTTAGCAGAGCATAACATTCTAGGGGGCAGCAGCTTTCCTTGAAGAAGCCACATAAGGTCAGTTGCTGATATTATGTGAGGGATCCTGAGTTAAACCTGCAGGCTATACTGCTTTATATGCCATCAAGTCATCACTCCTTCTATAGTAACCACATACGACATCAGCTGTCTGGCATGGCTGCCCCCTGGGAGCCTGGTGCTCCCCAGCGCTGTGCAACACATCCCTACTCTGGCTCTATGAAAGCCAAACACGCTCTTCCATTGATTTACTCTTCTATTCTTCACTACTACGTATTGAATTAGAGGCAACATTTTCTTGATCTTCAGATCTTAATGTGTTGAAGGAATAAAAATAGTTTTCACACCTGTTTGGTGCGACTATGCTGGACGATCCCCCTCAGCCATGTGTTCCCACTCTGTCCAGCTATGATCGACCTCTACCCAAAGTCAGATTGACTAGACTGCGAGCAGGGAAAGCTGCTGCTGTTACTGCAGGGCTCCTCTTGATGCCTGACTAGCTGAAGTGACTGGCTTACTCCAGGGCAGGCAAGAGCTTTGCCGCAGGAAGAGAAGAGAGAAGGGGAAGGTGGGCATAATCATACAAGCTACAGCCGGCCACTTGAACATAGGTCTATTCCTATCAGGGCGCTGATGATGACATGCAGTCACTTAGCAAAACTGCCACAGCCTCTCAGGTGAGACCAGCTATCTGAAGCACAATACCTCCTCAAACCAGAGCTGCCTACAACACTACACAGGTGACCAGAGTGTTTTCATCACGCTCTTTTAGAAAGTTATAGAATAGATTGTGTACGATGCCTCCAGAAAAGCCTACAAATGATACCAGACTAAAAACAAGCAACAAAGAAATATGCTTTATGTATGTCATCTGTGCAAAATGAGCCACCTCTGCAAAATAACATGCTACTCCACGACAAATATAAGCTCACATCCGTAAAAGCACGCAAGTGGACAGGAAATTGAGGGATGGCAAGACGCATTAAAATCTATAAAGATGCAGAAACAGCAGCTTAACTGTTTAGCACCCTATTCTAATTCAGCTTTAATCACATTCATCCTGAAATGGCAAATGAAAGGACATCATCCTGCCTGGAAAATTTGCAGACTGGCACACATTGTCCGTGCAAAACAAAAGAAATCCTAGGTTAAGGGTTTACGTAAAGAAAGTGCACAGTGAGCATGTGTGTGTGTGTGTGTGTGTGTGTGTGTGTGTGTGTGTGTGTGTGATGTGGTGGTGACAGGGACTTGCTTCTGCATGACATTCTGCAAACTCAGCATCATGCCCAGCTCGCCCTTCATCTTCTCCCTGTTGGCTCGACATTCTGCCAGGTAGCGCACGGCCTGCAAGGACAAGGGCGACCGTTATCTATCCGCCGCTAAAAACTGACAGACCCTTTGTGATATTATAAGAGAGAGAGAGAGAGGAGGCTTTTAAAAATGGTAGAGCATGTGCAATGGTAAAATATTACATAACCAAAATAAACACACATGCACTGACTTCTTGTTTACACTTCACGGGTTACAGTCAAGGAGCAACTGTTACATAAAGCCACTTAAATGTGTACTCACAATACAAGTCATGTCCTGTACTAAAGGGTGGTGGAAGTGGGGAGAGGTTGATATATTAAGACTTTGTATTGTGTTTACACCACAGAACAGACAGCAGATATCACCAGTGTGCAACATGAGCAGAAAACACCCAAATTACCATTAGGGAGCACAACTGATTTCTCAACAAAGACTAATTTAATCAAATGGAGCCTTGCTGTTGATATTTTAACTAAAATGTTTAAATAATTAATTTCTTAATTTCATTGTATAGTGGTACTAAATCATCAACCCTGTGTAGTCAAACATTATAGTTTTCCTTTACGCAACAGTTACTTTCTGTGATGGAAAAAAAAGAAAGTAAATAAATGGATGCCGCTGCTTACCAATAGTGCAGAATAGACGACCTGTGGGTTGGGGTGGTCCAAAAAAAGGATGAGACCCGGCAGACAGCCTTGGTCTTCTACTATGGCTCTTCGGTTCAGGGGGTCTGCAGCAAGATCTCGCAGCTGGTTCACCACGGTCAGTGCATCCAGCTCCGCACTCATGGTGCCTCTTGTCTTGATGCCACGCACATTAAACCAACCTCTTACTCTACTGAAGAAAAAATAATGGTTAAATCAGGGAGCTTACATTATACAAATTAAGGCTGCAGCTAATAATTATTACATAACAAATTTAACCTGTAGAATTTGTCAATTATTTGCTAGGACTACAAAATGATAGAAAATAGTTAGAAATTACTATCACACTTTAAATTGCTTATTTTTTCTGACAACTGATATAAAAAGCCCAAAGATATTTCATTTGCAGTTGTATTAAATTGACACAAGCAGCAAATCTTCACATTTGAGAAGCTGGAACCAGTGAATGCTTGGTCTTTTATCTTCATAGAGGCCAACAAAACTGTTGACATCATTTTGAAATGAACCAACTAATCAACCAATTGTTACACTTATACAAATGCATTTAAGATGAAGCCTTTTTAGTCATTATTACAAAAAAAATCCCCAAAGTTATTTTTGTTTTTAACTAATTTGGTGAAGAATAATATGTACAACATACACACAATAATGATAGCTACACCTTGCGAAATAAAGTATTGGTGACGCCAAGTTTTACGGATTTGTTGGGGTTTCTGGGAGTTTACATCAGCAGTAACCTCGGACATGTTGTGCTACACAATCTGACTGATAAGTGACTCTTGTAAAGTTACTGATTTCACTGATATGCATAGATAACACAGTGGCTATCACATGAGTACACATATATAGCGCATGATTTGGGAGGCAAAAAAATAAATCCATCGTTTAATCACATGTTTTGCTGCTAATACAATTAAGCCATTTTCGTAAGCCAACATACAAATACTCGCTTCTGCCAACGACACTCTCTACGACCCCCAACCTCACCTCAAAATACGCCCTGACAGAGGCGATTCGGCAGCTAAGCTAACGTAAGGCTAGCTAGCTAGCTAATTTACTTGACAATTATAGCATACCTTTTAGTCAGTTTTCAGTAAAATCATGAGACAACCCCAGCTGACTTCAGTTACAACAGATGTAAAAACGACGTGACAAAAACGTTCCGATACCACCATAAAACAGCTGTAACAAAATAATTTCACTAACGCTAGAGGCCTTCGCCTCTTTCTTTACTATGCTCCTTTAGCTAGCAGCTGTGTGAACAGTGTTTGGGTTTTGTAGCACATCAATGGGTACAGCTGTTTTGTGAATGAGGACATCCCAGTTTTCCATAATGATCCCAACAGTATATACCGTCATACCGGACAAATCTCTGCTAGGGTAGCAAGATTACTTTTCCTAGGATGGCAAAGGCATGTGGAAAGCATGACCTGCAGTCCTCTCCCTCTGATTAGCTAGCACTTGCTGCCTGCTCTGTTTAGGTTGGTTAGGTTTAGGTAAGATAAGTAGGATTGGTTAGTGTAAAAGTAAGAATGTCAGGGTAAGCCAATAAGAGAAAAAGTAAGGTAGAGTAGGGCGGGACATGCCTTCGTCATCCTGGGAAAAAAAATACTCGCCGCCGGGAAATGAAGGGAAGTATAACGAACATACACAAAGTTTCTGTCATATGATTGGACAGTATAATTTGATTGACTGATGTGAAACCCAATCATCAGATAATTTTCTTTTATAGGTCAAACGCAGTTGGTGGCTTTGTTTGTCAATCAAAGTGAATAACCAATGGTTGCATTTTATGGCCACAACCTAGCCATTGTGATCCATATAATCCAATTGGCTCGTGGATGTCGGTTGGTTGACAAGGTGGAAAAACTCAGAACGTTGTCTCCCAGCGTCAGTCTTGGTAAGTTGGATTCAAAGTTACACATACAAGCGATCTTTGTTTATGAATGTAACGTCAGTTACACACGTACAACTAACGTTAGCGGTAACTAGAGTTGTGCGTGTCTTCGACATATCCTAAAAAATGTGTCAGCGGTTGGTAAAGTTGCCTGGAGTTAGCTAGCCCGCTATCGTTGTTAGCATCTTTTAGGCACTCTGTCCGTTAAAGAAATAATTTACCCTTTTAATTTTGCTAACACATTCACCTGTACGATCAATCTAGCTCGAAAACATAACGTTACATTTGTTTATGTGTTTTTAAATAACCAGCATCGTCCTGTATGTTTTTCTACAATTTGCATATAACGTTAGTGCCTTTGCTAAAATAAAACCATTAACTGTTAATATTGTACGTTAACGTTAAAGATCATACAATTTTTAATTTATTTTCTTTTTACTTTGACAGTTGTATTACATGCCCTCTTGTTGGGAAAATGGATCAGAGAAATTCGATTCCCTAATCAGTTATTGGCAGCAATGATAATATTGAAAAATGAATTATATTGCCAGTAACACTAAAGGCTGATACAGAGAATGTATGTCAGTGTATTGTACTGGAGCATCTTAACACAAGTATACATTGCAGAGACATAAAGTTGCCTTAAGAAGTAATTGTTGGATTTTAATTTTTGTGTTTAAGGTGATTCTAACTGAAGTTCTGTTTCCACTAGAATTACCGTTTGGTGATGATACACTTGGTGTTGAGGCATGTGTCCATCTGCCCTTGTGAAACACATCAACAGAAATGAATAAAGACTATGCACGAATCGAAATGGACCTGGTATGTGCCAATCTGTGTTGATGTCTGACTCAACAAAATTTGATTTCGTAGTCTAACACAGAGCCTGAAACGCCACCGTATTGTACCTTTTGTCTGGCTCTTATCTGAAAGCCCATTGTTAAGGTCTCTCGCATGTATAATATCTGAGAAGTACCAGCCATGGACTAGTGGATGTTTCCACTCAAATGCAGATTGTGTTGACTGCATTTAGTTAATTACAAAGTTAATTGTAATCAACAGAATGTGGCATTTTTCTCTCTTTCGTTTGTGATGTACTTTTGTTTTTGCAGGCTTTTGGATCAGCCAAGCCCTATGGGTCCTCGAGAAGTATTGTGAGGAGAATAGCTTCTAGTCTTCCTTTTAACCCCTGCCCCAGGGTTCATTTTCAGGTAAAGGAAGGTTACCATGATCATAATTTTTATAGTGTTGTGTCATTTAACAGACAGACTGTCAGTCTTTTAAATGTATATCTTGTACTTTAAGATAGTGGCATGTTCTTTGTCACATTTGCTAGAGCCCTGTCTCCTCTTCTGCCTTTCTGCTGTCTCTCCTGACTGTTGGAGTCACAGCCACATGACAACAAATCACACACCCTCTCCCAGCTTCGTTTACATCAGGATGTCTGGCTGTTTTCATTTATGAACCATAAACAGACTCAACTTTTGAAATATTTCAGTTCAGTGGCACATCATTTTAAAAACTGCTTTTCTGTCTCTTTCAACACTGCTTTGTCTTTCTTCTGTCTCCAGCTACCCTCCCTAGCTTTGAGGAATGCAGTATGTCTGCTTTAGGTCAGTTTGTTCAGCAACCTTCAACAACACTGAGCTGACTAAAGACCTACTGAGCTACCTTCTAACCTACCTGAACCTTTCATTACCATTGTATAGATTCCCTCCACACCTCCTCACTCTGAACTGCCCTCATTTCCTATTTTATTACGTAAATACTTACATTTTTAGTTGTTGAGATCAGTGGTGTAATGTGTCCTGGTGGGTGTTTTTAAAAAAAAAAAAAAAAAAAAGTTAAACATGGCTGTTCTCTCTCTGACAGCTTTATCCGTACAATGAGGATGCTGGTGTCCTGATTGGCAGCAGGAGGCAGAATGGTTTGGTGGCCTCTCTGGCTGATGTCGCCTGGATCGACAGGGATGAGGAGGATGACGAAGACTCCTTTGGCAGGTGAGAGCGCAATAGTGATCTGTCGGTTACATCTAGGAGGAGAATTGCTTGTTCCTGTGAGTAGCATCTAGAAAAAGTTGATTCTGCCTTAATAGAAACAGGTCAGCGATCCCACCTGGATTCGTGTTTCGAGCCCGCCAGCCTCATCCTCAGAGAAAACCCTTAACCCGCCAGAGGTCACTACCAAGCCTGCATGAGGGGACACCAGACCCGCAAGGGCCAACAATCAGCAACAATGAGACCACTCAGAAGATCAGTGCACTGGAGACAGAACTTGCCAAACTAAGAGCTCAGATAGCACAACTCGTATTGGCTCAGGAAAAGACCACACAGCCAGGTATCTCTTACACAGCCTTCAAAAACATAGACTTACCTCTTTCCACGTCAAGGGATTTGTTTTCCTCCATTTGCTCCAATGCAGTAATATAAAGTTTCCTCTAGATGGTAGCAGAGTTTCACATGTCATCCAGCTTTGAGATGTTTCTTTCCTTTGTTTCACCTCAGCTGCTACCACGGGGACACCTCCCCCTCCACCCTGTGGCACCCTGCCTCCCCCCCCTCCACCACCTCCTCCACCACCACCACCACCGGCACCCTCAAGTCTCCAGCGCACATTTTCTGCCATTGACTTGATAAAGGAGCGCAGAGGGAAGAAGACGGACAGCCAGACAGTTTTGGATTCAAGGCCAGCAGAAATCCCCAGCATGCTTGATGTCCTGAAAGACATGAGCAAAGTCAAGTTACGATCAGTCAAAAGGTACCTCTACTTAAATAGTGAATCAATGAGAATACATTCAGATACATTTGGAAATGATCAAATGTGAAGACTAAAGTATTTTTTTAAGGTAATAGATGTTTATCCCAGCTAACCGTAGGTGTTTATGGTCTTGCCTCCCTGTATTACTGTAATGGTTGTTTTATAGTTCGACATAACCACAGATTCAACTCGAGCTGACACATCTTTTCCTCATTTAGTAGTTTGTCATGCAGCTTCAGAACAACACATGTAGACTTGTCTTCTTGAGCAGCTGCTATAAATGGAAAGATATATTTGTATACCACACAAATAGTCCAGTTCTAATCTTTTGTAATTGCTCAACTGTATGTTTCATAGTCGTCCAGGGGAAAGTGAAGCCAAAGTGAAGTCCAGTGAGCCTGCAGATGCTGCAGCTCTCATCGCCGAGGCCCTGAAACGCAAGTTTGCCCATCGCTATCGACACGACAGTGAACAAGCAGACAAAGAGGAGTTTAAACTTCCCGTTTCAGAAGTAAAACCTCAGACCGAATCCCCTTTGGTGAGAGATGTTACTGTATTCATCACTGCTATCTAAAACAAGCCGCAGACACCACAAAATCAGCAATTAATGAGTCCTTAGTGGAGCAACTGCAAATATTGTTTCTGATTTCTTTTTTAAAGCTCCCATATTATGCTCATTTTCAGGTTCATAATTGTATTTTAAGGTTGTACCAGAATAGGTTTACATGGTTTAATTTTCAAAAAACATCATATTTTTGTAGTACTGCACAGCTCTCTCTCACTGCTGCAGCTCCTCTTTTCACTCTGTGTTCAGGTCTCTGTTTCAGCTACAGAGTGAGACATCTCTTCTTCTGTACTATCTTTGTTTGTAGTCGCACATGCGCAGTAGCTAGGTAAGGATCATGTTAGCTAGCTGTTTCCATAGACAGTAAAAGAAAGGCTGTTTCTCCAACTTCGGTCAGTTACAAGGCAGGATTAGCCAGGAGACTTATTCTAAACAAGGGCGCACATGTAAGTAGTTCTTTTGTAGATTATGGTGAACTTGTGTGTGTTGTAGCAGTGCTTTGCCATTGAGAACGAGGTAGCATGCTAGTGCTAGCATGCTAACGGTTGTGGTTAGCCAGCTCGTTTCGGCTAGTGACGTAGAAAGCCGTGCAGATTTTGAACAGCTCGCCCGGAGACTGAAGGCAGGACACATTCAGAAACCCGTATCTCACTCTAAACAGCATGGGTGTTTTTTTTTTCAAAGTTTGTATGCGTGTGGAAGCACCAGAGACACAAAATAACACCCCAAATCCCAGAAAAAGTGTTTTTGTTTTCATAATATGGGCACTTTAACTTAAAGAGACTGTTGTCTGTGTTTGTAGATATGATATTGAATTAGGGATCGACCGATATGGATTTTTTTAGTGCCGATACTGATTGTTTTTCATCAGCCTTAGCCGATGACTGATACGGGCTGCCGATTTTCTTGAGCCGATATTTGGAGCAGATAGTGCTTTTGCTCCTTCAATTTACATCATAAAAATGTAAACCCTGCCACACTGGATTTGTTTTCAGAATCTGCTTTGCCATTTTTTTTTTTAAATAATAAAAACACCGATAAGTGTCACTTCTGCAATCATCTTACATTCATATCACCCAAATTATGTGTGCAGTGTGCATCATATGGATGGGTGCACTGCATATGGTTAACTGTGCAAGGGTAAAAGGCTTTCATCAACATCTACAACACATCCTTGATGATGCATTGCTTGCTGACATATAAGACAGATATAATCAGGTCATCACAAGATGTCCTTTGTCAACACATTTAAATAATTTAAGAAAACGATAAACCTGAAAAGTAGCCATTGAAATAAAGTGCTTGATTTGTAATTTAAGGCTGCTGCTGGTGCTGGAAGCCTGGCAGGCTTCCAGCACCATCTCTGCCAGTGGGGGAGGGGCAGTGCATGGTCTGCACGTGAACTGCAGCGTCTCCGGAAACACAGAGCTGCCTGTGGACACCTGTCTGTAAATAATGCCGGGAAAAAACTATCGGCGAACGCAGCAGCTGCGTATCGGCCGATACATGCAAAAACGCAAATATCGGCCCGATATATCGGTCGGCCGATAAAATCGGTCTATCACTATATCGAATAACACCATGTAACATTTTTCTTAAGGTGGAATTTCAGGGTCCATTCTCACAAGTTCTTTTGTTATCCGTGGAATCAAGTGTATGTTATTTGACTGGACTCGTCTTAAGTGGTTTGTAGAGTCGTGTGTACTTTATTCTTATTCGTCTTATGTCTGTTTTCACAGTTTGGGCAGCACATGTTGAAATCAACTGGAAAAAGGAAGTTGCTCTGAACAGGTGGTTCTCAACTCGTGGTCCAGAGGTGCTGTGGACACTTTGAAGTGCCTTATCAACATTTTTATTATCAGCTGTTTCTGTGGAAGAACAAGGGATTCTGCCTGAAGTATCCATCATCTGTTCTTTATCTGATTCAGAGTCATCTTGACCATCTGTTTTTGCACTTTTATAACTTATATTAGCTTTCTCTTTTACAAACACGATTTATTGTATTTGTTTAACTGAATGTCTTTTTGTTTTTCTGTTGAATAGTTTCAATTTCTGCTCATACCAGTCCTGAGTGAAAGTGTCAGAGGCAACACTACAGAATCATTTAACATTATTCATTTTATTGCTCAATCATTACTTAGGTTTTTGTTAAATGTTGCACATAGCATAGTTGGTCACGTTTGCATTCCCATTTTTCAGGGGTCTGTGAAAGCTAAAGAGTTCTTTTATCACAGAACAAAGGGAGCACTTTCTTATTTGTGCTGTATTGTTTATACATGTATGATAGACTAATTTATGATTGGGATCCTTCTATTTATGTTGTGGTTTAAGTAGAAAATTAAGATTTTAACAGGTAATTATGTTGTAGATTTGTCCGTAATTTTTTTCCAAGTGGCATTTAAACGAGTTTGTTCTTTATCTGTTGATTCTGTGTACGTTGTGTCCTAGTTGCTCCTAGTTGCCAGTCTTGCCGGGGCTTGTATGTCTTTTGCTGGTTCAAATATATGCATCCCAGTTTTAGTTAGTTTATTTATCTCCTTAGTACGATCCGTGTTTGAGCCAAAAACATTCCAGTGATCTGCGAGATTCTGCCTTTCACCAAATATCTTTTTATGTCCCTTTTTAGGATGACACAAATAGTGAGGAAAATAAGATGCTCTAACTGTTAAGCAAATTCATATTTTTAGATTAGTGAAAGAACAGGTACGTGTTGTCTCCAGTTCTGTTTATTATGCCAGCGTAGTTGCTGCTTCAACTACTAGTATTACCTTTTTATAAAGGGAAGGTGGACTGGATGTGGCAATAGTAGGATTTTGTAGAAGAGTTGTCTTCCATAAAAATCATAAAATTTGAATTGTCAAATCTCTAAATAAAAGTTTGTTCTGTCCTGACTTGCTCTGGTCTGTGTCTGTGTTTTCACCTAACAAAAGTCACATTCTCTCATTAAATTGCTCTTTAATAGGATCAGTCAAAGGTTAGTGTAACTTAACTTGGATACAGTCATTTCTGCTCAGGTTAACTACAGTATTAGATGACATGCTTTAAACATGTAAAAGTCGAAGATTTGTCAACAACAGGTTTTATTATTCAAATCGCAACAGGCATGTATCAAAAAGGTCAATACAGCAAAGCCTTTACAAAATCTGGCTCGACACTGAAGTCTTCCCAAAAATGGCTGTCGCAACAAATTGTAAACAGTTTTATCAACAGTCTTACAGCACTTACAGCAAAATACAAATCAGCTAAAGTAAGAAAAGCACCTGTTATCTCTCAAAATGTTTAAACAAACACAATTTGTGCCACTATACAGAATCAAAGTAGACAAACCAAACACAAAGAAATGGAATGTTCAAAGTCAGGCGACCATTTTGTTTCCGTACAAAAAAAAAAAGTACAGCTGGAGTTGTTCCTTACAACAAAAAGGCAAAGGGATTGGACAGTGCATTCAAAGACAAGCACACCATGCACTTGATGGGAACAGGAGCTGGTTTGGTCACTTAGCATAGTTTGTGCATAGTTATAAGGCATCAATCGAGCAGTCTTTTAGGTTGCATGTGGCTGTGAGACATTCTGCGGAGAGGGAGAGGCTCCTTCAGTAGATCCTAGCCAGGAAAAAAACAACCCTGCAGCGTCCGCAGTCACCTCCTCTCCCTTTTTATAAGAGACTGGCAAAACCCTGAGCGAGTCAAGTTGCGTGGAGTGGAGTTCCAGGTGAGATGCGTGTGCAGTGAGTAACTGATCTCCAGTCTGGGAGGGAAGCTACCCCGAGTTCAACCAGCACTGGAAGATTCGGAAATATCAGAAAAGGACTAATGTCTACAATACCTTTACAAGGTCTCTTGGAGACACCATCGTTGAGTGCAAGAACACATTGTAGCACAGGTGGAGTTATTTATGGCATCTGGTGTGTTTGACTAAGGTTCTGCTCATGGCTTCAACAGTGGGATGACAGTTCAAACGAGTGGTTCTTCACATCTGTGCTTCCAAAGCAAACCGTGGAGCCGACATGATTCACTTCAGTTCAACAGAAAGAAACGACAAACGAGATGCGTAAACAGTCTTCGTAGAGGCAGCAAAAGGACTGGGCTTGTCACATTTTTTGTTGTTGTCGTTTTTACATGAGGAAGAATCTTCAATACAAATGCAACACGGCATTACTTTAAAGTCTTCGGAGGGTCTCATGTCTGAATACTCCAGTTGTCTCAGTCAGTTTAGATTATTTTTCAAATCTTTGTTTTCAAATGGCACTTCAAAATACCAGAAAAAAAGTCTTCTGCTTTCTCCTTAAGGTTCACCAACAAAGAAAAGTGGTGTGTTCATTCAGTAATGCCAAAACTACAGTGGACAAATAAATAAAACAAAGCAAATAAATGAAAATACAGCAGTAGCCACATGAGGTATCTATGTATTGCTCTATGCCAAAAAAAAGAGGAATTAAAAATTAAATAAATTAAATAAAATCAGTGGTTTATCAAGATGGGAGGCAAAAGCAACAAAACATAAACAAGGTGTTAGGATCAGGTTGCGGCAGCGGCAGGGCTGCAGGCCATTGCATGCCCCACTCGGCCCCCAGTGTGTGGTGAGGCCTCGAGGCCGGGGTCAGGAGGTTGAGGTGAAAGGGCACACGAGGAGTGTCAGGATTCTCTGCTTCCCTGAGGTATTTCTTTGGAGCTGGTTCCTCCTGCGGCTGTAGCGGTGTTGCTGTTTCTTCTAGCGGCGGTGGCGGCGGCTTCTTCTGTGTCGGTGCCGGCTGAGCTGGGCTCCGCCTCCTCGGAGACGGAGGTTTGTTCCTGCTGTAGGCTGCCCCAGCTGGCCTTGTTCAGCCCCATGTGGCCCAGCATGGTCTGGGACAGACGTGTGTCGGAAAAACGGGCCCACTCTGCAAACAGCGGCTCCGCCACGTATGTCATGAAGCCTGAGGGGAGAGAAGAGGCGGCAGGCACACATTAGAGCTAAAGATTAAACACAAGTTGTAAGTGAAAACAGAACACAACAAATATACAACACAGCTCCTCACCAATTTGAATGTTACCAACTGTGTTGATCCCTCTGTCACAAAGTGGGCTGACTTCAAGTTTGTGCTTCTTCTCAATGTCTCCTAATAGAGCATAACAAAATAGACTCAATGTCTGAGCTATTATATGTTCTACTACTACAAAATGACTTACAGAGAATAAACACAGAAAGAACAAATCAAGGACCTGTAATGGGGTTAAAGAAAGGAGCAAAATAAATAACTGAAGGACAATGACAAACAATATAACAGCAGGCAGCAGAAAAGATGATAACCTTGTTGGAAGAACTCTTCGGTCACTTTCTCACTCCACTGTTTGCTCAGCTCCCAGGGTCTGCAGGGGTTACAGATGTCCGCACACTTCAGAGCCATCTGTACAGGGTGGGAATAAAAACAAAGTTAGAGCCCACAGTTGGCTGAGATGCAGAAGTTGTGTGTGTTTTTATGACAGAGGAGGTAACCAACCTGCAGGATGAAGTGACGGTGGCTGCCGTTGCTCAAGCACAGGTTCTCCTGGTCCAGGTGCCTGCGAAACCTGGACAGGTACTCATTCTGTCTGCTGATGTCGGTGGCTAGGATTAAGGAGCCCAACTCCCTCTCCATGTTCAGGCTAAGGGGTCGGAAAGACAGGATGATCAGGTTGTTTAGCACTGGTAGCACTGTTTAGAATGTGTGCTTCTGTATCTACTGTTAAGTGTAGCAGTTTTCTTGGTGCATCTTAATCATTTCAGGTTCAGACTGACCTGTCCTCAGCAGGCAGATGGGAGAACAGCCCAGTCTCTCTGAGCAGGCCCACTGCTGACTTCCAGTGGTGGTTTTCCAGAACTGAGGTATTCTGCACATTAAAAAGGGGGAAATAAATGTGCAGAGATACATTCATTTAATAAATTGTATGATGTCTGATACATCCATACACAAGTTCTGGCAGGCTAAAGAGCGACTGTTAGGTGTTTTTACCCTATAGAGTGTAGCTAGATAGTGGTCAGTCTTGATGAGGAAAGGCTGGTTGACTCCAGGATGGTCCAGGTCATGTGTGGCGGCTGCGAGAAGTCCCAGTAGGATGTCACAGGATGTCAGAGACTTGGCAAGCTGCATTCACAACAACCAACACAATGGCACGAAGATTGTGATGATTGGTCATTAAAATACAAAACACTCCTTCACTGAAACACTTTCAGATCTGGAAATTACGTAATGACATTCATGCAACGGTTCATGTCTCACCGTGGGTTCCCGCATGTAGCAGTACATGGCCTGTGTGACATCTGCAGCGTGGATAGCATTGTGGTAGGGGTTGTCGCTGTGGTAGTCCTCCTGGACCATGACCAGGAACCTCCAGAGTTTGACCATGTCCAGCTGGAAGAGCTCCACCAAGCCATACTGGTTCAGCAGGTGAAAGGTCAGGGTGATCAGGCTGTTTCCTGAACAAGAGGAATATCAGAGTAAGCATTCTGCTTTCATCGGGTTTGTGGATCTCTTTTTTGCTTGTATTAAAACAGGGGGAATTGTACCGCCAGATGTTGTTGCAATGCAAAATATCATCAATCTGTTATGCTCAGTGCATTGCAGGAGTTATTTTCTGCTTTGTAATTAATTTTATTGGTGCATCCACTATTCCCAAACCTGCCTCAACTACCTGTTCTTCACTTCCCATAATTACTTATTTAACTTAATTTACTTTTTCTTCCCAAAGCAGTATGCACGGCGACTCTTACCTCTTTTCTCTCTTTCATCTCTTGCTTGAGTTACACAGTATAAATCAAGACAGATGTATGGCGAGAACATGGTCTGAGTCACCCCTTATTCATAATACAACATATCTTGTTCTTATCTACTGAGGCTCCTGTCGATGCAAAATATGTTAGTTCATTATGCTCCCTATGAGACTGTTGTGCTGGTTTAAAAAGAGTCTATAGAGCTAGCCTAACTCGATTACAGCTGCATTGGAAAATGAACAATAAATTGTTGCATCTTCTTCAACAAGCAACGGACGATGAGATACAAAATAAAATTCCGTGATTCAATTGTAAAATGAATCTTCATTCAGGTAAATTCTCTCTTGTCGGCCGGCATCCAATAGATGGCACCATTGGTAACACATTGAATCTAAGGCTGGTTTAATGCTGGATGATCCTGTCAGTTCTGCATTACTTCTGTGTTATGACTTTGAAAACAACTGAAAACTTTGAAAACAACACATTTTACATACCGTTTGTCAACCTATCGAAGAGGAAAATGTCAAAATTCCAGTTCCCCACTTTTTCCAGCATGCACTATGAGAGAGGGAAAAGAGAAGCACAGAATTAGTGACGTGAAGTCTGAACAAAATACATAATTCTCTAAGTCTTATTATGGTATCATTAAAAATAAAAGGTGTGTGTCATACTCTGGCCTGTCCAGTGTAGTCCTCATCCAGGATGTGGAGGGGGATCTGCTGGGGGACTCCCCGCAGCAGACGGGATGAGTGCAGGTACCTCTGGAAGCTGAGCAGTCTATGGACCCTCCGTTCAGGAGCAGAGCTCGCTGACGTGGACCCATAGTCCAGCCGTGCTGCACACACACGCATATAAAATTGACTAAAGATGTAATATGTAACAATGTTTTTGGTAAACGTTTATTTTACTAGCTCATTAGGCTCTGAGGATCATTGGGTTGCACAAACTCGGTGGGGATCTTACACCGACACAGAGATATACAAACAGTCTCTGCTGACACAGCCGCCCACTCATAAGCCTTTCGTCTGGGATCACACAGCAGACATGCTTTGTCAGTGGTCACACACACACGCTGCAATCCGGAAACACGTCAGCATGAGGTAGGATTACTTTTGGGTCAAAATGTCAACACATACACTACTTCTCTGTAACTGGTTTATGTTCTAAAAGGTTTCATTGAGTATGAAAGTGGTTATTTTATCACATGCCCATTCAAAAAGCTTTAATAAAAAAACCTCTCACATGGTTTACACTAAGACACACCTTGGTCTTTATCATCATGTGAAATACTGTACCAAAGCAGTGCACACACATCTGTCAATCTTGCTGGAGAGGAACAAACTGTGTGTGGTACAGTTTGATAATGTCTCTACTTATCAAAAGGAGGCTGGCGAGTCAAGGTAACTGGCTGTGATTCATACTTACTGTGAAGAGTACGGAAGTCGATGTACAGGTATGGGTGGGAGCTTCTTCGTTCCGGTTCAAATCCAACCTGACTTCTCACTCTCACATCTCCTAGAAGAAATCAGCACTTTCCTCAAGATTCATGCTGCTTGAAAAGAAATGTGTGCTAGGCTAAGTAGTATTTACAAATATTTTTGAATAAATACTGGAATTGATCTTGCTTAAGTGCCACAAGGATGGGCTTTACCACCAGACAATGGACAGAGCACTACAATAAGACAATCCCAAATGTATGTGAAACTACCAACACAGCTGAAATCCTGCCTCTGTTCCGCTCGCCACAGCCAGACAGCATGTTTCACCCCAGAGGGTTTACCAGTCTAAAAATCTCAAACTGATTCTGGTTTTCTGGCAATATCCTAGATGACTAATCACTAACTAACTCACTAATATTCCCCTCACTTTACTTAATTGCTATTTTTGCTTATGTTATTTCTGTTTTACAAATTGTTCTGGTAAATTTGGTTTCTTTTGTGTTTCCTGCATGTTTGATATTTTGTGCTAAATGCTTTTAATCTCAAATGTTTTGCAACTTTTAAAGTACTATATGAATAAACATTTTTTAGAATTCCACAGCACTATATCCTTTGAGTTTTAGCCAGGATATCGCTGTCAAGGCCTCATGGGAACTGTACAGTAGTTGTTGAATGCTAACAAAATAATCAATCTTAATTATATGTCAACTTTTTCTAGTCAATATGGTAGTGGATATGTAGGCCTATTTACTGACAGAAAACCTCACCGTCATGTTTCACCTTTTCATAACAATTAGGAAATAATACGCCTTATACTAAGCATTGAAAGAGAAGCAGGACTTCACCTCTCTATTGTCAAAAAGTGGTAAAAACACATCATTTTGGTACTCCAAGCAAACTCAAACAAGCAAAAGATGTGATTTTGTAAATACTATTTCACCCAAGTCTGGTGTATACTATCCATGTGTGGGCACAGTCACGCACAAACACACACTCCCATGTCCCAGAAGAGAAAATTCAATGGACAGACAAACAGCTGAGCATGCAATGCCATGTCAGGACAGTCTGCTCTACTAATAGTACTCAGAGCCACGGAGAGGGATCTATAGTACATCCATGACCGTTTTTAGTAGTCAGGCAGAGAAAAAGGAACAGGCTCCAGACTCAGACCAAAAAGACGGCGGTCGGCCTGCTTGTATACTGCAGTCAAGAGCAGTGACAGCGCAGTGAGGCGACAGGATGGTGCTATGACACTGATGCAGTAAAATGCGATTGTGTCGTTCCAGGCAACACTTTATATGCGGCAAGACTTTATATAGCAGTTTACTCATCAAGGTGCTAAACAGTGCAATGGTAGGTTTCCAGCATGGGACTTCTGATTGTGTCGTATGTGCATTTGAATTCAAATCAAAGCGGTCACACAGGTGTGTTCCCCCAACCAGCATGTTACTTACTTGCAAAGAGCTGTTTGAATACTACACAAGCTCCTATCAAAATACCAAAAACTAAGAATTACAATTCAAAACATAACGATGCTCAACATTATTTTTAAAAAGCTGTTTGTAAAGTTGTTGTTTTGAATATGGAGAGTGAAACCGTATCAGTGGCCTTTACACGTGCAAAAAACATAAATTAGGACCAAAAAAACACTACAATTCATGCACTCCTAGGCAGTGAGCGTGTGTGTGTGTGCGCGCGCGCGCGCGTGCGTGCGTGCGTGTGTGTGTGTGTTCACATATATGTATATCTGTCACATCAATCTCATGTGCTAGGGCTCGGCACACGTGTGTGAGCTTGTACGATTAGTGCGTTTTCAGAGTCAAAGGGTCCATGTTTCCCCTACGGTGCATTAGTGCCGGCACTCTGGGGTGGATGTAGGTCATGTCACTATAACTGATGCGGCAAAAGCTCTGAGTCCTGCTATTTGAAAGCACATCAGCATTAACTTGGCATACTGAACCCTGGCCCAGGCAAACACCAGTCTGCATTAGTGTGCCTCTCCTCACACTCAATTTAATATAAAATCTACAGACACAGATGCTTTATGCTTGTGACGTATGAGACTGCCACCATACTTAGCCAAGTAAAATGAGAAACAAAGTGTGGCAATATTATGTGAAAGCTACAGTACAGTACAGGATTTCAACAAAGACATACAGTAAGCCCTAAACTGCCCCTGCTGTTTAATGCCCCCTGCCTACTCACTATGCTTCCCAACAGCAATATGATATCTATGAATGACACTGACAGGATAACACTGTGAGCAATTCTACTTTCTTTCTTGCTGCTTACTACCAGCCAAACGCCATCTGATTTAAAGCAACACTATGTAACTTTTCCCACTTTGGTCCCCCTACAGGTTGTCTCATTAGACAACCTGTAGGGCGACCGAAACGGCGAGACGCGCGAGCTGTAGTTCCAGTGAGACAACCTGTAGGGGAACCGAAGAGGGAAAAGTTACTTAGTGTTGCTTTAATAATTAAGGTGGCAAAAGTTGCATGCGAGGGCACATTTGTGTGGGGTAGACTGATGTCAGAGGTCCACCCAGGCTCTAATCGCACCATTATCCTCAATAGCCTTATTGATTAGGGAGCCAAGACTGCTCTGGCTGCTTCCTAGAAGCATTTGACTCCATCTGCCTGGCAGAGCTAGGAGTCCTCCGTCCTCTCATATATTTTTTAAACTGCTTATCCTGTTTAGGTATGCTGAGGGCAGCAATGGACAAATGGACACACACGCAGTATGTACATACAGACACTTAAATGCACTCTGCCAACGCACCCTTAGTCTGTTTAGCGTTCAAATTAAATTCTGTACTGATCCAACTTCAAAAAGACACTCAACACTACAGATACACACAATTTTAGCATGTTCTGATTGAGAAATTACCAAAAGGCCAGGGATTGAGTGGACACTCCAGCGCAGCCACATCTCTTTATAATCTTTACATCCCTCTCTCCATTTCTGGTCCATCCATTTTCCATTTAAACCTACCGATGTCTGGAAAGTGTGTGCGTCTATTGAAAATGCATATGTGTGTGTGTGTGTGTGTGTGTGTACGCACCGAGAGTGGGAAAACACTTACCTAGCATACGAATGTACAGTGCTGTCTGGTCTGAGCTGTCATAGGAAATGGCTCCTCGTCTCTGAACAAACAAACAGAAACATCATCAACAAGTGTCAAATGTTTATACCAATATAATGTAATTATATTATTACAACAATGTAATATAGGTCCCAAAATTGATGTGTGTGATATCACAACCACATCTCCCCCAAACACACACAAAATACAGGCAATGTTTTTAACATACACACCGAGTGTGATAAGTAAAGGGTGGTGTAATGTTGCACAAACTGCTACACTGATAAATATGTTCCAACTCCATATCATCAGCCTGATACAACACTACACCACTGATATCAGTCATGTACACACACACACACACACACACACACACACACACACACACACACACACGGTGAATGCAATTTTAATTAATTTGAATTTACCTTAGTGGAACTAATAACCAGGACAGATGCAGCCCACCAACCCTTGACAAGTCAATACCATTCCTCAATAGTATTTGAGAAATATTTTTTTTTAACAGCATATTAATCTAAAACATTATGGATAGCATCAAGTTTGCATTTTCTTCCTTGCAAATAATCAGCAGCTGCATCACAATAAACAAAAACACAAACATTTTCTTTTCTAGGTTTCTGGAACCGCAGTAACCACTGAACTTCTGTGAAATAATACAATGTAACTTTTGGTTTGAATAAAGGGGTTTCGGTTTATGTTCGAAGGCGAACAAGTTACCAAAATATAGATATCCTAGCAAATAATATGATTTGTTGTCGGTTTTATTTTTTCGTGTGTCTACAACTCCCTGCAGTGCCAACAGAATCCCTCACCAGGAGGCAGCCGCAGAGCACTACAGTGGTAGTTGTAGCAAGTATGACTGTGGTAACGGCATATTTGCTCTGTCGACAGACAGCTGCTCCAGGCTAAACTGAGGTGTTGGCTCACCTCTCTATGCACTCCACACATCCTAGCCCCCCTCCAGGCTGACTCTTCTCTCCCTTCTGGAGCTACTCTTGTATAGGGTTACCCATTCCACAGGGAGCCTGTTGAGTGGGCCATTTCCTGATAACCAGCAAACTGGTCACACCATCAACACAAGCAAACACAAATGTACATGCTTGTATATTCCTTACTTCATATCCTTAGGATTACTGTGCATCTCCTTCACACACACACACACACAACTAACACTGTCTGTCCTCTCAGCTCATGACAGCTGCCAATCCAAAGCTAATATTTTACTGGCTAGCAAACAGCTCGACTCGAGGTGGGTAATCTGCAAAGCTGTATTTTAGTGTCAACAGGCATCTGTGTTTACACACAGCACCAGTGATTAGTGTGAATATTATAGATTGTGTGTACAGTATGCATGGGCTGTGTGTGTGTGTAACATGCGTGGGAATTGTATAATACTAGCTCTAGGGCTGGGAATCGAAGAGTGACCAGCCCTGCCAACACTTCAGAAACAAACATTCCAGCCAGCGCTCGCCACACACACACACACACACACACACACACACACACCATTATCTTTGTGGGGACCCGTCATTGACATAATGCATTCCCTAGCCCCTTACCCATCACAACTAAATGCCTAACCTTAACCCTTACCCTCACCCTAACCATAACCTAATTCTAACCCTAATCCTAAAACCAAGTCTTAACCCTCAAACAGCCCTTTAACCTTGTGGGGTCCAGCATTTTGGGCCCCACAAGGCTGTGCAGACCCCACAAGTATATTGTATTCCCTGGTTTTTGGACCCCACGAATATAGTAAAACAAAAACACACACACACACACACACACACACACACACACACACACACACACACACCTTAAGTGGACATTGGCATGTGCTCCTTTCTGAGCTAGTAACAAGCTCAATGTCACATTCCCACTGTGAACGGAGGGGAAAGTCACGTTTTACCCTTGAAGTGGCCAGTCCATAACACACACCCCTGCCACGCTTTGTAGTGCCAATACACACAAAAACATACACCCATGGTCCTGTCATGGTCTGAAATTAACTTGAGCCCCTTTTTAAGTTGTGTTTTTGGCATTTATGCTTCACAGCTGAGGGTGATGGGAAATAAGGGAGAGAGAGAAGCATAGGATGTCAAAGGTAGGACTTGGACTTAATGTCACAGACAGGAAATCCACTTATTAAAGTTAACTTATGCATTTGATTGATTTGATTTGCTGTCCGTCTTTGCACACACTTGAAATCATATGAAACATTAGGGATATAGTCCAGAAATAGAGACAGAGCGCATTTAAAGGCAGGGTTGGTAACTTTTTCCAATATACACTTTTTTATACATTGTTCGAAATGGTCTTTACACCCGACAGCAATAAATAACTTATGGGCACTGAAAAAGAAGCAAAAAAGATCTGTCACCTGTAGCTGCTGTAATCCTGTAAAAATGCTGTTTTGTTGCCAGCGGTTGCACACATTTCTCCGGCTGTTCTGCGCGCCGCAGCAGTTTTACCAGCAGGCTAAGCCAGGCTCCCTGCTTCACTCGCGTGGGCCAGCGAAGTTGATGCCACAGCATACCTACAGCTCAATTTGTATCCTTCATGCAAGAAACTAGAATTTTGTACAGCCGCTTAACATTAATAGCCTTCCGCAAGCCAAATAGCTACTGGAAAGTTTTAGCCTACTATGACGCAGCTGCAGGAGGTACTGACTTGGTTACTGAGAATAGTGACTGACTACTAGCTTCTTTGTTTGATAAAATATTGTGTGCATTTACGGGAGATTTAGGCAGTTTCTTAAGCTTTTTAATGTGTCAAGCCTATATTTTGCAAAGTGAGCTGGTTAAACAAAGAGGTGCTGGAAATAGGCATAGTCAGAGATGAATCTCAACCCTTCAACTGTAAACATGGGTGGTACAGTGCCCATATCATGGGTTTTGATCATGGTTGCTCATAGGGATGTAACGATTACCAGTGTAACGGTAAACCACAGTAAAAATGTTGAAGATAACAATAACCTTTTTCATTTAAAATATCATTATTATCTCGGTGGATTACCACGGTGTGGAAAGCGCGTGTTCCCAGCTTAATCCGAGGCTCCTGAAGTTGCCGCGCAGGTGCACTGCGTAGCCTACAGTGCGTTTCTTGAAGTTGGAATCATGGCGTGAGGAGGAGATGACAGCGCTTAGGACATTTATCAGCCTTGTAAAAAAAGCCATAGTAACACTTGCGTTCTCTCTCGCTCCTGAGATGATTGACCAATCATTGACGAGAGTCATCTCTTTGATCTCCTGCCAATCACTCGCGCTCACACAGGAGAAATGGGACAGAACAGCTGTAAACATACTTTTTTCTTTATCATTCTTTTCCCATTTTCGGACTTGAAGTGATGTGTGTAGCCCAGAACGTAAGTTTAAACTATTCTGTAGCTTGCTAAACTGTCATGGGGTTTACTGCCTCGTTATCTGTGTAAACGTTAAAGCTACTTTCATATTTCAATAAGTGTTCTGCTACGATGTGGATTAAGTTTTGCCCGTGTTACAACATGACATTTATTTGGATTGAGAGAGATATATTATCGCCTTGATAATATTGTTGTTGCTGTGTTTCTTATTGCATAGCTGATAGATAGATAGATGTGCAGATTGTTTAATATTACTTGTGCAGCCACGTGTTGATATTCAAGTAGTGTTTGCTAGCAAGGTGCCATCTCCAGTAAACAGACTAGCCTGTGGAGCCACGTGCTTCGTTATTAAGAGGTGTATTACACTGTTTGCTCCGTTATGGATATGTGTGTTGTAATAGATGTGGCTTATTCTCAGTTTGTGTTACTGAGCAATATGTTACATTTATGTTAATTATTACAGAGAAATTAATGTAATTCTTAGTATTGTTTCTTGTTTTATGCTGGTGACTATAACATTTAGTTTTTGGTAAATAATGTTCATAGTAAGTCAGATGCTTATTAATGTGCATTATTATTTGCTTATATTTCAGAACCACATCCAACTTCACATGTAACGTCAAATACAACTTCAGTTAACTTCATGTTGGAGTTGTTAATAAATGTTCCTGGATCTCAAAGTCAGACATCTCTGGTTCAAGTTCTTACCGGATACGCTACAGCGGGCCGGTGTTTCAGTAGCCAGTTTTCAATAATTTTCACAAGCCTATTGCCTATATTTTGGTAATATAATAAACACTGTTACACTTTTTGAAACTATTTCAGCTTGTGTAGGCCTATCAGTGCTTTCTGAACATATTGAACACACTTTTAAAAATACCGCGATAATACCGAAAACTGTGATAATTTTGGTCACTATAACAGTGAGGTTAAATTCTCATACAGTTAAATCCCTAGTTGTTCACAGGTGTGGCACAGCAAAGGTATCCAGCTTAATGGAAATCTGCCAGTCGTTCATAGGCTGAATTAAAAACAAACAAAGATAAAACATCTGAGACATCAACAGGTTGATGCTTGGATTTGGGTTTACACCTCATCACCAACTTTGTCAGTTACAAGAGCTGACAAAAGAGGAAAAATGCATTAACTTTGCATTTCGAATTCTTTGCGTCTAGTGGCCATTGGAGACATTACAGCTTTAGAGACTTACGCTTTGGCTTCACATTCGTGCTGGTTGCCAGTTTGCATTTGACCCACAGCCCCTGGCATCAGACAAGGCAGGGCCAGGATTAAAATTTCTACCAATATGTTGGCCTATGGCATTTTTTTATACTTCAGGCTCATGCAATACTGGGGTGTGGAGGAAGAAATTAAGTCATCATCCTTCAATCTGACGAATCCTGGACAGTGCTAACTTTTTGAAACACCCAGAAATACAACAAGCCTTTTGTAAAAACCTTTTCTGATCAGCCCAAGCATTGTTATTACAAATAAGACATATAGTCAAATCAAGTCATAGTTGTAGATCACTAGTACACAGATAAGTGCTTACTCAAACCTTGGGTTATTCTGCCACCTGGATTTTGTTAATTTACTTGTATGGGTGAGCATTTAACTGTTTAACAATGTCCCAGATTGGTTACAGGCCACATTTTTTTTCTTTTTACTCCCATTTAACTAACTCTATTCTTGTTTTTGGGGAATGGGCTTTGAGTGCCTTTAACTGAACACCTGGAGCTGCAGCCAGTTGCGTTTGCTCGGAGCTTTCTGAGAACAAGCCAAATTCCGTTTTGTTTGGAGTTTACTGCTAGCATAACAGTCTGCTCATTGTGCTCCCTGCCATTCCACATGAGCTCGTTTACATACAGCTCTGTTTCTTATCTCGGCTTAGTCTTGTTGCCTGGGGTCACAGCATTCAGGTTTCTGAGGTCAGGAGGTCACGTGATGTGAAAATGTCTGTGTGAGTAACATCAGGTCTGTTATGGTGATGTTTGCTCAAAGCAGACAGACTTATGTATTAGTATTATTAATACTAATGCTGGTTTAAATCAAAAAGAGGCACTGGCTGAATTGCAAGAACTCAAATTCAAACAGCTCAAGGGGCTTTAAAAAAACAACAACAAAAAAAAAACACTCTCGTCATCATAGCATTGTGATCAAGCTGATATTGTAGTCTGACGCTCCTTCAATGGTATTCAACGGTCCATTGCACAGTGCAGCATTCTCACTCTTCCTTGTTTCAAACAGACATAATAATCTTCATGATGTCAGTCAGTAAGTCAGTTGGGACTAAGCAAATGAGGAAGCCATCAGTATGCCTATAAACTGACATCAGGAACAAAGCAGTGCACGCACACCCCACACAGGCACATGTAAATACCCAAGATAAAAGCAGCTGGACTCAGCACGGTTTCATAAACTGAAAGCTTCCTTCTGAGTTATGACCTCTTGCAGCACTCTGCTGCATGGGATGACACATTTCAGTAACTGGGTGCTAGGCCATGAATGTGGACAGGTTTGGACTGACTGACTGTGTGTGTGTGTGTGTGTGTGTGTGTGAGTGTGAGTGTGTGTGTGTGTGTGTACCAGCCACTGCATACATAAAAGCCCTAGATGGAGTCTACCTGTGTTTTATGAGAACACTGTCCACTCTGACACACTCCAGCTGCAGTGAGTTTTTGAGAGAGGGCTGATGGTTTGAGGGGAGGCTTGGGGTGAATTGGCCTGATGGTTAGCTGGGGAACGACGGAGCAGTGTTATCACTAAATAATTATTAATTAATATATCTGCAACCAGTGTTTTTTTTTTATTTTTTTTACTGCCGGGTAAAAGTGTCTTAAAATGATTTAAGCAAATTATTTACACAGAGAACTTTAAGGGGCCTTGTATAAATGTGCTTTTAGCTGTGCTCTATGACACAAGTAGAGTTAAGGGGTGAGGGAAGAGGGAGACTTGCTTCATATTTTCACAGGCTTTCTACCCTGCACAGGAATTTCATTCATCTCAAACATCATCCCCAGGCTCTAATTGCTTCTCTGGGCCAGCTTAATGTTCCCCCTTGCAAGTCATAACCTTCTGAGGAGAGCAGACAAAAAAACAGTCGACAAGCAGTGTGCCTGCGGACAACTATTTGGTACAAGCTAGTAACAGTGGTAAATAAATTATCCCTTCCTGTATGGGCTCATCTCATATGTCTATAGGACTACAGTAATTATGATTAATATTCAGCAAGAGCAGTTGGCCCCTGACGTTGTGTCCGTTAGTGTGTTGATGTATGAAGCCACAATCTCACGGCCGATTGCGCTCGACACTGCAGCACAAAAACAGAATGGTCATGTGATAAGAGGGGCCCCTTACAGAGAAAGACAGTCAGGCAGATAAACAGGGAGTGTGCATGTATAAATGCAGACAGGATGTAAGGTTTGCCTCCTGTTTATTTACTAAATAATACAAATCCTCTTAGTAAACAGTACCGTGCACTCCAGCTCATTCACGCAAATTTCACAGTAAAACCAAACTTTGGCAGGCAAAGAGTTAAAGTTTTTGCAAAAGGTTGTGAAACACCAGGCTTACTGTCTGAACAGCTCCTTCAGCATTCTTACCACATCCTGAAACTACGTCAATCCGATGGCAATGCGCAGAAAAGAAAACGCTTATCGGTTCAGTTAAAATCAACAAAGTAACTCCCTCAGAGAAGCACTGTGGTGTATTCTCTTATGCTCTGCACAGAAACATCCAGTGTGGATGAAACAAGTTGTGCTATCACCCACCCTTACGCACAGCCTTATCATCTCATGTCCCTAAACATCTAAAATGAGTGAAGTCTATCTAGGGTCAGTGGCCCACATACTCTTGATAATATCTCTGACTGAGATATGATGGACTAAGCTGATAGCAGATCAGTGTTTCAAGTCTAAGCTGCTTTCCAAGCCATGTGACTGGTCAGGCCTCATCAATACCGTGCATCCGATTATTGATTCTTGTATCTCTGCTGGATTTCTTTTCTTAAAAAGTCAATTAAACAGCCTTGTCAAAACAATGCAACTGTGTGTGAATGTGTTACTAGTACTAAATCATGACAGCCATCCACATTGGGCGTGGATGTGTAATATCTCTGAAATGTAGTTTAGATGGGAACCTTTGATGTGTCTAACTCCTTGTCCTGTACTTCTGGTTCTTTCACTTTGAACCAATCTATCGACAGTCGTGTGTTTACCCTTCACTCCAGAGTAGCCAGAGGAGACCAGCATAAATCACTATATACAAGCAATATACAAAAAAAATATTCCACCTCATTTTGAGTAATTAATCAACAAGCAGCCAACATGCATTGTAAGAAAAACAATACAGGCATTGTACTAGATAAATAAGCCCATTTATTTAATGTTGTTGCTGTTTTCAACGCCTCTTCAGCAGCATATTTACACCCAATAATAAGCATTCCATGACCACAGAGTGACATATTCTTCTGAGACTCTGTCGTGTCTTCAACCCTACTCTTTCGTCCTCTGTTTACAAGAGGAAATGTCTTAATCTGCAAGGGAAAGGGGGGTGGGGGGTGGGGGGTGGAGGAGAAAGAGAAAGAAAGAGAGGGAGCTTGTGAGTGAGTGGAACAAGACAGCCAGAGAAAGAAAAGAGACTGAGACTCCGGCCATCTGTAAGCCTGGCAGCAAGCCAAACCACTGCCCACAGAGCCCAGGCAAATGCCTAACTGCCTCTTTCTGCAATGGTAGTCCAGAACTGCTTCCACAAACAACAGGCCTGTGGAACCACACATAAAAAACACAGCAGCCACCAAGGACAAATGCACCCTTATGGTCATAAATAGGGCTCGAAACACAATATTTGTATAAGTGTAATTGCTCTGTGACAAAGGCAGAGTGACAGTGCCGTATGTGTGAATGCATGTTCACCCAATACTGCCACTGTTCAGGAAGAAAAAAAGACAAATGATTATGTCAGCAGGTCTTTATGGGCCTGTTCTGACCTGGTATTAAAATCTGATCTGAGTGATCCGATTGCAAGTGGACAGCTCTAGGTGCACGTTTTCAGCTGTCTGTCAAATTGTGTCTCCAACTGCGTCCTCAGTGACCACTTATGATCGGATCTTACTTCCCCGCTCTATATGCAAATAAAGACGTACATCATTTCTGTTTGTATATAGGCTGGTTGTGTGTTTATAATGTCAGTTGTTTCAAATCAAGTGAAAAATGCAAAGCGCTGGCCACAGTCTGACTGTGTGCCGACCATAGACTGTAGCCTATATAAAAGGGTGGCGACAAAAGGAGATCTACGGACGGGTGGCAGGACCTGTGCAGTAGAGAAAGATGTTTTTTTTTTAAAGTCTCAGTGTTTTCAGCTCTAGGGCTGCTCGATTATGGAAAGAATCATACTCACGATTATTTTGGTCAATATTGAAATCACGATTATTTTACACGATTACTCACTGACTTTTGGAAAGACGTTGGAATTATTGAATTAAAACAACAGTGAAACAGTTAAACAAATCAACAGTGAAAACACCTTGAATTGTGAAATTTCCCTCTAATATTTTTCCCGTTTGAGCTTTTTTTCTCTCCATTCAAAACACAGGACAAAATAAAGAGTTGACTTGCAAAACGTAATGTACAAAATAATCATTTTTCTCGATTACTCTGTTTTTGAGATTGTTAAGAGCAGAAATCGTAATCACGATTAAATATTGATTAATTGCACAGCCCTATTCAGCTCTCAGTACAATTGTAGCTTATAATTGAATCTCTGTGGTTTGAAGTTTAGGTTATATTATAACTGCTTTATTTTATATTTCACGATGCTTATAGGAGTCGCGTTACGTTACCGCTGATGAATCCCCATCATTTCCGGATTTTGCTGCTTCATAATAAAAACATTCAAATACCAAAATAACGGAGGACTTTTATTGTGAAGAACATAGGAAATTAAACTGTTCACAGGCGGGACTTTGACCACGCATATTACCATCAACTCCGGACAGCGCTGTAGCTAAATAACGTTATTTTCAAGGCAACTGCGCTGCAGAGCTCAAGACAGCCGGGGACAGACAGAATATGATAATAATACCATCCTATGATAATAACATCCAAAACTGTGACAAGAGAAATACTATGAATGAGTAGGCTAGCCTACATATTTCAGCTCAAGGTTGGAAGCAGAATTGTCCATTACTGCTGTCGTATGTCTCATTCAAACTACAGATCCGCTACCGTGTGGTTATAGCCGATAGAGGGCCGCAAAGCAAATGCAGAAGTGCCGTTCACCCTGTTACAAGTTGATGAACCACTGAAACGATTTTGGAAACATTATTTTAAAAGGTACAAAATAATCTTTTGTGTTGCTTTAATGTGGACACAGGACACACTGCCGTTCTCACTTCTATTAGAAAATGGACACACGGCTCTAACCACCTCCAAATGTGTTTTTGCGATCCAATCTCAATGTGTCCTCAATACGTCCTGAGAATGTTTTCACCTGTACTTAGAGCTGTCCACTTGTAAATTGATCACTTAGGACGGATGTTAAAGGTGAAAACGGGGTCTGTGTTAAATTACTGAATACTTTGCTATTGCTGTCTTGTTTTTGCATAAAAGTGTTTGTAAATCTTGTGCGATTTAAAGGAACACACCGACTTATTGGGACTTTAGCTTATTCACCGTATCCCCCAGAGTTAGATAAGTCCATACATAACCTTCTCATCTCCGTGCGTGTCGTAAGTTTGTCTGACGCCCCCACCACTAGCCTCGCTTAGCACAGATCCTGGAGGTAACCGGCTCCATCTAGTCTACTGCTCCCAATAAGTGACAAAATAACGCCAACATTTTCCTATTTACATGTTGTGATTTGTATAGTCACAGCGTGTACAAATAACAAGGTCACATGAGACACAGCTGTCTTCTAACCGTATACATACTGGAAACTATATTCTCAGAAGGCGAAGCATTGCTACTAGGGATGTCCCGATCAGGTTTTTTTGCCCTCGAGTCCGAGTCATTTGATTTTGAGTATCTACCGATACCGAGTCCCGATCCGATACTTCTATAATAATTCAACTTTATAATACCTCCAGACCGCAGACATACTTGCGCTTTCCGCTTCAAGCTGCTTCCGTGTTCTACTTTGCCGGCATTTAACCAATAGCATCTCTGCAACAAAGTGATGTCATGCCGCACGCGTTGCTGTTTGTGTGGAGTCAAAAGGGTCTAACTCTGTGCCACTGCATAACTATAGATGTGTTAAAAAATAATGAGAATATATATACATATATATCCGAGTCCTGATCGGGAGGTAACGTCCGATTCCGATCGACTCTGAAACCACGTGATCGGACCCGATTTCCGATCACGTGATCGGATCTGGACATCCCTAATTGCTACTTTGGCGGAGTGATTTGCTCCCAGCACCTGAGAAGCCCCGTGGTGAGGAGCAGAGAGTAACAACGGTGCTTTTCAGGTGTTGCGCTAATCACTCCGCCCAAGTAGCAGTGCTTCGCCTTCTGAGAATATAGTTCCCAGTTTGTATACGGTGTGTCTCATTCCGCATACTTCCGTCAGTACACTGCTAATGTGCACTGACCACTTACTGCTGTAGTGCCCACTTTCGATGGTTAGTATTGTCCCAAAATGAACGCTTATGTTAAAACACTTACCAGAAATGAGGAGCGGGATGAACGTGACCAACGCAACACATGTGAACGCGATTTTCCAGCCCGCTTTCCTGTATGCAAATGAGGAGCGGCCGGCTCGGCTCGCCGCCTCTCAAAATCTGATTAAAGTTTTTTTAAACTGACCTTTGTCGATCTAAAATGAAGACAGATTCAGCAACTGTATGGCCCATTTCTCGCTTAAAATGTTTTCAGAAACACGTTTCTGTGAACCATTTTCGTAAATCTGTAAAAAAAAAAAAAAAAAAAAATCGTATTCCGTCCGAGCCGCCATGACAGTCGGTTTGAAATTCTTGAGCAGCCAGACCCACGTGACGCGTTTGTCCAATCAGCTGCCGGTCAAGGGCGCCCTTCCGCTTTGTAGTCAAGATGGCGCCCGTTTAGTGCGAGTCCGGTCCATCGTTCCACACTCAACTTTTTGACCGTTTTTAGGGGGTCATCCGGGTACTTTCAGTGCACTGACTTTTTGCTTATCTACACTATATACTTAAAACTAAGTTTTGAAGTTAGTTTGAAGTGTGCAAGTAGTTTGAAGTGTGCAAGCGGTTTGAGACGCAGCCACAGTTACGACGGGCACGGAGATGAGAAGGGTATGTATGGACTTATCTAACTCTGGGGAATACGGTGAATAAGCCAAAGTCCCAATAAGTTGGCTTGTTCCTTTAACAATGTTTCCACAAAAATGACATGCAGTCTGATCATTATTGTTTCACTGAAAACTCACTCAACACTACAAAGTGCACTGCTTGTTGCAAATGACCCCTTTGTTCACAATAAAAAAAAGAGCACGATAACAACACACCTACCAATTGAAAATGAACTACGGCCCACTTGGCGAACCCGAACAAAAAACACACTAGCTTTTCACTTGTGTTTGTATGCAGAGGATGAGCACTCTAGCATTATGCTGAGATGGGTTTTCTCCTGAGATTTTGGATCCTTTCTTTCGGCTGCAGTCTGAGAAGCAAGGTCCAAGAACCACCAGGGCGCATGATAGTTTCAGGCCTTCGGATCAGTTTTACAAGTCTTCCTAACTAAGACAGAGCATGAAGATGCAGTGGTAGGACAAGAACTGGAGTGAATGGACGGATAGAAAGATGAATGGATGGACAGAAAAGTTTTGTCCTGCAAGGTTATCCAACATTTCATGACATCTGTCAAAAACACTAACAACCCAGCGGAAAAAAAAAAAAAAAAAAAAAAAGACCACTGAGAACGAGCAACATCGAGGGCCTTTCATAGCCATGGCTATGCATTAGTCTTTGAGGGAGCTGCCTGTGGTGGTGTGATAGGTTCAAAGCGGACACACATGGGTGGTTATGTGAAGCAGCGTCTTGCACAAAGAACTAATGGACAGCCTATTGAAGAGGACGCTCACACAGTCAAAGATGGTGACTTGATGCTTAGTTAATGTGTTAGGAGATGCCATGCAACACTGTGGGAGTGTCTATTCATGACCAACTAGCAGGATGTGACCCAAAGAGATGACAATACACCCAGCTGCTTTTGGGCAAAACTACTGAAGCAATAGTTAGAATGTTTTACCATTTTAACTGACTCATGATTTGATGTGCAACTTTTCTGAGCTGAGGTTGCGGGTGCACGTGTGTTAGAGTTAGTTAAGCAAGTGTACTGGACAAAGGCCTAATGGATGGTACATCATCTGGGACATGTTTATACACAACAGTGACTCAATGCGTGGCTAATGCATTGGAGATGCATTATACTGCTGTGCCAGTTTTTCTATGTATGAGAGTAGAGGTAAAGTTGAGAGTAAAGGTACTTTATTGTCACATACATATACATGTAGCGAAATTCATTCTCTGCATTTAACCCATCCCTCAAGGGAGCAGTGGGGAGCCATTTACAGCGCCCGGGGACCAACTCCAGATCTGAGCCAGTGCCTTGATCAAGGGCACTGACTGGAGAACCTAGTACATGTTTTTTGATGGTGGGGAAACCACAGCACCCAGAGGAAACCCACGCAAACATGGGGAGAACATACAAACTCCACACAGAATGGTGGTGCAGAACGTGCACCCACAACATGAAGACTGTTGTTGTGGCCTACCTTTTCTTTTCTTTCACTGCAGAGCAGAAATGTAGAGGCAGGCTTACCAAGCACACATTTTAAAGAGTGCAAGACTCTGGGAAAGCAGGAAGTTCAAGTATGACTCAATGATGTAGGTTTCTTTTGTCAATGTGACAAGGGATGTTAACATAAATAACTGTGTGGCACGTTCCTTCTGACAAATATAGCAAGTTCCAGGTCCCAGGAGTAAACTGGTAGTGTAAACCAAGAGGGCCTTTATCTGTGGGCAACATGCACAAATGCAAAGTGGTTTTAGGTTGGTGTGTATTTTAGGTCTAAGAGATAAGAAAATGTGTGCGTCTGTGCAAGTGAGTGCTCACTGTGTGTTAGGGCCTAGATATCCAACAACCACCTGCAAGATTCCTGTGGCTTATTCATATTTGTTTTAAGCAAAAATGCTGGTTTTAAGGCCTGTGTGATTCCCAAAGCCAAACTCACTGTGGCTAAATGATTAACAGTACAGATTAAGGAATTTTAATTTATTTACCTGTGACAGCTGTCTCGGATCAGGAGCCCCGAAGAGAGAAGAGCTGGAGCTGAAACTAATGGCTCCCCTCCGGCTGAGGACATGCTTGGGAACCGGCCTGTCTAGAGGCAAAACCGGCAGCTGATAACATACTTCCATTGAATAGTCAGGGCTGGATCCGGATCAAAAGTATAAAAAAAAAAAAAAAAAAAAAAATATATATATATATATAATGAAAAAGATAACAAATGCAATGCGAAAACAGATGACTGGTGAATTAGAAAATCTCCCAAAGCCGAAAAATTATTTTAATATTGTAGAAACGATCTGCTATCGAGCTGCAAAGTATTTCTGTTCATTATGAGCGACTCGAAACTTGTCCAGATCGCCTTCATTGATGCTGCGTCTTATCTACCTCCACCGTTTTACCTCCTTTGGTGTCATTCTGTAGGAAAAAAAATCATGCTGCTGTTGCATTTGCTCCTTTCATTCTTATTTTAGTAAAATCCGGGCCCACGAACGACGAGACCTTCTTGCCATTTTCTGGGTCTTTATGAAAACGCTTCCTCATTTTCAAAGCAGAAAAAAACGTCCGTTAATTTGCGTTTCGTGGCGTTCACGGATCTGCATATCACATATCCCGAAATGAAAACAAAAGGCACGGCCACTTCCAAAAAATGTCATCAACATAACATATTGTATGCAACACCGGCGGATGAGGTGAGGCAGCTCCAGGATGTGAGTCCCTTGTCAGCCGTGGCCGGGAGGTTTTTCTCTCTTTTGGATTTACACCGGCGACGAAATATAATCAACATGTAGGGCTTTTCCGTCTTTTTTCAGAAGCTGCATGATGAAGGAGCAGTTGTCTAATTTACCGCTGACCATAAAGCACAAAGTGTCTGGCTCAGAGAGGGAAACCCCGACGTTCATCTCATTCACTTCGATTCCGGTGGGTTTAAAAGAAACGTAACGGCATATAACACGAAACTATCAACCAAAAGACGACAAATTAACAACCTAAAGTGTGTTTATTTCCCTATAACTACCTTCCTATCGTCCTAAACATTAGCCTACTGTATGGTTTTAAAGCACACACCACCTGCCAGAGATGGTGCTGTTGGAGCGAGCAAAAAACGCCCTTGTCAAAGATAAACCAATGGCGTCAATGCTGCTATTATAACCACAACGCTGATTGGACAAAAGCGCTTACAATGTATAAACCAAATTATATGATTGGTTATAAGGCCAGGGCGATCCCAAGACCTATATGAGCAGTCGTTTGTAGACGGTGTGGACTTTCTCAAGGGTATTCCTCCATAACGGGGCTTGCCCTGCAGCGGTCCACATCATTGCCTGTGATTACCTTCCTCTCTCATGACTCATACTGCTTGGGAGCTGAGACTCACCGGGAGTTTGAAAAACAGCCTAGGAAATACAGCTAAATTGTTGCAACTGTCAGAACGAGGCAATTTGCTCCATATGACTGATTGTGGTGACTCAAGACACATGCTGATTGTATTGTAAAATAGACTTTGAGTTACTCATTTATTGTCTGCATGCAACATTTAGGTTTATCTGTCTGAAAAAAATGTTCGTAAGATACTGGGCCATTGATTTTTTTGCATGATAAGATGTAGCTGCACCTCATGAATCAAGAAAAACACACAGCACTAAGAGACCAGAGCATTAACATTTTCACTGGAGGTTTCTGTGCCATGTCCATGTGCTGGGGGACAATAGACGTGCCATGGCAACAGTCAGGCCCAGCGCCAATGGAGACATAATCCCCTCCCCATTTCCATGGGTCTGAATGCAGTTCCCCACAATCATACCCCCCAGTAAGAGGTCCTGCATCTTTTCCAGGCAACTAAGGCAACACTACAAAACACAACAACAACTGTGTCGTAGACAGTAGCAGAGGTGGAAAGAGTCCTAGAATAGCCAACTCAAGTAGAGGTGATTTGCCTTCAATTATCAGTAACAGTTACAGGTTACTCACAAGGCAAATTTAGTATTCCGACTGAAACCATTTCATAATTTATGCCCTACCACACAAAGCCTGCCAAAGTAGTGCAGCTCATTACAAAAAATGTTTAGAGAGAAAGATGATCAGTTAAACTTATATTTCATATCTTCCAAAATTATCCATAACTGTAGCTTTCTCAGAAACTTTTGTCTTTGCAAACATGAGTAGAACACTTAATAAAAAAAAATCAATAAAAAAAAAAAACAATGTGAAAGTTGAATTACTGAAGTACAAGTAGGTGATAAAGCTTCTCAATGACTACTTCTAATTAATTACTTTCCACCCTGGATGGTGACACACCTTGCAGCTGAGAATACACACTAAAACCATTTAATTGTGTGTTAACTGCTATACTTTCCTTAAGTGTTAGTGTAAATGACTAACTTGTCACATCTTGATTTTTCAAGGTGTTAGCTGCAAACAGAGCTGAGAAAGTCAACCACACATAGGCGGTTCTGTTTTTGCATTTACAGCTTACAAACCTGTTATTGCCAGACAATTTTAAAACTTGATCTGGCATATGACTACGTCAATGGCCCATCACGTGTGTGTGCGCACAGGACAGCACATCATTTTCTGTTTATTATCTCGTCCAGGCCATTTTTGTTGCCACATTCACACATACATGCAAAGTAACAAACACCACGCACCAGAGATGTTCACAAGTAATTTTTTGGAAGTCCATGTCGAGTCTCAAGTCTTTGAGCTCGAGTCCAAGTCAAGTCTCAAGTCTCTGGCCATCTGATCTGTCTCTAACACTGTATTGTTAAATCTTATGAATTCAAAGCATGTCCTGTAGCTACCATCCATACAGTACAGTATCAAAATCAGTTGTAGGATAACTGTATGGGGTCTACTTAACACATCCCTCTAGCCCTCACATCATATGGATACAACTAAACTTAGCACAAAAAGTAAGGAAATTTGTGTTTGATAGATTATTTCTCTGTGGTAACAATGCTTTTTGGCAATAAATCTTATACCGTTGGAAAGCCTGTTTAGTTCCCTTTCAAATGGTGCCCTATTTGTAAGGAACATGCATTTGTGGGATGAGCAGCAGCGCTGAGTATGTGGGTTGCGTCCATGAAAAATTTGCCAAATCTTCTTTGCCAATGCCAAACAGCTTATTCTGCCAATGACTCGTTTGGTGTTTGGTGGATTGGATGATGCTGCCTATGAAAGTTGGATCGTAGGGTCAAAGTGTGGAGAAAATGCGGAGAACGCTATGCTGATTGCTGTACCGATAGAGTAACACCTTTTGGTGGAGGCAGTGTGATGGTGTGGGGCGGCATCTCCCTCACAGGAGAAACGAGGCCTGTCATCATTGGAGGAAATCTCAATGCAGAGAGATATAGAGATGAGATTCTGCAAACAGTGGCAATCCCATATCTCCACAGTCTGGGACCGAACTCTATCCTCCAAGATGACAACGTTCGCCCCCACAGGGCGGGGTTTATCAGAGACTACCTCCTGAATGTGGGAGTGGAGAGGATGGAATGGCCAGCCCTGCCAGCAGTCCTGACCTCAACCCCATTGAACACTTGTGGGATCAGCTTGGGCATGCTGTTCGTGCCAGAGTGACCAACACAACCACGTTGGCTGACTTGCAACAAATGCTGGTTGAAGAATGGGATGCCATCCCACAGCAGTATGTGACCAGGCTGGTGACCAGCATGAGGAGGAGGTGCCAAGCTATTGTGGCTGTGTATGGTTCTTCCACACACTACTGAGGCTTCTGTTTGTGAAATTAATAAATTGTTAAATTGCCAATATGTCTTGTTTCTTCAAACTTCAATCATCCAATCCACCAAACACCAAAACGAGTCAATGGCAGAATAAGCTGTATAAGATTTATTGCCAAAAAGCATTGTTACCACAGAGAAATAATCTACCAAACACAAATTTCCTTATTTTTTGTGCTAAGTTTATAAAGATACAATTTGCCTGTTCCCAGCATTAGCACAACACTTTGCGATGGTTAGCTTGTTACCTGTGACGATATATGCTAAATGTAGGCCTAACGTCTCTTTCACAGTAGCAAGTGACTGACGTATCTGGGTGCGTTTTGAGATGCTTTATGAAGTTCGACGTTGATCCGGCATCATTTATTTTGGTGCCACACACCTTGCATGTAGCTGTTCGCTTACTGCCACAAGTTATTGAAAGCAAAACTAATGACAAAAGGCACAACTCCGGGAGGACTTGGTGTCGCCATCGTCAATGCATTTTTTGATATGTGAGTGCGCGCACATTTTGGCAAAGGGCAGGGGACATGCAGCTCGTCATACGTTTCCCCAACGTTTATGCGCCAATAAAAGAAAATAGAAATACATGAATACATTTAAATTTAAAAAGCAATAATTGCATGAAAACAGGTTGTTGACGAGTCTCGAAGCTCGAGTCCGAGTCAAGTCTGAAGTCTTTTGGGTCGAGTTGCAAGTCAAGTCTGAAGTCAGCTGTTTGTGCGACTTAAGTGCGACTCGAGTCCAAGTCTCAGACTCGAGTCCCCATCTCTGCCACGCACAGACACACACCTTCGTAGAATATAGTAGGTGTGTTTAACTACACTAGTATCCGCCTCTAGCATTAGCTTGCAGGTGAGCTGCATACCTCATTCCCCTTGAGGTTACAGCTACAGTATCTGCCTGTCCCCCAGTGCTCCACTCCCCCTGACTCTATTTTTGCCAAGAGGGCTCTGGAGACAGATTCCAAACCGCTGTGGTGCTTCTAATAGATTTACCTGTTACCCTCTGACAACACTCTGGCCATTACAGGAGTCATTATCTATTGCTTAATTGCCCACGCAGCTATTTACGCCTATAGTGCTCTTTGACGTAAATATTCTATGTGCATCTGTAAACAAACACACCACTTAACATTAACACACAGACGTGTAAATCTGAAAACAGACATTCCAAATGTTATATTTGATGTAACTGCACATCCCCTTTTAAAGGCTGTCTAATATTTCCCTTAACTAATTAATTACATTTGCACCACAATTCATTCACCATACATTTGAACCTATTATCTCACTCATATTAAAATTGATTGCTATTACCATCGGGTTGAATTAGAAGAAATAAACATAACTTTTATACTGTAGTATAATTTTGTATTAAATGCCATTACAAACATCTAGAACTGTATTGTGTGTATTTAGAGCCACCTTGTGGTGAAAAAGAGTGCTTACATAGACAGTGTGCTTGAAGGATAAAAAATTAAAGAAATATTGAGGTTAATTACAGTATATCTTAAGTTTATTTAAAAGAGAAGACTTTTGGTTTGTAATCAGAAGGTATTAATTGTGCAGTGAAACTGATATTAGGTATATCTTCTCCAATATAGTGACAACTATATAATACCTGCCAAATAAAAACAAAATGTTGCAAACCACCTTGGGCTGACTGCTACAGTTTGCATTTCTGGACTTGGATATGTGCAATGGAAAAAAAGTATGTAGCACTAGGGTAAAATAATAAGTCCAGAAGTGCTACACCTAATGACTCAGATGCAGAGTCCCAGATAGCATCAACGTGTGACAGCTTAATGTGTTATTCATGTGTTACTGAAGTGGCAAATCACTTTTTTCCATCCACAAACAAACTGAAAGGAATATGAATCATAAGATCTAAATGCAACAGCATAAACACAAGTACAATGTTCCTACCACTAGATGGCACTATTTTACTGTGTTGAAGGCCAGTAGGCTTTACTATCACAGCTCCTCGGTTGAAACTACAGTATGTTGCTCCTTTGATCAGCATTGACATTTAGGTAGTCTGATTAGGATGTCTGATTGATTGGCACTGGGTTTTTTTTTTTAAATAATTTGATGGCTGTAAAAATAAAACAAAATAGTGGTAGCAGCCAGAACAGAATCTAAACTCTAAAAGATTGATGTATTGTAATATTGAAGCTCATAAATTGGCACTAATAGGGTGTCCAGCAGGTTACATTTCTCTTTTCCTGATCCCACACTGGCACTTTTTAATTAAAGCCCAAATATATACACAAAAATAATTCATCACTAGGGCTTGTTTTGATGTCTTTGGTGAAAATAGATTATTTCATTTTGTTACCAAATTATGAATGCCTACAACTTTTTGTTGAGACACTTAGATCCAGATTTAAATGGTGAGTCACAATGTGCACTGCACGCGTGGTGCAGAGGCTGAGAGAGACGCTTGAATGCTGAGCGCATCTTAGTTTCCCATGACCATGAGCAGCAATGGTGCCTGTTAAAACAGACTGACGTCTCTTTTACGTCATTGTATGGGAAAGGATGTTACATAAAACTCCATGTGGAAATCGGGCTGTTTGATTTCATCTTTCTTATTAAGTGACTACATGTCAAAAATGATGTGAGGCATTTACAAAACTGAAGGTTCACATTTCATTTATCATGAAAATCCACTTTCTGTAAACCTTCTTATACTTACACAGGGTTATCCATACTGTACCTCTGCATTATATTGACACAATTACAAAATCATATAATTATGATTATACAAGTAAAACATATCTGTATTTTCATTTAAATGTGTAGTATTATTATGTAATGCCTGGTCAGATGTTCAGTACATGTGGTCATTTACCTGGCTTCTATTTAGCAGGTAATGATAAAGAAGGATGTCAGAACTAAGAAAAGAGTCGTTGTCTACCTCAGGAGAAGATCTCTACTCTGTAGAAGAGTAGGCCATTGGGAAGTCTTACAGGTGGACATCACAGTCTAAAAATTCAGAAGGGAAAATAGATCAGAAAGCACCTGTTGCCCACATTATCATACATTTGGCACACTTGTCTGCTTGTCAAAACTTATAAGTATAAGTATATGAGTTTAGAGTAAATTAAATAAATGAATAATAAATGTCTAGTTTGTCCTTTGAAAATGAGTGCAACGGAAACAAGGTAATTAACTAACTACATTTACTCCTGTTGCTGTAATTGAACATCTTTGTTGTGTACTTTTTAAACTAAGTAATTTAACTTGTACTCGTGTGTTTGTACTTTGCTACATTTTAAATCACAATTATTACAGGTTACAAATATTGTAAACTGTCCATAATCGTTACAAACTATTTCACCCATGAATTAGCCAACATTGCTTTATTTTCACTATTCAATACAAAATATTAAGTTTCAACTCTGTCCTTGACATTCTCAAATAATGTGGGAAATACCAATTATGATAAAAACAGTGGTGTCTGCTTATATTTAAATGAGATACTTTTTACCACTACTTGTCATAATTACCTTTAAATATTTGTGTTCATCCAAAGGAAGTCCACATTGAATTACTGATAACTTTAACAGTTACTAGTAGACTTTTTCTACAGGATTAAATTTGCAGCAAGGTGATTGTATTTATAGTTGTTTAGGATATGTTAGTAGTGATCCCCGATCACATCCTAAGTGATGTTTTGAGGTGAAGAATTTCACCTCAGTGGGTCTTTTTAGGACAAATGTGAAAAAGCAGAAAATAGACCACATTATCTGAGAATGCTTACAAAGACCTTTTAAATCACAAGCAATGACTGCTTACCATCTGTATGAATACTATATGACTTCCACCTAACTGAAATATTCATACAAGAGAACAGATGGCACCCTTTGCTCTGCTCCCTATTCTGGTTCCATATACACTTTTATCATGCTTATGAGCTTGTAGACCTTTATGTGTGGTTGTGTGTGAGTGCATGTGTGTACTTTTATGGCCTTTGACAGTTACCTGCAAACCCTTTTACTATATAACCAAAACACCATGTACCACCACTGAGCAAAATAGCTGAACAGGAGGGTCACACTGAGCTCTTTAAACTGGCAGCTTCTGGCTGGCATTCACATTGGCTTTTCATCGTCAAGTAATCTTCATACTGCTCTTAATTTGTCAATCTTCAATCTTTATTGCCCTTTTACCAACAGACTGCAATATAATGAGTCAGACAGTAATGGCTTAAAAATTATGAATTAATTTCAATCACAAAGACATAACCCAGAACATCTTCTTAATTGAGCCATCTAAATGGTGAGCATTTGAGCAGTCCTTGGTTGTTGTTAATGAATATGTAATCACACTAGTTCAGCCTTTTTAAAGACTGCTAATTAAAACTGAATGAAGTGGTGAGCCCACAGCATCACAAAGTAATGAGAAAACAATTTTTTTTTGTAGACCACAAAAAAAAAGATATAAACAGAAAGGAGGAATCAAGTGAACACACACATATATATATATATAATGGCAAAAGGCAAAAAAGCCTGCTACATTTTCGCAGATCTACAAATCACAGGTCACAGAAACTTTACTGTTAAGTGTTGGATATGAATGTAATTTTTGGTTCCCAATGTGGTCTCTTGTCCCTGGGTGGAAATAGGGCTGGGCGATATGGAGAAAATCAGATATCGCAATATTCTTGTCCTAATACCTCGATGTCGATATTCTGGCGATATTATAGGGTTGACAATTGGTGCTTTAACAAAATATCTTCACAATGAGATTTAAGATAAATAATCTTCAGTAATGTAGATATAATGACTAAGTGGGTAAAGGTAAAAATAATAGAAGAGCTAGAACAGTCTGGTAACACAGAAAATTACATCACTTTACTGTAATGCAGCCTTTAAAACCAGGAAAAGACAACACTTAAGCCATTTACAATATTACGATTTCCAAAATCTAAGACGATATTTAGTCTAGATATAATATCGATATATTGCCCAGCCCTAGGTGGAAACTAAATAAAACAGAGATACACTTTCAGTGATAACATTTCTAAAATGTTTAAATATGACTCACTGACTCTGACGTGCCTGTGTGAAAAGCATTGTGTGCATAGCCACGTGGCCTTATTATAAAGGGAATAGAGGTGCAAGGAAGCCAGATGTCATTTTGTATGAGTCAGAGAAAAAGTGTGATCAAAAACCACATTAGGTATGCTTAGATGGGTTATAAGCTACCAGAACTTTGAGGATCCCGTGTACTGACACAGACTTCCATAGTATCTTAAAATGTAACATAATCACTGAAAAAAACAAGAATAATGACATTTGTTGAAAATATCAATGAATTCTAAAAAGCTAATAAATGGAAAACCGCCTGAGCATTGTCACTACTACATGGGGGAAGTACCTCTGCTAGTTTAGAGGGTCGTTCATTAATTGATTAAAAATAGTTTGATCCCGGGCTCCTCCTGTCTATACATATGGAAGTGTCATTGAGCAAGACACTGAAACCCAAAGTGCTTCAGATATCTCAGTCACTTTGGGCCAAATTTTCAACCAAAACAATGTTATTTTAATCAATACTAACTATGTGCAATAAAACACCTTAATCTTTGTAGGATAGTACCTTCTCATTGCTGTCATATGGTACCAGGAGGAGAAATGTATGACCAGTACAGCTCCCTGGGTCTCTATGTAGTTAAACAGTATTGTACAGTATGGGCAAAAACAAACAATATATTTTCAGGTGAGATTCCTCCTGAAAAAAAGCCAACACATACAGTTTGGGTCAATAAAAATAACTACAATAACAGCAGCAATCGTTTATATGTTGTACCTTTAATTGTTAAGTTTTTGAAACACTTTATGAAACTTAACAACTATGGGGGTTTGAACTCAAGAATGTTTTCATTTAATGGATTCCATGGGATGGAGTGGGGGGTGCCATGTTGCATTTTCAGATGGGGGCCCCGGGCTTCTTCCGTGCTGGTTATTTCCTCCTCTTCTTCCTTTTTCCATAGGGTCCTTTTGAACCATTCTTAGTCTAGCCCCTCGCCTGAGACCACTTTGCCATTGAAGATCCTACCAGGAGCACCAGGCTCCTAACAACACAGCCCTCAGGTTTATAGGGACACACAAACCTCTCCACCACGATGAGGTATTGGTTCCCGGAGAGGGGGCGGTATTGCATACGCTTTGTATTGCATTTCACACTGTTGCCAGGTTTACAGAGAACAGTTGTGGCAATTAGTAAACCGGATATTTCTAACTCCTTTCTCAATATAATCTGTAATATCAGAAGAACAGAAAATAGCAATATGTTAGACAATACATTTCATCTTCTCCCAAGAAAGATAGTTATAGTTATTAATTTGAAGAATAAAAAAACATCAATGAGCTACATGCTAGCTAGAAACACACACAGAAATTGCTTTTGAATGTGCTATATATCTTTTCTCTCTTTTGCTCATATTTGTATATGTTTTCTTTTATTTCCCTTTTCCTTTCTTGGCTAATTCATTAGTCCCTTTTCAGACTGAACTCTTTATACTGCGAGTTAAGGAATATGGCTGTATTAATGGCCAAAAAGAAAGTATTTAAAAAAAGAAAAAAAAAAGAACTGCTATGTATCTTCTCAAGTGTAGGGATTGCAGTTTTTATTTCTTTTTTCTGCAAACACACCATATAGTTTTCTTCGTAAATGGTAAATAACAGCACTGACTTGTATAAATAGTTTGGGTCTGCTTGTGTAACACCAAAGAGTATAAAAGCTGATAATACTATATATATGGATAACACTGCCACTAGAAGGAAACGTTTGCACAATTACGGAATAGTACCGAATTGCATTTTGGAGAAAATAAATGTCCCTCCTTCGAGCCGGATTCGAACCAGCGACCTAAGGATTACCATGTATTCACTACAGTCCTCCGCTCTACCAACTGAGCTATCGAAGGGAGCATGCTTATCTTTCGTAACATTTGATTAAAATTAGTGCCCTGGTATTTTATGTATAAGTATGCTGAAGAATAGATTTCGAACGAACAGTTTCACTATAATCGGCGCAAAATCGCGTCCGCTCCAGTTAGATTGTTAGACTGGGGCGAACGAGTTGCCGTTATTCTGAGTTGTATGTCATAAACGTAGCTAACGGTATAGAGTCAATAACAAAACGAGCTTCTTAGAAAATCATCAGTTAATGCTACATAATCACATTGTTCTTGGACGTTAAAATTAGCTGCTAGTTCGTTAGCTGCTAGTAGAGAATAAAAAATAGAGTATAACGCTAAAGCTGCCATAGCTTGTATACGTCACACACATTGACTGTAAATATTAATATTAACAGTCTAGTATGGTTACACATTACAATGCATCCCTTCCATACAGTTGAAATTGATAAACCACTGATCATGTTTTTGAAGGGGAATTATTGACGGACATCCGAATAGTGCGTGGCGGTTTTTTTGTTTTGATTTACTGGTAACTTTAATGATAGAGTTACAAATACAAGAAAGGTCGGTCACAAATCTCATAAATGGTAATCTAGCTTTAGTTTAGCTGGCTGCCCAAGTGCAAAGAACTAGCTAGCTAACGTTAGAGTTAGCTAGCTAGCTATGAAACAAAAACTTGCTAACTAACCTAACTAACTAAAACATTACAAATTTTACAGACGACATAAATTTGTTTATTGTTGTTGAAAATGCCGTTCCCTTCCGGTTGTTTGTACTTAGGTAACAAATGTTATAAGTGAATTTACCTTTTGATGAACATGGGCATCATTCCTTTGGTGTACAATTGCTACTTCGAAGTTCGTATGGATGTCGCTTCGATGTCTATGTCACTGCCCGATGTGAGTCGAGTGCAGATGTGAGTCGCGCATGCGTCACTTTGCGACAAGTAGCCTACAAGATGCTAACGGCTTTTTGAGCTAACGCACAGTCTATGAGCTAACGTTAGCAATCAAACAATCATAGATAGCTAAAACATTTTTGAAATGACTGCTGCTGCTGGCTAGAAGTTAGCAATCAAACACAATAAAGGCTGTCACTTAATGGCGTTTTGAGCTAACGTTAGCAACCAAACAGTCATAGATAGCTACAACGTTTTTGAAATGATTACCATCTTCTGTTATTGTATGTAAAGAGAAACGTTTATTATTTTATAGATTTCACAAATTTCAGTATGACACGTTATGCCGTAAACAGTTTAAATCTGAGCATGCGCGACTCACATCTGCACTCGACTCACATCGGGCAGTGACAGTCTACCTGGAATGCGAATATTTTTTTTCCAAGATGGCAAAGGCATGTCCCGCCCTACTCTACCTTATTCTGCCTCTGATTGGCTTACCCTGACATTCTTATTTTAACTCTTTTTCAGGCTAATCTAAAAACGAAACCTCCTGTTTAGCCAGACTCATTTCCAACAATCCCAACGAAGGTACCGACTACTAGCCAATCAGAGGGAGAGCAGGCGGGTCATGCCTAGTAAAACAAATGTGGCACCCGGGATGGTAACTGGATGGTAAAAGCTAGCGCAGCTAGCGTCTCTAACGCTCTTGCCTAGAAGTGACGTGGGAATGGTGGGATCCACAATAACGCGTCTCTAACGGTTATCTAAAAAATTTATCATAAACGTAATGCTAAAAAGTTAGTATTAACATCAGGGTAACGTTTACCAGTCCGCGAACCTTTAAAAGACGTTCATGTCATAGTTTAGCACATCTCTATAACTAAAACGTTTTCCTATACTAACGTTAGCTGTTCATATAACGTTGTGTAAACTTAAGATTATTTTATGAGAACTATGTATCATTAAACTAATCATGTGCTCAGTGGCCGCAGGAAAAATAAATATAATTAACTGTGACCATGTTGCTGATGCTACATTTTACTTAGCTAAACCCATAATAATCTGGTAGCCTCGACATCCTTTTGTCAGGCTTTGCAATAACGTTAACTGCTTTCTAGATGTGATGTTAGGCCTTCACTTACATACACTGCACAGACACCAAGTCACCTCTGAAAGCAGTGTAGAGGAGGATGTAGAGTTTGGTAGGCAGCTGTTCAGTACTGTCCCTGCCCAGTTTCAAATATGGGCAAGGTAAAAATGGCAACCTTTGACGTGACAGCAATAGCTTCTAAAAACAGAACTGACACCAGCGAGATAGGAACCCACACCCGCTAGGCCAAGAGCAGCAGGCCTACTCTCCTACTGGAGATTGCTTTCAGAAAAGGACTCTTAACTTTACCAGCTTTACTGGTCTTACTAATTAGTGCAGTGTTGTATGTCTTGGTAAAAGCGTTTGTCAAAAATGAATACCATGGATAACTTGGAGAAACAGCTGATTTGTCCCATATGTCTGGAAATGTTTACAAAGCCTGTCGTCATCCTACCCTGCCAGCACAACCTCTGTAGAAAATGTGCCAATGATGTTTTCCAGGTAAGAAACTGAAAAAAATGCCACTGATTAGTTTTTAGCATTAAGGGTAATGTATGTATACACCTAAATAACACAGTTTTTGATTTATATTTGCATCTCCAACTAACAGCCTATATATTTTTATGAACTCCCTATATTTTTTGTATGAAAGGCAACCAGTAACTGTTAGGACAACAAAGAGTACATGTATATGATATTCTCATATAATTGGAGTTTTAGACAGCAATTCACCATTATTTGTGTCACAACTGATCACTAAGGTAAGGCTGTGTTTACAAACAATAATACTATAATTCATCATTATCAGCATCAGAAAACATTGAAAGCTTAGGAAATGTAATTGATTTAGTTGTTGTTAAGTTTTAGGCCCTTCAATAAAGCCCCTGTCAACAGATTTGGGAGAGATAGCAGGGCAGTTTAATATTTTTGTGATGGGGTTTCACTTTTGTATTATGAGTGAAACAATTGTTGAGTGAAACAATTAAATTGATTTTTGCAAATGAGATTGATTTATCAATTAAAACTACCATCATACTAAATTTGAGGTTTGAGCTGTTTACTGAATTATTTACAGGCTTCAAACCCATACCTTCCAACGAGAGGTGGCTCATTGACGTCTGGTGGCCGCTTCCGATGCCCGTCCTGCAGACATGAGGTGGTTCTGGACAGGCACGGTGTTTACGGGCTGCAAAGGAACCTGTTGGTTGAGAACATTATTGACATGTTCAAACAGGAGTCAAGCAGGTGAAACAGATCAGATACATAGATGTGCTCTCTTTAGTTTCTCTTGATAGCAGACAAAATCTAAGTAAACAGTGATCACCTTACAGTTCAGAGAATAGCTTTGTTTATCAATCAAAGCTGTCTTTAAATAGAAGATAGTAAAGGAAAATAAGGATAAACTGGTGGTGTGATGGCAGGAAGTGTAACAGTTGCTGGTGTGGCCTTAGTGCCAGTGCCTTCTGAGTCAGAGAGCTGGAGTGGATGACAGGAGGTTTCTAGTTTTAGTCATCAATCTACACCGATGATTTCCCTGATCTGAGTAGTTGGCTGTATAGCCAAAAGGCTTGTCTGATATAAGATCCACTGCACTCAGGATGCTCAACATCATACTGGATCAAGATGTTGTGGCATTATTAAGTAAACTATTTTATGGTCAATTAACTGATATCTTGATTAATTTTTATTGGATAAAATTGTCTGACAATGTAAGTATGAGTTATTCATAAAAGATAACGCTAAACACCTGCAAGCACACCTGTATACTACACAGTGTAATAGTGATGTATTGATTACAGTGCTGACAGTCCATGCGCATGGCAAGGCAAGACTGATGGATCGTCAATAAACTACTGAGATGTGTACTTGTGACATTATCAAACTGACATTATATGTCATTATCATCAATATGCACTGACATGTATGTACGACCTGACAGGAAGATACCACTCTTTTCTTTAAACCCAACAGCAGCAAGCCAGCGCCAGAGAGAAAGGAAGGAATGCCAATGTGTGATGTTCACGAGGAAGAAAAGATCAACATTTACTGTGTGACCCATGGTGTGCCCACGTGCTCTATGTGTAAGGTCTTTGGAGCTCACAAAGACTGTGAGGTGGCACCTATCACCAGCATCTACCAGACAAAGAAGGTGAGGCCTGAGATATTCATGGAGATAATGAATACTGTCAATCATGAGAGTATTAGAAATATAATAATAGATAAACATGGGTTTGTGTTAAAAAGTACATAATGAAAATCTCGATCTGACCATGTTTCATCATAAAGTACATTTACATGCATTTTAACTTTGTCTCAGATTTGAATCATACTTGGTCTCAGGTATTTACTCTGCCATGTCCTTGTCCCCCAGACGGAGCTGAGTGACGGGATTGCCATGATGGTTGGTAACAATGACAGGATGCAAGGCATCATTAGTCAGCTTGAGGAAGCCTGTCGTGCCATAGAGGTCAGTGTCCAACTGCTGCAGTGCCTGGCCACTCACTCACGCAGCAAGCTTTTCTCTCTGCACACACTAATGCACCTGCACAGACGTTTAAACGGACACAATGTGTCACTGCAACTCTGTCTGCTTTCATCTGTCGGTAAGCTTAAGACAGAGAGGTGGAGAGGGGGAAATTAAAGTTTTGGTGCCTCAGTCTGACTTTCTCTCTGTTTAGTTTGACTTTACTAGAAATTTGGGTGGAAACCTGTTGCCTTAAACCGTCTACATTTTTACACAAGGTGAAACTTAAAGGTGCAGTAGGTAAGACTTATAAAACTAACTTTCTGTCATATTTGCTGAAACTGACTCTATGTTCGAGTAGAACTACATGAAACAGGTAATTAAAAAAAAAAAATCTGGCTCCTCTGGCACCACCTACAGCCTATATTGCGATTCGCAAAAATCCACAGCTCCCCTGTTCAGATGCACCAATCATGGCCAGGGGGGTGTCTAACTGCATGTCAATCACTGCTCATGCACACATTCATTCTCCCTTATGGGGGGAGGGGCTTAGGAGACCGTTTTGTGCTTTAGCAGAAATGGGGGAGGGACTGAGGCTATGTTTAGACGGAAACGATCTGAAGAGAAAACGCAAAAGTGGCGTTGCATTCTCACTTTTTATTCCGCGTTTAGACGAGAGTTTTGGGGGGGAAATCTGCGTGCATATGGTGACGCAAAAGTGTGTGAAATTCGATGTAGTATGCACGCCAGGCGGCTAGGTGGCACTGCCACACAACACCACCAAGGCTGCGCGCCTACGTAGAACCTTCCTTCTACTTCTCTCCTTAGTAGCGGGAAACCAAAACATGTCGAAGCGAACAACAAAAGTTTGTCTGGAAAGACGAGGAGGTGGAGTTGCATGTTTGTCTGATGATGACCGGCACAGTCGACCGTGATAAGCCACAGCACAGCACCCACGGGAGCACTACCAATATCCTGAGCCTCGCAGCCCTTCAGTGCAGTGGCCAGCGGGCAGAGGAGGCTGAAGCAGACCCTCCTCTGCTTCAGCCTCCTCTGCGGGCAGAGGAGGCTGAAGCAGACCCTCCTCTGCCCGCTGGCACTCGCTTTCTCTCTTTCTCTTCATCCGCAACGTTGTAGCCTACTCTGGCTCAAATGAATAGCCTCCATATGGTCATCGAACTATAACAACCTTATCCACATTGTCGAAATCATGTTCAAATTTTTTGGCTAAGTCCTGGATCTTCCCAATCCTACCTACAGCACTTTTAACAAGTCAAGTTGTATTAACACAGAGCGGTAAGTTGATGCAGTAGACAAATCAAGTTTACATTAGTAGTCATTACTAAAAATCATTAGTAAACATAAATTATTTTGTAATGTTGTCTAAAATAAGCATGTTAAGTTAAAGCTTTAGTGCGTAACCTTTTTATATTAATGAACATCCGTTACATTTAATCCATTGCCAAATGAGTTGAGACAAAGCCAATTAATACTATCAGCTCCACACAACTCTCTCTGTATTTCTCAGTATGGCTATGTTCAGAAACTGGTGGCGTTTTTTTAATCTTCCGTGTTCTCCTTGGCTACTAGCAACAGAAAGGAAAACAATACACATAAAACATTGTAATTTTCCAATGTATTGCACTGCATGGAAAGTTGTACTCAGGAGACATAGTTACTGATTTCCAATCTGGTGCAACAATAAATGTAGATAAACATAAACACTATCATCAACATCAACCTTACAAAACTAAAACCCTGAACACAGAACATAAATGCACACCCAAAATATTAAAAGAACATTATTAAAACACACTTTAACTAGGACAGAAACCATTCAGAACATATATTTTTTTCCCCATGAGCCTTTGCATCGCTTCAGCGCCGAACAGTTCAAATGACCCCGCCCCTCCCTTACAGAAACTTAACATCCTTAGTTATCTCTGCTTAACATGATCTGTGCACTGCATACTTAAGCTGATTATTACAAACAACTATTGTGATTTAGTAATGAATATGTTTTTTAGCAAAACATGAAATAAAGTGGTGACCACTAAAAAGTTTAATTACAACTAATTCTGGGTTGACAGTGTACATGCACTTAGCAGTGCGCTGCACTCTGGCCCATCGACATAATTAATGGGGGGAGAAAAGACATCTTTCCTATGGTTCACATACCACAGTTGGACATAGTAGGGAGGAAGATGGAGTGGCTCCAGTCCCCCATGTTGTGTCACCCTCAGTGGTGTTACTCAGGGCAGATATGCAGAATGTCCTCCCTGCACATATGGCACTATCTAAAGGGAAGAAGACAGGCTAACCACAACCTTTTTAGTTTACAGTATTTACATGACCGTACACAGAAAGCAACAGCTATTGCTATCTTTGGTTTTGAATATTCTAAACTCTGTTGTACCCTAGAGTTGCATTTACAAACATGTCTTACTCATAAGACTGAGATGAATGATGATGATGATTTATATGAATGGACTTTTAGAATTTATAATCTTGTGTGTACATGTGTCTCCTTCCATCTCTCACTCGTGCATGTATAGGAGAATGGTCGGAGGCAGAAGACCCTGGTGTGTGAGAAGTTTGACCTGCTATACTCAGTTCTGGAGGCAAAGAAGAGGGAGATGAGTCAGAAGGTGACGGCCGAACAGGAAGAGAAGGTGAACTATATCCGGGGACTGACCAGGAAGTACGGAGACCATCTGGAAGAGAGTTGTAAGATGGTGGAGTTGGGTATCCAGACTATGGAGGAGCCGGAAATGGCTTTATTTCTACAGGTCAGAGTCAATACCAAATGGGCTCCATATAAAATGTTTACAATTACCAATATTTTATGTATAAGTTGAATAGATATGTTGTCTTTCTTTCTCTTGTCTCTTTCAGAACACAAAGCCTCTCCTCAAAAAGTGAGTAGCATACATGTCTTTATGCATCAATAATTACACTGGCAATGGGTAAGGGGAAATATAGTATGTTTGCTATGTAAAAAAAGATAACACATTGTCATTTTCAGGTAAAAATCCTTTCTGGCTTAACACTATTAAAAACTACAACTGGATGTTTCTTTCCCTTTTGTTTGCAGTTGCTTTTTTCATATTCATGTGAACAATTTACCAAATTAACATGTGCACCTAAAAACCCCTCAGCCTAATGCAGCGACGTCACACCAGCTCTCTGGCAGCTGTCGAAAGTAATTCTGTGAAATGTAGCAAATAATTATCTTTAGATGCAGCATCCTGAAATAACTTGCGGAATGTGCTAAACATCACAGGCTGATGATGTATAACAAGTGTCACATTGTCTGTCTGTCTGTGGGTAAATTTTGTTCCCTCCATAAATCATGCAAATTGCACCTTTTGCACTCAGGCTTGCAGAAGCATCCAGTACAGCACACTTGGACAAAGTTGAGCGTGGCTATGAAAATATGGATCATTACACTGTCGACTTCAACAAAGAGGGCAAGGCCCTGCGCAGCCTTGACTTCCCCCAGGGTGAGTTGGTGATGGCAGCAAGTTACGGCTTACAGCTGCGACTTGTAGTAGTCAGACTTTTATTTCCCTTCCTATCCTTTCTACAGAGGATGAAGACGAGGATGAAGAGGATGAGGATGGAGAAGCAGGCACCGAGGAAGGAGAGGGGGCCCAGACTGTTTCGGGAGGCAGTGCTGTTACAGCTGCCTCCGTCGAACCTCCTGCCACCCAGCAGAGTAGCTCCTCCCCAAGCGCAGCCAAGAGCGCTGCCTCCACCTAGCTGTCAGCCGCCGACCCAGACAACACCTTAACCAAGAGCAGGATAAGTTTTGCTCCTAGATGTTGATTTCAGGTCAGTTGTGATAGTTTTCTCCTAGATCTGGGAACAGTGAGACAGATTTAGATCTGCGCCGAAGGGAAAGTCTGAGTAGCTGAGGTAGATCTAAAGGAAAAGACAGAAGTTTCAATTCCCTTCCCTCTCTTTAATTGTGATTGTGTTAGCATGCATCACTGCATACTGACTGATCGTATACATTTTTTCTTTTTTTTTTCTTTTTAAATACACATTTTGGTTCCTTCTTCAGTAGCTTTTTTTGACATACCAAATGACAGACAGTCTATGGGTGTCTATTGGTTCCAGAAATTATACATTTTTTATGTAGCTGACCTTTTGCGACTCACTGCTTGAACTGCATCATTAGCGAGCATGACAAGAGGGCCTCAGGTTTTCCTCCTGGTCGTATACTTTTTTATGACTGATATAACTTTATGAGTAGTAAGAAACTATCACTGTGACATTTCAGTATTTCATACACGTAACAGGCTGTATTATGTGTCGTATTCTTTGTCATGTTACGGTGTATTATTATGTGTCATTAAAACTGAATTGTACAAACACCTACTGCATAGTATCTCTCAAACCTTGGCTCTGTCACTGTACTTCAGGTCTAAACTACTAATGAAAAATATTTTGTGTAACACCCTTACCCATTTGTGTGTTTGTGTGTGTGCATGTGTAAAGACAAACATTTTTTCTCTCTTTCTCTTCACACTCATTTTAATTTATTTCTGTCTTAAGAAATCTATTTTTAATTCTAATAGCCATTTTTATAGCTTGTTCAGACAGTTTATGGCTGTGACACCACTCCTGCCTACGACTTACTGTACATATTAGACTGCAGTGTGCCTCAAACCTTTAGTTATATATTTGCTGCCCTGCAAAGGTCTCACCTTGGCGTGACTCCACTATTGAGATAGTCCGCCACCGAGTCCCATCTAATTATTGAACACTGTCTCTCGGTGAGTTGGATTCTTTACAAATGGGCTCAATGCAGCACTAAGCCCCAGGTTGCTAAATGGGCCAAACTGAATAGGATGACTCACACCCACAGCTCTTGTTTAGTTACAGTGTGGGTCAAGGATCAGTACAGCATGCTCACGCACACACACACACACACACACAGATTGGCACACGTACAGTGTCTTTCACAGTCATTAGCTAACAGTTGTGCATCTTTCAGATGTCTGTGGTTGCCTCTTGCTGGAATAATGCTTCTTGAGGATTAACGGTTTAGGATAAAGGATGCTGTATGAATGTTCTTCACCTCCATCACTACAGGTGCTTTTACAGCTTCCTTAGAAACATCTTTGGTACATTTTTGTTGTTACACTTCTTTTTGTGCGTGTCAGAGAGGAGTCACGGTGCTAACCCACGACTTGGCTCCAGAGCAATGCCATGGTTACACCATATAAGGTTTTTATATTCAGTTAGAAAAAAACTTTTTCTATTAATCAATATTTGTGTAGGCAAGACTCCAGATGCTGTGGCCATTTGTGCTCTCTCCAACTGTAAACATATATATTTTCAATTTCTCCAATGTAAGATTACAAATCTATGTCACGAAAAACATTAGGAAAGTGTATGCTAATCAAATGACTAAATAAAGTGACTGGGGATAGTTAGTTTCATGGGAGTTATTATTAACTGATATGTAAGGATATCCACAGAGAAGTGTAAGCGTTGCTTTTAATTTTTTATTAAAAAATATAGATATAATACGTTCTCTTGCACAACAGAAAATGACTGGTTGCACATAAGTTTATTAACAAACATAAACATCATTAATACAGGGATTCATAATCTAAAACAAAACGCCAACTTTGTTAATGCATTGATTCATGTCTCAACCAAAAGCATTTCATCTCAAATATGAAGAACGTGTGATTTCTACAGATTTGACACCAACATTAAAATGGCCAGTTACAATCGGATCATTATAAGTCAAGCCCGTTTACGCTCCATAGTTTGAGGTTAAAGCTTTAAATTATAAAGTGATAAAGCAGCACTATATTGTACACAGCATGTTTTGTGCTGATGGTAAAAATGCAACAACAAAAAAAGAAAGAAAGAGAAGGGAGATCTTTGGCCGTCTGGAAAGAGGTCTTCATTTCCCGAAGAGCTCCATCATTCTTCTGTTATTTTGCGCTTGCTGAGCCAGCTGTTCTGCCCTGGACATCTCCATCATTTCCCGCAGCAGGTGGAAAGTCAGATCCAGAGATATCGGCGGGTCTTCGGACCTCCTTCCCCTCTCCATCGACTCGTCTCCGCGGTCTCCGAAGCCGCTTATGAGCGCCCTGATGTTTCCAACTTTCCCTTGTAAAAGACGCCGCGTCAGCTGGAGTTGCAACGCTCTGTTGTAGATGGCAGGTGTTCCGCCGGGATACATGGGCGATGATGGGAAAGAGTTAGAGTCCCCGTTGCCCAGTCGGATGAAATACTCCTCTCCAAGCCGCTCCAGGATGGGGCCAGACTGCTGCTGCTGTTGCTGGGAGTTTTGGGTTTGGGGAGCTGGGACGCGCAGGGCACCGCCAGGGCTCTCAATAGCCCGACATTCGTAGCGCGGTAAGAAGGCAACTAGCAGAATCACGGTGGTACCAAGTAAATTGAGCTTCATGTCAGGATATCAACAGGAATCTGAGAAGAAAAACAAATGCTTGGATTATTTTTCATCACAACTTTTACGCACGTAAAAATAGGCATCGCATTAATGTACCGGTGTGGTAACTATGAATAAAGTGTTGCAGCTTATTTTTTATTTAGTGATTTAGTGATTGACCTCCATCCACAGTAATTCAACGAAATAGTCTTGGTAAATTGGTCCGTAATGTGTAATATTTGCGCGTAAAGAGAGATTGGATTTTTGTTTGGCTCATTCGTGGATAAACTGGAAGAATTACTGTTATTGTTTCCAGCACTATAAAACAAAACCAATTTTGAAAATACAGTGCAATTACTAAGGACAAAATCTACTTGGTGAGTTAAAATAAGAAAATGTAACATGGCAAAGAATTCATGCAGAAAAACATCAACTAAGCTGAAGCTTTCCATACCTTCAACCTTTAGAGGAGGTCCAGTACAGCCTTGTAGGTTGCCAGGTAGTTGGCGAGATGCCGCCCTCCTTCACTTCTTTGAAGAAACAAGTATATAGTTACTTAAAGAGTAGATGCAGAATGGACTTATATAGCCGACCTCACTACAAGTGTCGCGCTCCAAGATGAGATTGAGTCTGCGCGTTCTTGCATGGGTGTGTAACGTGAATGGACGCCTCTGACAAAGTGCTTTAGTTTAGATGAGATGAGTCATATGTGAGCGTGCGCGCGCGTGCACCAGCGTCTACCACTGCTTTCAGAATAGGCCTGTAGGTGCCACACCTGCTGGCATTTTCACTTGAATGAGTTAGTTGCAAATAATTGCGCAGGTTTGAAAGGAGTATTAAGGCAAGATAAGTTTGAAAATATGCCTTTTTCTGCTTCTCAGGCACAGGCACAGCTCATTTTCTGAATTATGTGTCCACAATCAGATTTAAATGTAAAGAAATAATTATTATATAACAAACTACAGTGTTCTTTTTTATCAAATTGCCAACATTTACAGTGCCATAATGCAATAATGATACATAATTAAGAGACTAAAGATATTGGAAATGCATCAAATAGTTGCAGGTACAACAGGTACTTTTGGTGCAATCTACAGGACTGACTTTGTTGGTGCATATTGCACCACACTAATGATTCCACAGAAGGATCCCAGCTGACCTGTCTTGTATTCAGTGAATGTGCATCTGCGGTGCATCTCTGAGTGGCATTGTCTCCCAGTGATTCATTGCTGATGCAAGTACGTCACCACCTCTGCCTCCGGATGCCTTGGCCACCTCGAGGGGCCCACTGCCAAGCCACGCTTTCAGGATGGAGAGCTTTATCCAACATCAACTATTCAAATCTTGAATAGTTTGATGATAAAAAGTAGAACTCTGACTTGTCTGTTCCTCTGTCTGTTTCACACTTAGTTCAGCTATTGTGCAATACAATGGAATTCCTAATAATGTTTTACAAGTTGGCACTTTTCCACTTTAAGCATAGACTCTATATATTTGTTAAATCAGCTTTCACAATGTGGTAAAACCCTTTTCATTAATTCCTAATGGTAAATCCATTTTACCCACACATTCAGCCCAGGAAAATATAAGTTCCAGACATACAGTATACAGATTTAAAGTAAGAGCACAAACTGTGCAGTGTGCACTAACATAATAAAACAGGCAATTTAAGAGAGAGGAGGAGAGGAGAACATTTGTAAATGTAGTTCAAATGTACAAGGGGGATTTTTCTTCAGAATATCTGCCATTAAAATTCACATCTTATCTTGAGACATTTTAGGTGATCACTCAGAGTGTAATTTGCAGTCCACGTGAAATTGTTTCTCCTATTAGCCTCTCCACTTTGTCGCTGTTCATGCGTGCTGCTCCGGGCGAGGTGTCAGGTCCCATCATGAGAAACACATGTTGGCTGACACAAATAGAAAACACCGCCAGATGAGAGAGTGACTGCTCGTGGTCAACTCATGTCACCTCATTTTCAAATCACTGTCCCTGCACAGATCACTGGGAGAGAAATCCTCTCTTGTGACGCCACACCGGAATAGACTCAGGCTTAAATCGTTATCCCTTTGTTTCCTCAATTAAGGCGAGTCTCTCAGACGATTAGATTAGATAAAACTTTAATGATTCCCTTGGGGAAATTGGGATGTTGCCACTTAATATGACCTTTGTGTCTGACCTCTTAATGCAGGTAGAGAATACCATAAAATGATTAGATAAAAAATCTGGACTTGAGTTAAAGTGAATTCCATACCAGACACTTTGAAGTGCTTCTGAGAAAGGATTTCACAGAACCAATGTCAGACACACAAACTCTCCATGGCAACAGATTCTTTTAATTAATCATTTGACTTTCTAATTGCGATCTGTGGAGGGACAAGTGCTTCTCTGCGAACTGTCCCTTCCTAAATAATTGGACAGCTCTCCCCGGCGTATTGAGCTGTCTTTTTTCTAATACTTTTGGTGTTTTGCTTGACTTTGACAGACTCATTTTAATAAACAAGGTCACTCTGGCTGTTTCAATGAGTATGAACAGGTATTCTGGTGCTGATCGCTGGGACTGTAGAGCCCAGGGCTCCACACTTAGACCTGTAGCTCAGGTGTCCTTCTGGTTTATAGTCCAGTAATATAGCCTGTTATAAAAACACCTCTCTAATAGAAGTGAGAGCTTGGCCTTTCATTTTAAGAAAAAAGAGATGGAAGGTTTTACAGAAATGGCATTTCTGGTTTTACAATTGACCACAAAATTACACAAAACATGCATTCAACCAGCACACTAGATATATAAGTAATTAAATGTATGATAATGTTCAGTCAGGGCAGTTTAAGGCTAAACAGACTCATTAATTATGCAGAATGAACGCTGCTGACCAGTTTCCCCTCCGGGTTACTTGATGTTCAAGTATTCTTCAGTGCAGCTGCTTTTAAAAAGGAGCTTTTTGTGAGTCTTGATGCATGTTTTTTAAGCAAGCCATTTGAGATAAGATTGAACAATCTTCTGAGGCTCTTGAAATGATTACCTTTTAAAAAATTAAATGTGAGATGGCTTCCCTAGGCTTCTCCTATGGTTTGCATGCAACACAGCCTGCATGAGAACGTGTGATGCAAAGCTGTCCATAATGCAGCGACACCCCCAAGGGCCATTCTGTCTAAATGAATCTAGCTTGTGTAAATGTAGGTGTTAACTTACAGGCTTCCTTAATGCTTGTTCACATAGTGGAGGCCAATCTCCTTTTTGCGGAAGGAAAATAATGTCCACAAGGACCATATTTAATCTTTGTCTAAATTACCTTTTATATTTGTTCACAACCATGGCTGGATTTTCCCAGTTCAAATTTTACAATTAGGAGAGTAAACATCCTAATAACTTTAATTTAAAAAGCTTATCTTTAAATTGGATAGTGGATACTTAAATCTAAGCAGCTGTCTAAAGCATAATGTACCAAATACATTGAATTATAGGATATGTCTGGTGTTTCTTTAACTTTTTCTTATCAACAAATCCTGTTAAAACACCAAAACTAACAACATGTTAGCCCATCTTTCATTGCTTTCTGACGTCTCTCCCCAGTCTATGGCACTCAGCCCCAAGCCTATTTGTTCCTATGAAGGCGTAAATCTTTTAAACAACATATAGTTCCATCTTTATAAAAACCTTTATAAACGTTTTTAGCAAAGGTTACTCAGACAAGAGGCGTAAATGTTGCATTTGTTAAGGATATAACACACATTTGGTGTGCTAGTTACTGTTTACTGCACCAAGATGGTTTATGCTGGAAATAAATGTGTTTCATATATTGGCGTGGAAAAGGACAACAGGAACAGGACTATAAATGTTTTCAGGGATAGGCCATGTCACTGGTCCACATCTGGATTTAAACGACTTTACAGGACAAAAAGGTGTAGCCTGAGATGTTCAAAATATAACATGTATTGCTACACTTCTACTAAAAAATGAATAATATGCTTTCTTATTCAGCACTGACACAGGAAGTTTATCTTACTATTTATTCAAAATAAAATGTTCTCGCTTGTCGTGCAAGTTACTTACACCTATGATGCTTGTTTATAGATTGCACCTTGCTATATTGCGTAGGCCTACTGAAGATCTTTGGTATGCTTGCAACGCTGGGAAGAAGTCCATTTCATTATTTAATCCTTATGTTTTATGTTCAGGAAATAAATGTTCTGCTTCTGTGCATGATTTCATGTTTTTAAGTGATGTTTTTATTTCAGTAATAAGTGTTGAATAAGGATGTATTTAAATGCAGCAGAGGTCCACTCTTAGACTGTGTAGATTTGACTGCTTCATAGTGTGACAGAAATTGCCATCTCATGAGAAATCTAGGGCAAAAACATTCAACCAAACTTTCAATCATTTATAACTCAGTATTTCTGTCACAATACTGGGTTTGTCATTTCTTTATGCGGTATGATCAGCTGCGGGAGAACAAAGTAACTCTAGGCCTATGTGCAGAATGATTACCAATCATCATATGCACCAACAGTGACAGTTACCATACAGGTTGACGTCGACAGAAGGCAGCCACAGAAACAAAACATTTCAAATGTCTTTCTTCATTTTAGACTTGGCTTGTCTTTGAGCGTCAAAGACCTTGACCTTAAAAATCTCTCTTTTTCTTTCAACGCCTCTACCCCTCATTCTATATAACAATCAGAGGCATAAAGGCTGAAATGGTTGAATGGGTTTCTTGCTGTCTCTGTGGATGTCTTGTCACTTTGGTCTCAACTCAGATATGTTCATGCAGGTACTTTTTATCTGGGTTAAGGTCCAAAACAAGATCATCAGACCAATGAAAGTTGCCATTATGCAGATCAAAATGGTTATGCCTTCTATTATATAACTATCTTTTTCTTATGTAATATTCTAACGTGTATGGCAAACTCTTCCCAGTCGTATGCTTTGTTTGGAGGAGTTTTGGTAGATGTGGGATGTATTTTTAAGTGGAGCGCTAATGAGAGAAAACAGTCAGTGTAGTGGAGGCAGTGTGGTCTTTTCTTCCTTTCTTCAACCAAGCATGTCTGCAGCGACTTAACAATAAGTTACGGTTCAGCATGAGGATAGCCAAGGCTGGGTCATAATAGAAATGCACATCTATCACCACACAGCAGTGACCAGTTTAGTCAATAATGTCATGCCTTAAGAAACTGGAGAGGCTTGATGTTCTCATTCTGAGTGGTGATGGCTTCATCGAATTGACTGACAGTTGCTTGTTTCTAAGAAAGCCTTGCCCTGCATCTATATGTGTGTGCAAACTTTTAAAGCCATGTCGCAAAACTCTCAGAGTCCTCTCAGATGATCGCGCTGGGCATTGGCCTCATAGCATGCATAATGAATGTCCTCCAGCACATTAGAGACAGGATGCAAGCCTGTGAAGAAGCAGTGAAATCAGCTGTGTTTGTGCAGCAAGAGATGCATTGTTGTTTTTCAGAAAATGCATTTAAAGTAGTCTAATGAGGAAAACAATGGGCTGGGCTGTTATATATTGTGATGGAGCTGCAAATGGGGTCAAAGAATATCTTGATAGCCCTTGTGCAGAAAGGACAACTCAAACATAGTCTTAATTTTGTCTTTATCACATCAGAGGATAATTAGAAGAGTGTCTGTCCAATAAAAACATGCAGTATATAACTGACCTCCTTTGTCTGTGCGTGTTTTTACCCCCAAGTAAATCGAATGACTCACCCATTGTTTTCTTTTCTTTGTTTTACTGGTTGAGATCAGAAGATGACCGTGGGTTTTCTGCAATGAGTTGCAAAGCATTCCTCTTCTCCAATTGTTTGTGTAGGTGTCTATGTTCCCTCCTCGGTTTCTTTCTGATCATCAGTGAGGAGCTAACAGGCACTGATCACACAGGGGCTCCAGGGCAAAATCAAAAATGAGACAATTACACCAGACAGCAGCAGCAGCACTCTGGGAAAATCTGAGAACAGCACAAGAAAAGATGGAAGAAAAAAGGAGCAAATACAGTAGAACTGTACAAACTATGTTGGTTTGGCTTTTGGTACTTTACAATAATTAATGTGATTTTAAAAAATAAAATTGTGGTGTTGAATGTATCAGAGGATCATTGCTGGACTGAACTTTGTTCTCTGTGATTAATTTGACTGAGTGGCTGTAATTTAAAAGCCTCCAGAGCTTGGCATCAATCAATTGAACTAGTCAAATAAAACTAATGTAATGAATCAATCAGCAGAGATACACACATTAATCTGGAGCGCTCCTCAGTCAGAAGCCTTTCAACATCAGGCTTAACCCTCCAGAGAGAGGGAGAGTGTGAATGTACAGTACGGATGCTCATGATAACAGAGATACAGAAAAACAGTGGGAGACAGAGAGGTGGAAGATGCAGTAAGTGCGAATGGCAGGTAGTTAGACGCGCAAAACTGATCTCGTCTAGTAAATTCATCAGCGTGAGTGATTGGATGACTCGAGAGTGACGTCATTTCTTGGGATGAGCAAACGAAGAGAGGCTGCTGTCAGACAGACAAGAGGTGCAGGAAGTGCTCTGTCCTTCACTGTCCCCTTTCATCCAGTGATAATGGGAGGTCATCTAAACATTTAGCAATACAGAGGACCTGATGTAACCGTCCCTTGAGCTGTTAGAAACCTAACTTTGATGCAGAAATTTGCCTTTCCACAGTCAGTGTCTTTCAATGTCTTCTAAAAGCCCTCATCTGCACAAGAGCCCAACCCGTACTGTTTTTTTTTTGTGATTAACAATGTTTTGTTTTTTTAACAACATACAAAACATACAATTCGCAACATGAACATATCACTCTCCCACTCGCCATCCCACCCACCCAGACAAAAACCAAGAAAAGATGACCCAATAACAACAATATATAAGACCACACAACAAAATAATAACAAAACAGACAATCTGTAAACCAAATAAACCTGTGTATGATGACAACACCACAAACCCATCATACACGTCCCTCCCCAGCACAAAGCTTCTCAGGAGCCAGTACTGGGTTTTTAAGGCAGATACCGAAATTAATTGTGACCAAGATATGTACTGAGCAGGACTTTCTACAGTTGAAGATTACACTTTTAAGATGTCTCTGTGACGATGGATACCTTCTTATATGATATATTATAGTTTTTATCTCAGTCATTTAGGATTTCCTAATACCTAACCTACCTTAACTTTAGCCCAGTAGTCAAAACTCTTTCTCTAAAGTAAGTTTTATTTTCTGGTTTCAGTAGTGCTAAAGGGTAAACAAAATTAGTTTATGTTTATATGCTCTCAATTGCAGCTGCCAGGCTCTTGTTATGCTGCCAAGCATATTGACCTTGTGAAAGACTTTGCATCCTGATATGTTTAAGCACCGCTGTGTCTGAGCCTGGAAGATATGCATGGTCTTCACACAGCCACATTGCAGATTGCCCAAAATGTAATTTCAAGCAACTCCATCTTCTCCTTTTTTATGCTTCTTCAGTTTATCCACTGTCTCTGCTTCAACTGCTTTGCAGACCTGAGGATATCTTGCTGGCGATGCACCAGTTGCCTGTTTTGTTTTATACGGTGTTGTCTTTGTCCAGAGAACGAGACTTCTGCAGCCCTGTTGTGTTTTCTTTTTGTTCAACTGCTGTTTCTCACTGGGTCTATTTTCACTACTACACATAATACTTTTGGCCTCTGTTAGCATGAGGTTTTGCACTTTTGTGTGGCTGACAATCTGTAGATTTGACAGTTTTGGTTTGCTTGCTAACCTCTGTATGTAGTCTAAGCCGCTTACCACATCCTGCCTTAGCTCCTAAATCTCTTTTTTGTTGTAAAGTTCACATAATATCTTTCTAATCTTTAGAAAAGCCTCTCCAGTATCCAAAATTGGATCTTTGCCATGCAGGGTATTTTTTTCACCTTACAGTTCACTTCATCATCATCACAATCATCCTCCTCAGTAAACCTCTGTAGTTATGAAAGCTCCCAGTCATGAGCAGCCAAGAGCTAAGACAAACATCATCATGATATAACCTTCAGTATGTCTTCTGCTGTATATCCACAACTGCAATGAAGTTTTTGATCTGTACCTGTGTGTACAACACTGTAAGGAACTGAGGGTTGTGTTAGATATATAATTAGGGGTCCAAGCCCGAGTCTGCAAGAACGGGCAATAGCAAAGCTATGCCGTTCGCACAGCAGAGCTGTAGAACCCTATTGTTTTTCTATCGATTAATCATCATCATCATAGTCATTATTCTTCTCTGCCTAAAACTCTGACTACAGCCTAAACCGTACATGGTGGGGGGTGGGCATTTTCAGGAATGGTCCAGAACTCCGCAAGGACCTCAGGCGCAAAAATAGACCCACTTCCACCACTAGGTGGCGCTATAGCAGAAGAAACGCGTTTGGCCCTATAACTCCCACACCGTACACCGTACATTCAAAAACCATACATCCACTCGTTCCCTGGATCAAACTGAATCACGTGATATAGGCCACGCCCATTTCCGCCTAAACTTTTATGCGTCAAAAATCGCGATTTATCAAAAACCTACTTTTTCGAACTCCTCCTAGACCGTGCAACCGATCGGCATGAAATAGGCAGGTAGCATCTCCAGATGGGCCTGACAAAAAGTTAATAGAAACTATTTTGATGGGATAAAAATTACGCATATTACGTACAAACACATTTGTGTAGCTAACTATGAAAACAGCAACTTTGCCATATCTCAGCCAAAATAAATGCTATCAACGCCAAACTTTAGATTCATGTTTGTTGTGACCCTCTGGAGGTCGCTCACGCGTTTTACGAAATTTGGTCACTAGGGGGCGCTACAAGTACAAAAAGTTTATATCTCATGAACCACTCATCCGATTTTTACCACTAGGACCACTAGGTGGCGCTATAATGTTTTTTTGCCTTTAACTCCCACATTACACATTGCACATTAGAAAACCATACATCCACGTGTTCCTTGAATCAAGCTGAATCACATGATATAGGCCACGCCCATTTCCGCTTAAATTTTTTTCTGCAATATCGCGCAATGCGCAAAACCAACTTTTTCGAACTCGTCCTAGGCCGTGCGACGGATCAGCACGAAACCTGGTAGGTAGCATCTCCAGATGGACCTGACTAAAAGTTACTCAAGGAATTTTGCTACGTTAAAGTATGCGTATTTGACGACCAAACAAATTTTCATAGCTAGCTACCACACACGTATCATATCATATTTTGGCCAAATTAAATGTTATCAGCAAAGAACTTGAGATCCTTCCTCAACATCCCACTACGATGCTCTGTACCAAATTCGGCGAAGATCGGCCTTTAGGGGGCGCTATAAGCAACGTTTATTTGTTTTGGCCAATAACTCAATGCATTTAAATGGGAAATTTGCAATTGCAATATCTCTGCCACAGTAAATGCAATCAACACGAAACTTGTGATGCTCGTTCGGCATGCCGCTTTGAGGCTCGGTATCAAATTTGGCAAAGATCGGCCATTAGGGCGAACTATAATCAACGTAGACGAGTTTTGGCCCTTTTACTCAATGTTAATGGGATATTTGTAATGGAAATGTACCACAGACCTTGCAGCTCACACTTCTCAATATTTACTGATGTTTGCCTCCTACGATACATTTTGGTTTTCGCTTTTGCATGCTCCTCTGGTTTTTTACAATAAACAAACTTCTTAAGCCACCTGACAAAGTTTCCACAACCTTCGCAGTGGACAAATGCAACTCTTTTCTCTCACTTTTTCAATCCAAAATCAACACCATTCATAGGCGCTGATGAAAATACTGAGCACCCACGTGTGCCAGACTGCCAGTAGGCTCCATTCATTTACAATTAAACATTGCAGTTGGTGCTAAGTGGAGAGTCTGTCATAGTGTGATTGGTTATGTCGGTGGCATTGATTCTTAATTTCCCATGAAGCTGATCGCGGTAACATGTCAGTTGAACTTTTCATCTCCAATCCTATCCGTATACCATTTTTAAAGGTGGTCTGTATATGCGTGGAGGTGAACTGTTGACCGCTATGTTTGCAACGGCGACGTACCGCAGACGTCGCGGCTCGCTTCGGGTTCCGCTTTCACGCGCTCCCCAGGGCGTCGGGGGCGACTGGCGTGGGTGGCTTGGGCCCCGTCATAACTGCTTCCAATTCTAGTTAAATGTGTTGCTCTCATCACACAGTTATTCTTGCCATTGTGACAACCCACAACAAATAATTGCTGGATTGCTATGTGTGAACTTGCTTTGTGTATAATATACTCACTTTGCTGATAGAGATAAGTGTTTTCGTTATTATGTTCCTTGAAAATTAAAAATAATACATGTCACATGAGGGGCTCATCTGCCCTGTTGACAGCAATTTAGATTAGCTTTCACGATTGCTTGCAATTAAATTACAGCGCCTTTTAAAAACTCACTGAGTGTTCTGTGTGATTGCTTTAGAATTAGTTCTGCTGCAGGATACTGTAAATAGAATAAATGAATTTTATCTCAGGTCATTATATTTGAGTACCTGCATTTACATAGCTATTGTTGTTTCCACTTTTACATACTAATCAGTGTGCGGCGAGCAGATATTCATTGAGCGTAGCCAAAAGATTGCGCCCAACAAGTTTTCCAAGAACTTTCAATTTGATCACTGAACTGCTCTGTGATTGCTGTTTGCAAGTTGTGTTTTGTAATTAGAGTGTGTTTTTTACTCTTCTCAATCCATCCTGATGTGTCCAGTTCACTGGGCTGTGCATACAACTCCCACACAGCGGATTGTCAACGAAGGTGGGCTTCCCCAAGCTCCTTGACCACTCAACATGGGTGAGCATGAATTACATTAGCCACAGTTATGTAAACTTTAATTAAATAAGGGATTTGGATATTGGCACAACACCAATCTCACACTGCAGTGAGCTGGAAGCCATCGCTCTCCACTATGCACACTTTTTTTTGTATCCCAGTACACGTGCATATATGCATGGGTACGGTATGTGTTGCTATGTCATGATGCTCACAACAATGCATACTTTACACTAATAAACCAAGCAAGCTGTAAGTATATGCAGCCATCTGCCTGATTGAGTTGCGTGATATAATACTGAGCCCCGGGGTGGACGTAGTTTAGTTAAACTTGGGTTGGCAATGACTTTCAAACAGGGCAGAAGGAACAGGAGCCTAACTAACCACAAGTAGGTTGTACATAGCCTGAGGCGATTCACACAATTACAGTCAAGACGCTGCTTTGTTGCACCCCTCCTCACCGCCTGTAGCTACATGGAAAGAATCACAAAAGGGATCCTGCATATGTTGTCTGTTCTAAATCAGCTGTGACACTGAATCATCAGGTTTTTATTTGGGAGCACACAGATGGAGTTGAGGCCTTGTGGCTGTCGCTCTGCATTACTTTCCACTGACACCATGTACGCAGGCAATGAGCACATGAAACTGGAGTGTAAATTATAGGAAAAGTCTTAAAAAAAAACTCAAATCCTGAGAAGTAGCACACATGGTGATGTTTGCTTCCACTTTGAGGTGCTCGTTTCAGTGAAAAGGTGAATGTGTGAGCATGTGTGTGTGTGTTTGTGTTTGTTTGTGTGTGTGTGTGTGTGTGTGTGTGTGTGTGTGTGTGTGTGTGTGTGTGTGTGTGTGTGTGTGTGTGTGTGGGTGGTATTCTCGTGACAGACCTTAGGATGTTTGTAAGGACTGCATATGGAAATAAAAGACCTGTTTTTGTTCTTGATCACAGCTCCTTTTAACAGCTTTCACCACCATTACATTTAACCTCAGAGCCCAAGCAAGTGTGGACAAATTAACAGAAACACCAAATAATACCAAGCACCTAAGAGGGCAGCAGTATCACACTTTGCCTTTGCACAGAATCAAACCTTCTTTAGATGCTGTCACAGTCTGAAACTGTGTTTATTGAATAGGAAAAATTCCCTCTTTGAAGGAAGAAGTAGGGTGAAATCTGCTTTGCACGCTGAGATCTAAAACTCCCCAATAAAGGTTCATTGATGTTCAGATCTTTTCATTTCTCGGGGGTGCAGGTTTTACGCTCCTTACACCAGGTTTTGCTTCTTTGTGCATAGGCGTTAGATTAGAAAAGAGGTTTCTGAAAGGAGGCTCTTATATACAGTATATTCAAGCTTTGTATACCTAAGGCCACTATCTAGAGTTTTCTCAGAACTTGACCTCGGTGTCACTGAGTTTGAGTGACAGATGTGAATTTAGTGGTCAAGGCTGTACATTGGAGGTACTTAACCATTATACTAAGAGCGCACTTGATGATACATTCTGTTACCTTGATATATTCTGCTAAAAGGCAATCAACATAATATTATTTCTTCTTTCATTTGTAATTGTAATGTTGTATGAATTCAATTTGTCATGTGGTATTTTCTGTACACCACTTGCAAACACAAATGATTGGTTTTTAAATGCATACAATATATTTAACATCATTACTCGTTAATCTGAACGTACAGATTGGCAACTTTAATTGTAATTTATAATTGTTGAACATTAATTGTTCCTGGTCGATTTAACACAGTTTAATGATGCTTTAACTTTAAGATCAAAGGTTAGGTGAGATGCCTTGTGAAATTCTTCTAAACTGTTTCACTTACTCAAACTCTAGGGCACGGAGGGGGTCGGTGGGGAGGGAGGGAGCAGGATAAAATTTACATATCAAAGCGAGCATACCGATGCTTGAGGGTCCCTGCATAGATGTATGGGATCCATATTATTTATAGCTCAGGAACATCCCCTGGGATCCTGATGCTGTTCGGGATCTGTCATGCTATACAAGAGAGGATAGATGGGTGAATGTAGCTTGCAATTAATGACTGTTGCATCATGTCAGGCCAAAGGGTTTTGTGATGCGTGACCGACATATAATCACAGCATTGATCAGACAACTTTTTGGAGAACAAAGCAAACTGGGCTGACAGGAGTCACTTTGAGGGACACAGTCATGAGAGCAGGAGAAGAACTGTATATTGTAAGCTATCACTGATTCTCTGCTCTGACATGAATGGGATCATACAGGGACGTTTAGCATGCCAGTGACACACTGACACTTTGTTAGCGATAAGTGACATTGGCCCTAAGAATGAGTGGACCAAGGTGACTTCTGCCCTTTTGCTAATGAGCACCGCTCCTCTGACTCATTCGACAACATTGACTGATACAGGAGGAATCGCTCCTGTTGAATGGCGCGGGAACAAAGTCGCTAATCCCCAGTGGGTGTCTTGGAATATCAGCCTATTCCGGTTCTCTGCACTCAATATATCATACGAAAAAGTGCATGCAAACAGTACAACGTGTCACCTGTTGCAGAGGCAAATGGGAATCAAGTGTAAGTAAGGTCAGAAATGGACTAATGGATTGTCTAATAAAAGAGATAGAAATGGAGAAAAATTAAAAGCTTTAAAGCCACTAACAGAATAAATTAGGCAGCTTAAATTATGATGGTGAGCTACAAAAAAGGCCAAAAAACAAGTTTATTTCTAAACTTGACCTCTGTGTCACATCATCCTTTACATCCTGACTTGCATCTCCCACGCAACACTTTCCAGTTCCGGCCACAGATGATTAAGAGTTTTTTAAGTTCAAAAGACAGATAAAATGTCTGAATGACTCTACAAAATCCCTCTTGAAGCATCAGCGGTGCATGACTCTCAGCCCACAAGGGAGACAACAGCACTTCCACAGTGTCCTTAGTACATCTCAGAAAAGGCCAATTTGTCACTTGTTAGAATGCATATTTTGCTTGAAACAATTTCTTTCATTTTTTTTTCTCACATTCCCCATGGTCCATTGCCATCAAATCAGTCGCCGTCAAGTTGAGTAGCACTTAGTGGCTAAAAGCCCTCTTGTCTTGTGAAAGAACGAAACCCTACGTTATCAGGGTGGCTTTCTTTTGTTTAATATACCATTTTTACACGGACTGATCACTAATCATTAAATTGCATTTAAAAACAGTGCTATATGTGACATCATATACATCCTGCTCAGCTGTTATCAGTGTACACTAGATCTCAAGTAAGCATGCTTTTCCCCAAAAAAATGTATTGACAGAATTCTACATCCTTCCTGCAGTGAACAATTCCCCAGAGGAATTAGTGGTTGTCTGCATTCATTAAGCTCAGTATTAGTCTAATTATGCACCAATGTGCACCTACGGACTAATTAACAGGGAATCAATATGGGCCCTGGATGCCCCTCACGTAGGGGCCCGGTGCTCAGCGCCCTCATTATTGGAGTTGCACCGAAGCTTCAAAGAGGATTTCTCAGGCACTACCCGAAGGGCTGGATGACACATTAGGCTGCATAGGTTTGACAAAAGTTGGTGTTTCTGCTCTTTTTCTGTATGTCTCTCATATCTATCTACTAAATATGAAACTACCATTGTTACTGTTAGCTTAGCTCAGCACAAAGACTGAAAACAAGAAAAAACAGCTAACGTGGCTTTGTCCAAAGGTGAAAGAAATGACTAATTAACACGTTATATCTCTTTGCTTTAATTAGTATGAAACCCAAAGTATAATATTTTTTTTTTACCGGAGGCTACTTCAGGAAGTTACTGCACCCAGCCAAGGTATAGTCAGAGAGGGAGCGTGCCTATGTTCCCACGTTTCTAAGATAATTTTTTTTCACTGAAAATTAGGCCCTATGTTCCCACATTTCCTTTTTCATAAATTTGTATCAGATTTTATCCCCCTTTCTCCCAATTTGGTAGCCAATTCCACCCAACATATTATCCAGTAGCAATGGACTACAGATGGAATGTAACCCTAACCCTAACATAGGGCCTAATTTTAAGAAAAATCTTAGAAATGTGGGAACATAGGGCTGTGTGAACATATGGCTGTGGGACCATCAGGTTAGCTGTTTCCCCCTGTTACCAGTCTTTGTGGTAAGCTAAGCTAGCCGGCTGCTGGCGGTAGCTACATGTTTAGACATGACAATGATATTGGTCTTCTCATCTAACTCTTGGCAAAAAAGCAAATGAGGGTATTTCCCAACATGTCAAACTATTCCTTTGAAATAGCTAGTACTCCACCGATAAGCATTGCACTCCTTTAACATTGTCGGACTTGCAATGGACAATGTTTTTAAAATGGTAAAAATTGATGCAGCAGAACCAGACATATCGCCACATATCTACCTTGTCAAAACCTGGTGCCAATGTTACCCACAATGCAACTTGACCGCTGACATTTCAGTTGGAGATTCGGGTGTGTTATGTAAGGCTAATGTAGCCACTAGCCTCAAGCAGAGGTGAGGAGCGGGCTACTGAGGTCTGGTAAGTTCACTTATTTCTTACCTTGTAGACGGGTATACAGTCATATTACACTGTTTGTATTTTCACTTAAAAAAATATATTGATTGAATGGAAATGATGGGAAGTCTGTGACCTGCAAATCCTGACTGACTATTGATGAGAAAAATAGAAACAATATAGAAACAAGTGCCAGCTGTTGATGGAGACAAAAAATTCTTCCAATCATTTGATCATTATTCGCACAAAGTTGTGGGGCAACTCAGTGTCAGACCCTGGCTTAACAGAGTACAGGGCGTACCCGATGAGGTCACTGTGGTAAGCCCCCACAGTGCTGCTGAATACCAAACTGAGGGACGACCTCTGTAAGTTGCCATGACACCAGGAAATAACCAGCTCTGTCTGGTTCCAACATCCAGCATGAAGCCACTGCAGCATACACACTCGCACAAACACATACGTCATACACTCGCTTGCATGATCCTGTACACACACACACACACACACACACACACACACACACACACACACACACACACACACACACACACATATACTGGTAATGTGGTTGGAATGATATCTCAAGGACTCTCCCCTCCATGCTGTGCTGATTCTAGGAACCCAGCCAGGTTTTGGGGAGCAGCTGAACTGTTTCGCCCACGTCACCTGGACAGAGAGGGTGTTCCGGGAGACCACAGCTGTGTTTCCTGCTCACCTGCAAACAACACACCAATGTGACCTGCCTCCAGAGAGATGAGTAACAACTGTCACAGAAACACAGGAATACCCCTTGCCCTTTTTTGTCATGTTTAAACGGTTTGAAATGAATATGAGAGGCGCAGCAAAATGAAGGGTGATGCTGCAAGCCATGGTTGATGCCAATTTACTCTGCAAAAATAAATAAACAGATGATGCAGTTTATCTTCTGGCTTGTCCTTCTCAGAGTGTGAGATACCATGCGGAGAAGACGATAGTCTGAGAGCAGCATGCGGCTGTGAGGCATTGCACAAGGCCAAATGGTGTTTCTGTCCCAACCACAGCAGATCAATAAAGGCTCTGACCTCAACTGTCAGCCAACTAAACTCTGTTCGCCAGGGGACGCTCATTTCCTTTTCGCCATGGGAACAGGAAGTAGTGAATGTAATCTACAAAAGTGCCTAAACCTATCAGCTATCAGCTCAGTCATGTGGATTTTTTGTTTTGCATGAGCAGGCTTACGGGGTTAACTTCGACATACAGTACCTTTTATTTAGACTTCTCTGAAAAATCATGTTGTGTGAATCTATTACCCATGATCTTTACCACAGTGACAAATCTATAGTTCACTGTATGTTCAGGGAATATTTTAAAGCCTTATTTATGCCTTAGTGACACGTGTAAAGCTTGAAAATCGTCCTCTACATGCTCAGGCACTTCTTTTCCTGTAGAAAAGCAGACTAATAAAGCTTCTTTTTTAAGACAACAAACAGAATGGTATTCCACAAAATCATGGAAGAAATGTGTAAAAAAAACTTTTGTGTCCTCCAGCTAAGTAGGTGTAAGAATTTGATGTACCTATGCCTATAAATACACGAGCAAACTGTCAGCGGCTAATCACGTCTGATTTATGCCAGGATGCTGCTGTTAAGATTATTTTGCCCTTCTTTTATATCTGGCCCTGCAGCGCTCTCACCTCATTTTTGATGCTAACAGGTCAACTTTAAAAAAAAAGCAAGTTTGAAGCCTCTGGCTAGTTTTTGCATGAATGAATGTCCTTTCTTTCCTGCTGTGATTCATAGATTGTGGTGGCCACCAGTCAGTAGGTATTTAAAGATGAAGATGACAAAAAGTGAAGCGCACAGATTGTCATTTCTCTGTGAAGAAATGCAGAATAGAGATACACATTTAATATACTAACTAGGCTTGAAAAACTGTGAAAAGCTTCAAATAAAGTGGACAAATGCAATATTGTAACTGCACATGGGCATGTATTCTATATATAGGACACAATATGTGGCATGAATGGTCTTTGTAGCGCTTTGAATAATGCAAACCACTGATCCTGTTAAAGCTATGGGTTTGTCCCTGCTTAGTGAACCATTCACAAGTTGTATTCATTCATAATTCTTTTTTGCAAAGGTGCTTAAAGTCTTCATTATATTTCAGTTATTTCAGGATTTCTTTTAGTGTGACTGTTTAAAATTGGCATTTGGCAAATGTGGCATTTGAATACCTGATATGAGTGTAGTGTTTCCACATAACATTTGTAAATTATTCCAAGCCCAGGGTGTGCAGTACAAAAAGCCATTCCCCATTAACAAGATATTTTATATTTCTAGTTACATTACCAGTGGTGGAAAATGACTAAGTACATTTACTCAAGTACAATTTTGAGGTACTTTACTTGAGTATTTCCATTTTCTGCTACTTTATAATTCAACCTCATTGCATTTCACAGTATATTTTGCTACACTGCATTTATGTTAAAGCTTTTGTTACTAATAACAGATTCAGATTATTAATACAAAATATAATCAACAACATTATTCATAGATTAATCTACCCTGCAGCATATAAATTAGCCCCATATAAAAATTATGCTTGTGCATTAATTGTGTCAATAATTATAATCCATTAATAGAATAATATTATGAAATGAACCATTTGAAGAGTGAGTACTTTTACTTTTTGTATATTAAGTATATTTTGATGCCAATACTTTTGTAATTTTAAGTCTAAGTTTATTGGTTTATTGGTTTATTGTCCCCGTGGGGAAATTAAGTTGCAGCAGAAATCACAAGGCATTTTTGACAACATAAAGACAAGAAAACAATACAAAAAAAGACAGTAACATGTAGACATCACTACTCATAACATAGACCAGGGCATGCATGGGGGGCAAGAGTAGAGTTCCAGACATACTTTTGTATTTTTACTGAATTCAAAATTTGAATAGATGCTTTTACTTGTAACAGAGTACTTCTACACTGTGGCATCGCTACTTTTACTTAAGTAAAAGGTCTATGTGTACATAACACTCTGCATTAGCTACACTGTGAACTCAGGTGGGACCATGGTGGGACTCAGTCAGTTGTATAATATCAGATTAAAACCCTCCTGCATGTCCAAAATATCAATTTCACAGGAACTTGGTATAAAAAGAGTCAAAGAAATCTGCTTTATGCTCCTTTGGCTAAAATAAATAAACAATTCTAACCTGTGAGGAGGGTTTTCACATGAAAGTGGCGATATGTTGAGAGAACTATTTCTAAATCTGATCCTTTAAGCACATTTAGGAGCTGTGGAGATGCAGACACTGAGAGTGCTCCATGGCCAAAGCTCATAGAGAACTTCATCCTGCCTGTGCTGTGTATTTGTCCATAAAAGGAACACCATGGAAAAGTAATCTTGTTTGGCTGAATTCATGCTGGATCAAAAGTCAGCAAAAACCCTTCAACACTTGTGGAGACAGTGGGTGACACAGGCAGCGAGGCCAGCAGCTAACTAGTAGACTATGTTTAAATTGGGGGATTTTAGACAACATACATTCACGTCACTAAGGACCTTATAGTCCTCTCTAAATCACGACAGGGACTTCGGGCCACTAATTACGCAGTTCCTCCTCACATCTCCAAACACAACATCACTTGTGACCTTATCTCTGTGCCTGTCAGAGTGTTAGCATTCACATGGCAAGTCTGGTCGATGAATGTAATTACTGGAGCCCAAAATAATAACACCATCGTCTTTGAGCAACCAGCAGCCAGTCAATTGTAATGGAAACCCCCCCTCCTCCTCCCCCTCCTCCATCTCCTTCTCCAAATTAGTAGAGACAAGGACAAAAATAGAGTTATTAGAGCCCTGGATCTATGGGAGAAACACATACAGAATATACTATGACAGACAAGGAAGGATATTAATACTTCCATGAATTTAATCTCTCATGAAAACATTTATAGTAATCCTATTATAAAGTTTATCACAACTCCATAACTTTAAAATGATGTGCAGCCATTATAGGACTTACAGCGCAGAAACTTAAAGAGATGTGTCTCGTTATGTAGGTTTTTGAAGTGTCCCTGCACTGTAGTGTTTTGTCACTGACTGTATTTTGAACTTTTCAATTGTACAAGAGCCTGCACACCCAAATCAGTCTGGACGTCCTTTGAATTATTTTCTTTCACTTATTTCATGTTCAGCACAGAGGAGTAAAATGGAATGACATTTTAAGCAATACCTTCTTAAGTTTGCAAAATGTTATAATATTAATAATAATAATAATAATAATAATACAATGGGAAAAAATAAAACAACATACAAACCAATTACTGAGCACTGATATGTATAGATATGTCTACTGTATATGATGGGGATTTGACTTTTTTGTAAGTGTGGAAATTAAAATGTATAAAAAACTGAAGTTTAGTTTTAAAGGTTACAATTATTGACTTCGAAAACAGCAGTTTAAAAAGTCCCTCCCAAAAATATGTTTCGCTATTACATAAATTAGATGTTTGAGCTTCACTACGCAGAATGATGTATGCGCAGAATTTGATACTAGAAGGCTGTTTTCACTTTGGGGGGAAAGTTTTAATAGACCTTTTTTTACAGCAGACATGTTGACATGTCATAGTAGGAAAAGCACAGGTGTATTCAAAACCATTAATGATGGCTGCATTCCACTTAGGAGAGACCATGGTTGACTCACTGAAATAGCTTACTGGGACACTTGATGGAATTGAGCCATCGTTAAGGTTATCAATTTCAGCTGTGCTTTTCCTACTATGACAAGTCAAAATGTCTGCTGTGAAAAAGGTCCATATGCACTTTTAAATGTCAGTTTAAGGTGTGTACATAGAAAGGATTTTGTGACCTCACAACTAGTTTATTTTTTGTCATTGGTCCAGAATGCAACTTACACAAGTGTGATGTGGTGACTTAAAATAAAACATATTCGCATATTCTGGGTTTTTCACTGAGGGAGAAGGGAAAGATGTAAATATAAGAATTTAAGAAAGGCACTCACATGCACGCGCGGACCGACCGACTTTTTATATTTCTTGTACTTTTCCCATTTTGTATTGCAACTGCTGCACAGCTATGCTTCTCGGGGTAAATAAAGTATAAGCTTATCGCAACAAAATAAATGGAACAACGTCGACCTCTTGTGGCTAAAGGTGGTATTTCTCCACACTAACTATGACCCGGAAGTCATTTAGTGTGTGTTTCTCTTTCACACGTGGGGATTTAACAATTCTCAGCTCTCACCAACATGGCCGCGTGCAGTGTGGAAGAGCTGTTAGTCAAAGCTGAGCAAGAAGAGGCAGAAAAACTGAAAAGCATCACTGTGAAGAAAGAGCTTGACCTGGAGTTTGACATCGGTAACCTGCTAGCTTGTGACAAAAACACCATCGAGTCGCGGGACTTTAGAGAGCAGAAGAAAGACGACTTCCTACGGCTGTTAGCTCGTGACAACACGCAGCTGCTCATCAACGAGATCTGGAAACAACCCACGGAAAGGGTCGAGGAGGCGATAGTGTCCAAAATACCAGAGCCGACGACCCCGCTGCCCAGAGAGAAGCCACCTCCGAAGCCTAAAGCTCCAACAAAATGGGAAGAGTTCGCCAAGCTTAAGGGCATACAGAAGAAGAAGAAGACCAACCTGGTTTGGGATGAGACCGCGAAGGAGTGGAAGAGGCGCTGGGGCTACAAGAGGGCCAAGGATGACACCAAGGAGTGGCTGATTGAGGTGCCGGAGACCGCAGACCCAAATGAGGACCAGTTCGCCAAACGCACCAAAGCTAAGACTGAGAGAGTGGCCAAAAACGAGTTCAACAGGCTGAAGAACATCGCCAGGGCGCAGAAGGTCTGGTTTACTCTGGCATGAACACTGCATGTTTACTGTACATTTCAACTAGGCCTAATCATAGATCCCATTTTTCAGCATTTATTGTTAGATTATATATTGTAGTATACATTTTTTTTTACACATTTCTTAATTCTATTTATTATAAATTGTAGTATAATGTACATATTTTTACATTTCTTATTTCTGACTATATATTTCTATTCTGACTTCTAAAAGGTCAAACTGCCAGGTGTGGGGCTGACGCCTAGAGCCCAGCAGTCCAAAGACGACCTGTCAAAAGCTGTAAGTGTGGCCAAAACCTCCACAGCATCTGTGGGGAGGTTCCAGGACTGCCTGCCTAAAGAGAAACCACCAAAGAACACAGGCAAGAAGAGGAAGTTTGAGCCCCTCATCGGCAACTTTTCTAGTGAGAAGCAGAAGCAGCTGGAGCTTCTGAAACTCATGGACAGCAAGAAGCCCAAGTTGGACATCACCAAGGCTGTCAATAAGCAGATGAGAGAGGACGACAGAGAGGAGGCCTCAGCTAAGTACAAGAAGGGAGCAGGGAAGAAAGGACGCAAAGGCAACATGTCAGGAAAGGGCAAAGGAAATGGTGGGAAAGGAAAAGGAGGCAAAGGAAAAGGAGGTAAAGCTGGAGGAGGAGGAGGAGGAGGGAAGAGGAGAGGCAAACCTGGGAAGCATTGAGGACTCTAACATCCTGTATCCTGCTATATCTGTTTGTGCCTTGGCATCAAAACATTGGACTGAACATGAATGATGCAATATAAAATGACTGTTTGATTAACCTGTGAATGATGGATGCAATGTTGTGACTGTCTATTTCACTGTGTTTATACTGTCATCACATCTGTAAATATCAGTCTCAGCATTCATGGAAGCTAACTGGTAATATGTGTAATATTGATGGAAAAATACTTTAACTGCAGCCCAAATTAAAATCACTAGATTGTGTTTTAATTCTGTTTTTTTTTTTTAATTAAATGCAGAATTTATAAAGTCACAGCTATGAAACCTCTTTACAGACCTTCATAGCTGTTTTGTTTGTTTTTTACATTTGACTTGTAATAGCAGGAGGACAGGTGTAACTAACAGCATTACAACAACACAATCCTACATGTATTCACTGAATCCTTGCAAACTGTATGCAATGGTCATTTCCTCAAAGATGACAGATGGCAAAGATAAAAGTTAAAAAGATTTCCTTCTAAAAAATAGTTTTTGACAACATGACATTTTGATCCTAGTTAGTCTTTTACAATAAGCAAACACACATCGTAGCAGCTGCACTGGAATACCCAAATGGATTGCAATTGTTCTATTAATCACCCCTGTGTTTTTCCTGCTATGACATGTCAAAGTGTCAGCTGAGGAAAAGACATTTCTAATGAGTCAGGCTGCTTAACTAAAGCTGTGCAGCAAGTCTGTAGTTGTGGGTCATATGGGGGAAAAGTCCATATACGTCTAATATATGATGTATGTAATATTTTCTGAAAAATCAGTTTAAAAAATGTTCTTCGATAAAAATAAACTTGTAGCAGAAGGAGTTTTTTTGGGTAATCAAATAATTAAATGAAGGGCCTGACAAATCCAGGTACCTCATCAGTGATGCCAAAAGCTTCAATATTAACCCTATATTGCCATAAATGTCCGTGCTTAACCGTCTGCAACATTATCCACAATGATTTAATATACACATATTTAAGTGATAGACATCCTTGTATAAATGCTATGGTAAAATACACAATTCTAATGTTTCATGTATTTTCATATTACCCAACCCTACTATGAAATATCGTAGTTGGGTTGCTTAAATAAAACTGCAGCAGCAAACAGTTGGAACAAGCTCAGACCAGTGAAAGCATCTCAACAACAAATCAAATCTATTTTTAATGAAGTGACGATGGTTGATGTAGCTAATGCAATCTAATGTTTCCAGAATATCACCTGCATCTCTGCTTGCAAAGTAAAACAGCTTTTTTAGGTGAATTTCACGTGCTGCCCTGGTTTGTCTAAAGAGATAAATGTTTGAACATGGAGTGTTTTCTCCTTCCTAGAAGTAATTGGTTTTCTAACTGGCTTAGCTGTGGTTTTTGGTTATGTAAAGGTTTTGGCCTTGGTGTCGAGACTGGAGGCATCACACTGAATTAGGAGCAGTGAGAAGTGTCAAGATAGCCAAAACATTTGCCCCTTCAGTACATTTGGACACAATCTAGGTACATAAAAACACTTTGAATACTATTTCTCTATCATTCTAGTAAGCATATTACTCTAACTGGTGTTATTTTGTTCTGTACAGGTATGTATTCATGTGCTACCTGTTTTGAAAGAGACTCCTCTGGGTTCAGTCCAACCATGTGTTTTGCAGGAATACTGAGGCCAAATATAATGAGATTAGTTGTCTCATCTATTTACAGGTGTTTCCACTTTCAGACTGTGCACAAACAGACAAACTCATCCATAGCCCTACTGATAGGATTTCAACATTGATTGCAATAGATTGGGAAAATAAAATGCACCTGTTTTCTATAGATTTGTTGTAAGTTATTAAAGTCTTTCTGCAGTTAGAGATAAAAAACATGGCATATTTATAATGGTTGCAGGTTTGCAGCAAACTTCCACTGCTCAGATGTTATTGTCTGGCTGAGTGATCTCTCATGTTATTGATGGATGCTTTTTAATCACTGACACAAGCTCACAGCCAAGCTCCATCGCACCAAAGCGGGAGAGGGGAGCTGTGTGTGTGTGTGTGTGTGTGTGTTTGCAACGTGATGTGTGTGTGTGTGTGTGTGTGTGTGTGTGTGTGTGTGTGTGTGTGTGTGTGTGGGGAGGGTTCAATCACCATCTGTTGAGCAGTCCGCCACCCTGTCCCAAGCCCATTCATCTTGGTCCCTGCTTACCCAGGCCACTGGAAAATGGGACACAGTCAATAACCCTAAATCAATCAAGCGCTCTTGACGAGATGAAATTATAAATTCTCATCTACGTCAGGCGAGCAGTGGCAGCGGCCTCTAAACTTCCCTCGCATGTGACCAGATGGTCAAAGAACAATAGGCACTGGCATGAAGATGAGGTGGTCAAGCATGATCTCTGAGATGAAGACATTTCCATTGCTGAGCAAAAAAATATTGAAAATAGATCTTTACGTGGTGAAATTTCTAATCTGCAAAATTAAGAAAACCCCAACTATTAGTGTAATAATCACACACTTTTCGTCCTAGGACTATTTGTCCCAAGTCTTGTGCTGTACTTGTGTGTGTTCCCTGTAGGAAGGACGTGTTGTTGCGTGTGCCCAGCTCCAGTCAGTGCTGCAGTGGATTAGTCAGCTGCATTTATTTTGGTAGTGCAGAGAGAGTGCAGGAGCTTCGATCAGTGTGCAAGTGTCAGATCTTCAAGATGCAGCGCATCTACATGCACAGCAATGAAAACTTTGAAGTCATCACCACTGTCCTTGCTCCTCAAGGTGAGTGAAATCATATCTGCAGTGAAGTGTGGCTTAGCAGGACATCAGTTTTCATTGTTAGTGAGAATGAGATGGCATATCAATGTCAGATGACGAATAAATAATGGGGTTAGATTGTTTGTTTTCTCTCCCTATGTACTGTTCATTTACTGAAGGACAGGGTTGTAGATATGCTTATGTACAAGCATTTATGTAAAGAAATTATTATTCACATTTGCATACAAAACTAACCTTTTTCGCTGATTCATTTCCACTCTCAATGGTTAACAGGGAGGTATCGATACAGACCAGAAGCTGAAAAGGCAAGTTAAACATTCTCCTTCATTCAAATATCCATCTAATATGCATTGACAAAAATGTATCATTGGCTGTAGGTTATCAGTTTAACATAATGTGGGTCTTAAACAGCAGAAATATGAATCAAAACTGATTATTTAATGTCTTATTGATATGAGTTTGACATTGATGTTATGTAAAGTCGGTCAATTTCCTGTGGATCAATTATGTGTCATTCATCTAATTCCTCCGACAAAATATGGACCATATTTAGAAGGAACAGATAATGAAGAGTAGACCCGGATTTCTGTTTCACAGCACAGCAGTTAATCTCTGAGTCTTGACACATAATCCTCTCCATTCACCGTGTCTAACCTGTGGACTGCAGATACAAACATAGACAGTGACTACAGCTTTTAACAGTACAACAAAGAGGAATGCAACAAACTGTACCTTATTTAAATGCAGGGTAAAATGACATTACAGATACACAATTCAAAGTAAAAATGACTGGCTGTAACTCTCCCTTTGTCCATTAGATGGTAGTGGTGCACAGCTACAGGCCCAATTGGCCAGATGAGCTGGAGCTGTCTCTGGGTGATGTTATCCTGGTGCTGCCCAGACATGAGGAGGAGAGGTGGTTTGGGCGGCTGCAGGACGGCCAGCAGGGCTACTTCCCCGCCTCCTGTGTGATGGAGCTGAGCCAGGTTGGTTGGCTGACTGGTGAATGTGCTCAGCAATGCAGCATTACTGGACTTTGTTGTTGTTGCTGCTTAATGTCAGAAGGCAGATTGTACTTTCTATTCTTTTCTATTCTGTTCCTCCACAACAGTGTAGTTTTTAAACACCATGGAAACCTAGTTTCTCAATCAGCTTGTTACTGTGAGCAATGGGATCGTACATTATTTTCTAAGTCAAAACTTGTTTTGGTTATTTTAATTGAGATGTTTCTATCTGTGATGTTTTGTTGAGTTAGTCGAGTGGTAAACTCTCACAAATAAGGTCTAATGATGAATAATGTCTAATGTGGCTCTGCAGGCACTTTTTGCAGAGTTATCTCAGTGTTGGCTTAAACATTTCAACCAAAAGCCTGCATTACAAACTGGAGTTTCAAATAACTGGGCATTTAGGAGGCAGGGAGGGTATAGTGAAAGGCGTTAATGAGTTGCATAATGGGAAATGTAGTGCCCAGTGTAGGAGTTTGAGCTGTTATTGCTACTGTGATTTAACGAAAAGAAAACTAGCATCCAGATAAGACAAGATACCAGAGGAATTATAACGCACCTGATTAATTCTATTCTCAGGTAAATCTCCCTCCAAAAGCCCTACGGAGGACTTTATCTGTGAGAAGCTCAGCCTGGGACAATGATTCACGTGTACGCAGTAGACATGGAAAGTAAGTGTAAAACTCATGCAGCAGCCATAACAACAAACACAACCCCCTTAACAAGTGCACGCATACACATCATGCACACACCCAGCACCCAGCAGCTGTTCCACCACCGAACCCCCCACACATCCCCCATCCCCAAATCCCATCATGCTCTCCGCCCAGCACCCCTGAACAGGTGGCCCCACTCGTCCCTCATTAGTTGACAAAGCACACTGATTACTAACCCCCCTGAACACACACACACACACACACACCATCTAGTCAATCCCCTCTCGCTGCACTGCATCTCATTAAAGAGGAGCAGGAGGGAAAGGAAAGACCCTGTACCTTAGTCTCCCATCTGAAATGATATGAAAATGTTTGACAGCTCAATCAAAATCTTATGGGGATATTTATGATGAACCTTTTATCAATGCTATATTCAGTGTAGCAAAAGTTGTTTGATATGGTACTGTATCTCTCTTACAGTTTATTTGACAGTAGGGGGGCATTTATTTTTGAAAGCCTGCCACTGAACCCTGCTTACACACTAACATAAACACACACACCACCACACAGAGTCCTCTGTACAGCTACGTGCCTGTCTTGTCTGCTAGCGGTGGAATTTGGGTCATGAGGAATAAACAGGGCCTTTGTGTTTGTTATTTCCTCTTTGTCCCCCAGTGGACACATTCGACAGGCACTCAGGAGGGGGAGTAGAGGAGGTGGAGGAGGAGGAGTGGGGCTGGATGAGGGCCAAGGCGAGAGTGAGGGCCCCTTCCTGGTACAGAGGCCCCAGATCCCTCAGCCTCAGCCCGTGGCCTCCCAACCTCAGACACACAGATCCCCAGGCCTGCTCCACAGGATCTTGTCCAAGTGCCGGAAAAAGAGTGAATGCCAGGGAGCCACCAACGGGGCCTTCGAGGGAGACTAAGAGGCCCTCCTCATTGTCCTGGATGGCTGAGCTGAGTTCACTTTGGTGGGGCTGCGTCGGGGGAGTATGTGGGTGAATGGAGGAACTTCTGAAATGTGAAAAGACAGGTCTTGAATATCCTGATGTGGGCTGGTACTCATTTCCATACCAGGTACTCTTCACTTGGCTGCATTTCTAGAAGCAAGAGGTTGGATTGTGAGTGCACAAACCTGAATCGGTGATGTCACAGAAGGTGTTTTGCTCATTACATCTGATGGGCTAATGCCTGATGTGACATCACTAATGGGGGCGTGTCCACAAGTGAAACATGTTTGGATGTACAGAGAGCTGAGCAGCTGCTGTTTTCTGCTCTGTCTTTCGGCATGGCAAGATCCGATGCCAGGCTTGCGCTTTGAATATATAATTACAATCATTGCACTCATATGTGTAAAGTAACATAGGAGTTAGTGGCAACCAATGAAGCAATAAAATGCTTAAATGTAGCATTTTTTCCACGACTTTGATGCTGCTACCTACGAGAAATCTTTTTTTCCATTGTCTGTGCGCATTTTGTTTGATCATTCACTTTTCTCAACTTCATGTGAATCTGTTGATATGTATATATTTTGCTGCTTAATCTATGCAAATGTAATAATGATAATAAAACTAGTAAACCCTTACTGGCTAACATATTTTTATTCCAGTGGAAACATGCCTCATTATATTACCTCATGCCTCATTTTTCTTTGAACACACTGGGCCTCCCTTCTATTTAACAGTGCCGGAGGAAAAAAAAAACTCTCTCAAGTGAAAGGAAGTGTGATTGAGGCCTGCTAAAAGCCTCGCCAAAGGATCAGGGATTGTGCCGGTTGCCCTGGCAACGCTAAAGCAGCTCTCAGAAGTCGCATGTAGGCTTCTTCATCTGTGGTGCCTCCCAGCATGTCCCCGTAGCAGGGTCTCTATAGGGTGGGCTGTAGATTTCCTCCTTCCCGAGGACACAAACACCAAACCTAATCCCTAACCATGGCCGTGACCTCCGTAGGGAAACATACTCCTCCTCCTCCCCCTCCGTTTGATATTCACTGTTGTATAATCCTTTGTAATAAAGACTGTAGGAGGCAGTCACTCTGGGGCCAGTGTTTGGGCGGCATGTCTTGCACAGGCAACACTGTATATGTTACAAAGAGACAGCACCACTGGTCCTCTGAGCAAACTCTGATTCATGAGGAGAATATTTGTGTGAGCCTTTCCACTGCCAACACTGTTACAGCTTATCTTGAGTTTGTGACTTTCACTTTTAAATAGAGGGAGGAAATTATTGAAAATATTGCATGTTTACTTTCAAATTCTGACCTACGATTACCACGTAACAGGATATGAAAGGAAATAACGTGTACTACCCTTAATGAGATACACTGTACAATATGTGCATGGATAGGAAGTGTATAGAAGCAAAAATGTCACTTATCTTAAATATACCAGCTTCTGGGAGTCTAATGGATTAGTGGCTGGAAGTAATTCATTCAAATTCAGATGAGGTCACACACTGAAGTATGCAGATGCAAGTTACGTTCATACTTAAATTAAAGTTAATCATCCGCTGTAGTTTTTGCTTCAAAACATGGCAAATGCCCACTCAAATGGGAGTCTGCCTTACCTCACACACTGACACACACAAGTGGAAACAGTGACCTATATAGGGCGGAAAGGCCAGTGTCTAATTATAACACACACACACACACACACACACACACACACACACACACACACACACAATCCCAGGGCTGTGGACTCTCCCGCCTAAAAGTGTCCTATCCTTGCTGTGTTATGCTGGGTGTCTTCGGAGGATGGGGGGAAGCAGAGGGGGAGGAAGGGTAACAGGGTGCCTGCCAGATGACTGCTCTGTCAGCCCAATAATGGGCTGCCATCTGCTGTCTAGCATATACAAAGGCAAACAGTGTGCGTGTGTGTGTGTGTGTGTGTGTGTGTGTGTGTGTGTGTGTGTGTGTGTGTGTGCGTGCGGTGTTTGCTTTTGGGTGTGTGCTCAGAAGAGGAAGGCAGGGGAGGTTTGGTCGGACACCTGCAGTCTCTGTTTCATGTCTTCAGTGTACAAGGTGGACAGGAAAATGAATACACACCTTACTTAGTCCAATAATGGCTAACTCAAGGACTGGAGCTGTAGAGGGTGCCAAACCTGTACTGAATACTAAAAATGGGTGGTGCACTATGGCGTGTCAAGTTTTACAGTTTTTTTTAATTAAAAGATGAAAAATGTAATTCACTTTTAATAAATCTCACAATAACAGCTTTGTACATTTAACAAGTCTAGTCTGCATACAACATGTATGTCTTTTCACGTCAATAAGTCACTATACTCTTAAGAGTTGCTTCCCTTAAATACACGCATGAAGCATAAGGTGGAGTAACTGCCATTAACCAATTAAGTGGCAAAAGGTCCCTGACATCTTTCAACTCTTAGTGCGGGTCACTCAAAAACAAAAGACCCTCTTGTATAAGAACGAAAGCGAAGGGAGGAGAGATTGATTAAGTGGACATGGCATGCATGCGGCGCCTGTGAGTTTATGTGCACATTGTTTGTATGCATGTGCACTGCTGCTCCTTCAGCATAAGGCAAGACGTCACGTCCTTTGCCTCCCTCCATTTGGGGGGCAATTGAGTGAATGGGCCTGTAAAACCAACAGCCCCGAGGACAAAGGAGCCCGGGGGCATTAAGTCATGGGTGAGTGGGCCCCTTTAGGGCCAGCAGCTGACCCTGTGGAGAAGCCTCTTGTTCTGGTGGAGGGGGCTCGTGTCCCTGGACCCCAGGCCAAGTTGACAGTATCCCAACATATACATACAGACATGACAGGGGGTTCAGCTTAAGCCACTCTATCAGGTGTCAACCCCACACACAAAACAATTCACCCGCATGGCCGCCAACTTCACCTGGGGAAAAGTGACACTATGATTAAAGGTGGAGAATTTGGATTTACATTTTCCTCAAGACATTGGCTTTCAAGGAATCAGTTTTTGGCAAGAGGCTGCTATGCCTGCTGTGAGCATGTCAGAAAAAACTAAAGGATCATAAGAAATATTTATTACGTGGGAAATACCATGTAACCTATACTAATTTGTGCAGGGGCACTTGGCAGAGAGAGAAAAGTTCCATTTTAAAAAACAAGAATGTGGACATATAAAATTCTAAATGCCATAGATGTCATGCAATATATGCATTTATTTTTTCAAATTAAGTACATGGTTACAAAGACAGTTGGCAGGATTTCTATGGTACCTTGGTTATAATTTCATCTGAAAAAATGCTACAAAAATACAGAGCGAGTGTTACATTTGTGATTCACCTTGTCCTTGTCAATTATAGCAAAGTCCAGCATCTTGTGTATTGCTCATGCATAACTACAGTAGTATATAACAGTGGCTACTATCCTGTATATGTACTTAATTCCCTCAAAACCTATGATATTACATGGCCAAATATTGTTAACATACAAACATATTAACTTGGATTTAACAAATGGAATGTACAAACACAAGTCAAACCAACAAACAGAACATATAATGCAATTATATACAGATTAGACATATCTCAGCCACCAGAAACAATGTCTTATGTGGAGGTTACGCTACTTTCTGTTTCAGATTTGTGTATTGTATACTCCTGATCTTTCCACTTGATCTCCCTGACAAGATTCCCTTCTTATTCTCACTCAAATGCAGGATAATCCAGATTATAACTAATACTGGATTCGCTAATGCCGATAATACTAAGAAGACCATTTATAACTGTAGTGTTAACTTCACCAGATTAGACTGCTTGTTTCAGGATGGTTAAAAAATGACATGAATCAGCCTGTTAACATGGAAGCACAGTGCAGTACATTTCTTTAGAATCACACCCAAATCCGTGCATATTTACATTACATTTTAAGCACTTTGTTCAAACGCAGTGTCAGATAATGAGTGAGCAGGTAGGGGTTTGGGGTCTTGCTCAACGGCATTTCAGCAGGATACAAGGTTGTTGTGACACTGGCTGCTGCAGGGATCAAATTTGGTTCTTGTTGTAATAGGACGGTGTGTGTTAGCTGTTTTTGCCATCTGTCTAAAAATGTTTAAAGTAAGGCTTCAAATGTAATGTATTTAAGCACACATTTTTGCAGCAGAACAGGAGAAAAGTTCAAATCAAGCAGCAGGATCGTAATGTCAGCATTCATTACAAAACAGGGAGACAAATGTCTAACACACACACACACACACACACACACACAATAAAATAAAATGACAAGAGCTACATCATCAGAATGAACAAACATTTAAAATTAAATGATGAGTAAAAAGTGCAATTTGTCTATGATTAGAAGTCGGAGATGGAGTCCTGCTACCTAATAGCAAAGAACGTATTTGAATCAAAGGAAAACAATGTCCTACCTATGTTACAAGATCACAGATACAACTACGCAATGATTATTTACTAGATCTTGCCTGATCAGAAAAAAAAAATGTATGTAATTAGTGGCAGTGCATGTTCTTCTAACTTGGAGTAATGAATCTGAATGGTAGCCCAATCCTGATTTTGAAAAACAATAAAATTCTTCAATAATTTCTCTTAAATGTTTTTTTTTAGAAATAAATAAATTAGTAGAAATTAAATAAATAAAACCTACAGCCTTCACGTAAAAAGTAAATCCTTCTCGACCAAATGCTTGTTGTAGAACACTGATGAAATGAAAACTGGTCAGTCAAAGCAATGGTGACTTTTCATTTGAGAACTGTTTGAGAGCAAGTGAGGGTTTTTAGGCTGTTTTGTCAGCAAAGTTAAACTTCTTAAAATGGTGTCCGATTTATATTAATATCTAAGCTTTAGAGCTGTCAGATAATAAATAAAACAAACAAAAATAAACATTAAGGTACCCTTCCATTTTTGAGGTTCTTACACATGTACATTGCAATGAAATACATTCAACTAATGTCTTGACAGACACTATGGCCTCGGAAAGGAAACGTGTTACCATCACAAGTGATATCCAGTTTGCCCTTAAAACTCTGCTGCTTTCTCAGCAGCGAAATCAACTCAGTAGTGCAATACTGACAGTTTCTTATTTCCATCCTCAAAAACTTCACATCACCGTAGATAGGCATTCAGCAATGCAACACTGCTGTCACACAAAAAAAAAAAACACGTAACTGCATTTTTTTTTCTCTAATAGCAAAGCCATGGTTGACATTATATGCTGTAAGGTATGTGTCAAGTTACAAACCTATGGTGTGATTTAAAAAATGCATGGGTGTCAATAAAAAGCTAAAATTTTTGCATGTACAGTACGTGTTTTTTATCTGACAACAGCAATGGGGCAGTTTAGCAAAACAAGCTGGAGGAGATACACAATGAGTAGAGTTACATTATAAAATGTTTTTCTTTCTTGTCATTTAAACAATATATTAACAATATAAAACTCAGAAGCAGCCACTGCTAGTAATAAACACTCTATTTCTACAGCCTGCTGTATGTGCAGGTTGTTTCAACATTACGGACTAGTGCAGAAAGAAATTCTAGCCTTTTCATATCTGTACAAAACTGCTTACGTTGCCAGGTTGTGTGTATTCAAAGGAAAATACAGGCCAACCCTATACACAAGAAACTACTTGGGACAGTGACCTACAAATGTGTTGAAAACAATACCAGTAGCCATGCCTTTTTGTGGACGTCCTTGGCAGTGCATTTCTGCTTCAAAATTAAAAATAAAATCATTTGTCTTCACTGGATTGTCTCTTACAGGATTCAGTGGAGGTTTTAGTCGTTGGACGGGTGTAGTAGTGTTGCCTGCACAGCGAGGGGATGGCTTTAAAGCACAAGGGCCCTTGAGGTAGAGCCAGATGACGTGTAAGGGTTCAGGTACTGACGGGCCTGTTCTGTCATGATCAGCTGGTCCTCTGTCTTCCCATAAACCACTGCTTCCCACTCACTCACCTGCAGAGAAGGCAACCAACGATTACCAATGGTTGCCAAAGTAGTTTACACTTGGGAGATTTTTTTTTTTTTAAAACAAAGGTCACCTCATCAATGGTTTTATTTAAAGACTACTCTTTATGTACCTGTACAGAGGCGTGTTTTGGTGCTTTGTGGGAGGCAAGAAGCTTCTTCATCCGGGGGCTAGTAAAGCAATGAGGATGAACGGGAACTAATGAGGGCTCGTCTCGCCCAGAAGTCAAAGAACGGCTACACTCCTCTTGCTCAGGGATTGGGCTGCCCAGTGAAGAGCCCGTCAGTAGACTATCATCTGGCATCTGCAATGTGAGGGTCAATAAACAGAGTAGCTAAATCAACAATACAAGAAATGACGATTCTGAACTTCATGTAAAATATGATATCTACTATTACCAACAATTCAAAATGTTAACATTTAGCCGTTAATCAAATATCCAGAAGCTGCCCAAGAATGCGTATGCAACAACACTACATTCCAAATTCATACACTTACTGTATGCACACACAAACCAGTTTCCCAGTACAACCACACCTCACTACTGTTAGCCTCTGAGTAGCTCTTTGGGTTTACGCGCCCTACTCCTTTACATATCAGTGGTAGTTAATGAGTTAGTTTTCTCATTTAGCTACAGGGTCTGAACCAGTGATTTTAAACTAGTATCGTGACTTACTTGTGCGTTGTTGAGTTGCTCTTGAAAGAGTTGGACGTTTAGGCAGTCTTTTCCCCAGGGGTCCAGCACAAGAGACTTGCGCACCTTTCTAGCTGGGCCATCAATCTGAAATCAAAGGACCAAGATACAAATTACAGTAAATGCTGTAGTTCTATATAGGGTAAAGCTATACAGTTTTGTTTTTGTTTAAGTACTACAAATACCATTTTTATGCAAACATACAGAACAGAGAAAAAAAAATTAAACTGCACAAGAACAAAAACCCTCGCCCCACCCTCTGCGGTCTCGAGAAAAACAAACAAAAAAACAACAACAAATAAACAAACAGAAATCACACTTTGCTTAGTCACTCTCCTGTAGTTCTTGTGTCACTGAGGTCATTAGGTCTGATATTTGTGCTGCTGCACCTTTCCATAGGTCAATAGTAGATGATTTTGCTTTGTTAATTCTTGCTGTAGAGAGCTCAAGCATAACTATGTCCAGAAAGTATGCCAACCACTGTTTTATACAAAGCGAGTGGGGGGGAGAGAGAGAGAGAGAGAGAGAGAGAGAGAGAGAGAGAGAGAGAGAGAGAGAGAGAGAGAGAGAGAGCTAGCACTGAGCTATCATTTTCTTGGTTGCAGTTGTGCCGGCTAGCCAAATTTCCCTAAAGTCTCCCAAACAGGTGTAATTTAGAGTTGTCGTTAAGTAACAAAACAATCGGGTCAGTAGGAATTCGACATCCTATCACATCAGATATTATTGATGTTGTTTTATTCCAGAACTCATGCACCCGTTCACACTCCCAGACCATGTGCAGAAAAGTTCTAGTTTGTTCAGGTTGGCAGAACATGCAATAGGGAGTAGGAATGACTTTAGAGACCTATCTCTTCTGGGGAGTCCAGTATGTCCTATGACATATGTTGAAGTGGATCTGCTGGTGATTTGGGTTCTTGAAACAGTGGCAAATGTTGTCCCAAACTGTCTCTCAATTGATTGCATTCCCCTCAGGGCTCAGCTCTCGCTCCCATTTCCCCACTATACTATTCCCCAGCAAAGTTTGTGTACCTTTAAGTATTTGTTTCTTCAAATAACAGAGAGAAGGTTAGTATATTTCAATAATTAAAGAAAATGTACATGCTACACATACATTATGTTTCCATGCTCTGTAGTCTGGCTGCACGTCTGCTTTGTTAAAGATGTCTGCGCCAGTCTCTTGCTTCAGAACTTCTCGAATGTCTTCTTCTAGAAATGCCAACGGCTGTGGCTGAAAAACACAAACACACACATAAATACAACGACAAGATCGTACAGCCATATACTGTAAAAAAAAATAATAACTGAGAAAACGTTATCATAAATAAAGATAAATAAAAGCGTGAAAACATACAGGTAAAATGCACACAGCCAAATTTGACTTGTTACCTCCATCTTCAGTGGCCCATGCATTTTCTCCTGGGCAGCCAAAGCATTTTTGAAGGGAGTCGGTGTCCTCGGGGTTGGAATCATGACAGTTTTACGGAATTTGGGGGTCCGCAAACTATAAAGTTGACAGATAATATTACACACTGAGTACTGTCCTCCTAACAATCTGATTAAATTAAGATTTATTTTGGAAAATTCCCACAAAGCATAGCAAACTTTTGGCTTTCATGCCAACTCTTGTGGGAATACTTTTACATATTTATTTACTAGGGCTGTCAGCATTAACGTGTTAATCGCAATGCGATTAAGGGCCGAGCATAATGCGTTAATTTTTTTTAATCGTATTAATCGCATGCCGCCATTTATTAATTTATTTTCATTTCACTCGGCTTTGCGTCGTGCCTAACAGGCTACTATTTTGCCGTACTTCCTCGTAACACATCTTGCTGCTGCAGGAATAGCAACGCGGATTTCGGTGCCTCATTCTGGTGCCACTGATATGCCTGCACTTCTCTCTGATGCTCTGAAACAGACGTTACAGGCAACAGAAACATCGCTGCACGTGGCGCTAGTTAACACTATACTCGACAGCAGCTAACGTTAGCCTACCGCTAGCTAGTAGCTGGATTAAACACGGTTAAAATGCTGACAGCTAACGGTGTAAAGTTTGTCTGTATTTAACTGTAGAGGATTCCGACACCGGGATGTAACAATCTGCAGCTGCTGTTGTCGGAAAAACAGACGGTGCGTTCAACGTAATTTACAGCCTTGTGGTGCATTCAAAGTTGTTGTTAAATGCCCTTTTCCCATCTGGTGGTTGTTTTTGTCATTCAAAAGCAATTTACTGGTGAAATAAGTTATTGTTATAGTGATTACATTATTATTAAACATTTAATTTTGATGATATGGCCTTAGCAATAAACAAGCCATTCTTTAATGTCGCCAACTGTTTAGTACCCTTCTTTTTTTTAAACTTTCTTAAAAAGTATCGGTTCAGGCACCGTTAAGGCACCGGTACCATTTTAAAAGTACCGCTTTAGCATTCAAACCAAACAATACCCAACCCTAATATTGACTCTAGATTCAAATGTGTGACTAGATTAAATATATAATAAACAAATACAAATCTTAAAATCAAGTTCATAAAGTCATTTTCTTTACATTCATTTGATTCCCAATCAAGATACACTGGTAAGAATTGCTTTCCATTGTTAATATGTACTTAAAAACAGTTCTGAAATGCAAAATAATAGAATTTTAATCATGTGATAAAACATGTGATTAATCGCGATTAACTATAGAAATTCAACAATTAATCGCGATTAAGAAAATTTAATTGTTTGACAGCCCTATTATTTACCCATCATTCTCTTTCTGGTGCTTCGGTGTGCTTTCTTTGTGGAGCGGCGTGTTGGGGAGACACCTTTGGCCACACACGGGAGTTGAGGTGAGGGCGGGGTTATCCAGATTCAGATGCTCCGCCCCTGATATGTTGCAGAACTGGGGAAAAAAAAGGCACATTAGCCACATGACTAATGCAACCTCAGTACCTCAACTCTAGGAGGAAGTAGTCAGTTGAAGTGAAGATTAGGGTGTGTGAAAAAAGAAAAACAGATGCCATTTACTCGTGACGGGGTGAATGGCAGTGACTTTGTGGGCGTTTTCTTGGGAGAATTTGAGATATTTTCCAAGAAGGAGGAGCAGGTCCTGTCACACAAAGGAGACGGTTCCCCCCTCTCTCTTCTCCTCCTCCTCCCAATGGATGCCTGGGTGGGTTTGGATGAGTTGATAGGAGTCAGGGAGGTGACACCGCCCAGACCAAATGAAGCACAGTTCTTATCGCGACCAGAGATGGCAGTCGGAGTGTTGACAGTGTAGCCCATTGAATTGTCAATCGTCCTCTCTTGCAGGAGAGTGGTGTAGCCTGCCTGGTTGTGCCTGGGTGGTGTCACTGTCTCTGACAAGTCGAAACTGGCCGCATCGCTCCATGCAACAGGGTCCTGCAGAGCAAAACACATCTACAGGATATCTTTAATACATTCATGGCTTTGTTCAACATATTCATACTAAAATGTATTTGTTCTCTGTTGTGTTCCTTCTGTTACTCACTGAGTCAATGAGCTCCATGGTTTCTGCAAATTCTGGTATGGTCTGCAGGGTAGAGAGCACAGTGCTGGCCTCTACAGCCAGGAACTTGCTGGGGGAGACAGGAAGCTGTGGTGGAGGTCCTTGGGGGATCTCAGGGCCCCTCCAGGGCCTTCTCTCCGCCTGTTCCTCTAGGCTGCTGCTACTTGTAGTCAATGTGTCATCCGACACACTGTCGGACCAGTACTGCTCCAAACTCTAAGGCGGCAGGATGAGAGAATACTGGTGTTACATCTCTGGCTCCAGCAACAGATTTGTGTCTGAATAAATGGTGTGAAAATTGGTAGATGTCGACTAAAATTATTCTAAATTTGCATCAGTTTTGAAATGATCTGGGACTAAGAAAAATGTGGAAAACACTGTTGTGAAGAATGACACATTACAAGAATGGAGTGAATTAAATGTGAAAACAGTGTCAGGGAGGAACATCATAGGATGAGGAGACAGAGGAGAGTGCTTGGTTCAAACTGCTGGCTGAGCGTGGGCTAGGGGTGAGGACTAAAGGGGATGAAGGAGCGGGTTCATGTTTGGAACGATGGTAATGGGGGAGGGGGGAAGGTAGGGCGGCTACCAAGCACAGCTACAGGCCAGTCTGAATGAGTAGCGAGATGGGGAAGGTAGTTACTATAGCAACACTAGAGAAAATCAGGATACAGACACGCATACATGTGTGCCATTCTCTTTTCCACATGTATACACTGCAAAAAGTTCATTTGGTCTAAGGAAGTCTTCAAATCTTCTTTTCCTTAAAGCAAGGAAAAGTCCACTGAGGAGATGGGATTTGAGAATTTTCTATAAACAAGTGTTAATTGTAAGGAGGAGAAAACATCACCTGGTTCAAGAAAATTCATAATAGTCTCTCTTCATCTCACTTTGATTTGATTTTAAGACTCAATGTTTAATTAGATAATACATTTAATGTTAAAAATGACTTTTTACAGTGTATGTTGGATACAAACACACGCAAGCTATGCTGGCTAGGTATGCAAACACACATTCGGAGTGTGTTCTTACACGTGGACCTCTGCACTGCACTTGTCGTTGGACTTCATTCTCTGCTGACATAAGCAGCAGCTCAAGCTCCTTAATTCTTTGCTCTCTGTCAGGATCATCTAGGCAGGATGGCTGAAATAAACAAACGTCAGGGAGGAGAGGTTGAGAGGACAGGAGGAAAAAGGAAGGAGTTAAGAAAACTAGACAAAACAAAACAAAACAGATTTAACACAAATTATTTACGGGAGCATTTGAGATTTCGAATGTTAGGTGAAAATAACAGAACATTCAAGTGCTTGATTTGAAGTGCACAGTTAGGGATCACAAAGATAATTACAGAAAGTCCAGAAAATAAAGAGTGTGACAAGTTTTCCCAATAGCATGCAAAGAAATACACAAAGACTCACCGATATGAAGCCAGAATTATCGGGAAGACCTTCCATCAAGTGTCTACTGTGAGGATCATGAGGATATCCCCCCATCTAAAATGCAAAGAATCATACTTAAATAAAAAGAAATCAAGAAATCAAAACACCTTATGGTGTGGAGTGTGGAAGGGAAGTGGACCTGGTTGGGTTCCGGTATAGGCATGGGACTGTGATCACAGTGCTGGGGCTCTGTTGGAGTTGGAGGGCACGACCTGTGGTGGCGTCTCTTCCCTCCAGCGTGAAAGGAGGTGAAACTCTTGCTGCCATCTTGCAGGTACCCTTCATGCTCCACCTTCCTCCTCATGGTGGAGTTCCAGTGGTTCTTGATGGAGTTGTCTGTCCTGTTGGAGAGAAGATCAGTAATATTTGAGCAAATTACATTGTATCATGACTCAAACTGGAAGTGGAGATGTGCAATGTGTGCACAAGATTATATTACCGTCCAGGAAGAAGCTTGGAGATCTCTGCCCAGCGGTTGCCAAGGCGTTTGTGGGCCTCATAGATGATTCGGTCCTCTTCCTGAGTCCATGAAGACTTCTTCACCTCTGGGTTAAGGTGGTTGTGCCACCGTTCACGACACTGCTTTCCAATCCTCCCCTGGAGGTGCTTGGCGATCACAGACCAACGCTTGGGGCCATACTTGTGTACCAGGTCAATAACCTGCACAAATGTCACCAAAGGAAAGATATTTAGATAGATTAGATTAGATAGATAGATACTTTATTCATCCCGAGGGAAATTTTAGGCATCCAGTAGCTTAGACAAACATAACACAAAAAACACACATACACACATATATCTCACATACATAAAAATCACTCACATAAATTTAAATAGTTAACAATTTGTTAAGTGATTACAAAGGTCTGGTATGGACTGACCATGTGATGCAATGACCATGATAAGGTGCTATGGTAGAGTGTGTGCAATGGTGGTAGTGCAAAAGTGAACAGTGCAGGAATTGAACAGTGCCACAGCTTATAATTAAATATTAACAGAACAATATATAACAGGGAATAAGTTATAAGATGTAGATGTTATGACCAAAATCCAGATTGTGTAGGAGGGCTAATATAGCCTATAAGACAGTGAGGTGTACAGCAGACAAAGTGATATAATGGTAGGGGCTGAGAGAGACAGGGTCATGCTGAAAAGTCCATTTCTCCCCTCCTCTTTTGTGTGGTATTGAAGAGTTGGATGGCCCTGGGGACAAAGGACCTCCTCAACCTGTCTGTTGAGCATGACAGTGACAGAAGTCTGCCACTGAACATGCTCCTCTGTTTAATGAACGTGCTATGTAGTGGGTGGCGGTCATTGTCCATGATCACCAGCATCCTACTCATGGCGCGTTACTCTGCAGTCGCTGTAAGTAGTAGTAGGCTGTATTTATTTCTTTGTAATCAGAAATGTACGTGTCATATATTTTATTTTATTAATGGCTCGAGTAGGGCCCTAATTGGATTCATTCAAGTTCAACTACAAGCTTGTATAAAGAGGGAAATCACATTGCTCTACTTTTCTCATTGATAGCCAACAGCAGCAGCAGTGTTCAGAAAGCTTTGACTGTGGCAGCAGCAGCAGCACAGTTTGTTTTACTGTTTCTGTCAAGGCTTAAAAATGTTATGATGTCATCGTTGGCAGCAAAGGCTGTTATCGATAGGTCTGTATTTCTCTTATGATGCCAAGATTTTGGAGGAATGAGGCGCCATTCTTTACATTCTTGAAGAATCGTGATCCATTTAAGGAATGCATTGTTCATCTTAGAGCTGGGGAAGATTTTACAGCTTCACTCTGTAAAAAGAAGGGCTGGCTGGGCTCAAAACTAGTGACTGAGAGAGTCTGTGTTTTATTAGGGATGACGTAGTGGAGCATTTACTTTGCAAAAAAAAGAGAAAGGGAAGCTAAGGCAAAGAAAGTTTTTTGTGGGAAGTATGCTTGCACAAGTGCACAGCCAGTTAGCCTGAAGGTAAAAAAATACATTGCATATTGTAGCATTTGTTGTTTGCATTGTGTTCTTCTTTTTCTTTGTCTCCCCTATCATTTACCAATTTTGTCATCTGCTTTATATCCAAGCACTGGAAACTCCCAGCTCCTCTTACCTTTTGATCCTCCTCTTTTGTCCAGGGTCCTTTCACCAGTTCTGGGTTGAGCACCTTCTGCCAGCGGTGCTGACACTGGCCATCTGTCCTCCCCTGTGACAGAGCACAACACATCATTACACCACACCACTACACAGTTACACCTACTCCTGACAGCTGCCTCTGCACCCATGACTTACCATCACTGCTAAAAACATCCCATTGAGGAACAATGTTAATTATGAGTTTACTATAAATGGTTTGGATGGTCATTAAGTGTTAGAATGGAAAGAGATTGACCAATATGGCATAAAGCAGCAAGATACTACTCTCTAAATATTCAAATAAGTTTTGCCTGGATTTTATTACACAATGAATGCAGACACATTACATCCCATACTTACTGGAAAAACGTTAGCTATTAGTTTCCAGGATTCAGTTCCATGCTGCTCTACAAGTTTTTTCAGCTTTTCATCCTGAGAAGGGAGGAAAAAAAGAGACCTCCTAAGGAACTTCCATCATCCACATTAACACGCTGTCGACTTTCATGGTAGTATTTAATAAAATAACAGCAGTGACTAATAAGGTTCCCCTGTGGAGCACACGCTTAAACAAGTTCTTATTTGTAGGAAGATGAAATACAAATCGCATGCAGTACAAAGTCCCCATTTTACTCATATAACGTACAAAACCCCTTATGTCCAGACCTCACATGTGCCTCTGATAAACTTACCTCATCTCGGGACCACTTTACTTTACACAGGGTCTTTTTATCTTTGCTCTTCTCTTTATTCTCTTGGTCTGTGGAGTGTGGCTCTTCATCCTCATCATTGCTAAAAATACACAGGGCAAATGTGGAAGGGGAGTAAAAGAAGAGCAGATTTTGTTAGAGGAGCCAAAACTTTTCTTTATGAGGTCAATGACTGTATGCAAGAACAGTGATATGAATATAGTATTGGTATTGCATGGAAATAACTAAATACAGTTGATTCACTATTTTTCTATCACTACCGAATGTATTCAAATGCTTAGTAAAAATGTATCCAGATTAGTTATAAAAATATACGCTTAGGCAAATATAAACATGGAAAGATCTCTGCTTGTAAATGATATCCTTTGCCACTAGTTCATGGAAAAGGAGTAGTAGAGAAATGTGCAAGAAGATTAACTATTACGTGTACATAGGCTCAGCTTTGAGTAGATTTTACAAATTAATTTTTCAAGTTGACTAACTTCGGTTCCTTTCTGTAATGCATGCACAAAGAAGTGTGGAAAAAGATGTGGCCACTGATGACTAATCACTGTAACCACTATAAACATTCAGCATATAAGATATGCATTTAGACTACAGCAAGAAAGTATATATACAGAAATAATTGTAAATATTACAAATTTACAAAATGTTAATCAATAGTCTGCTCTGCTTTCATTCTAACAGACTATGCTGATTCAAATAAGCTATAAGGGAACAGGTAAACAAACAATCAGATGATTAATTAAATAAATAATGTATAATGATGGATTGAATAGAAATTGGTTTGTCAGAATAAAAAGTAAAGAAACAACTTGTACTTATACATGACTGCACATGAAATTCCTCTCTACGGACACAAGAAGTTGGCAGGTAGCACTGTACTTCTGTTATATGTTCCCATAAAAGTTGCTGCTGGGAAACACTTTCTTTGTGGTAGTGGAGAAGAGTTTGATAATATAGGAGATATTAAGTCATTGGTTCCTGAGAGCTGTTACTATGAAGCAGACCTTTCCGATCACGCATACACTTAACTAAACACAACCGGTCTTGCATCAGACTGTGCATGAAAGGTCTTCTTCAGCATGGAAACTTGAACATGGCAATTGAATTTTGGCGTGGCCTGATTCCCTCTCAAGAGCAAAGAGAAGTGGGAAAGTGAGTCTGGACCTATGGCTGAACAGGAAGGAGGGGAGCAACAAGGGGTGGAGGAAAGGGGCGATCCCACATCAACAGGCTCTTTCACCTGGAGGTGTGTGAGTGTGTGTGAGATGGAGAAGGCGGTGCGCTGGGGTGTGGTCAGGGGAATGCAAAGCCCTAACGGTCCAGTTGTTCAAAAAGTAAAAAAAAAAACCAGGCAGACTTATATAACCTCTTTGCACTTGGAGAAATAACATATTGAAATGTAGTATCAGCTGTAGGCCTCAGTAGCAGTAAAACAAATAGACACCAATGTACCAAACATTATACTGTCAGAGTTTGCTGCATTATGTAATATTTCATCAGTCATAAACAGTTCATAGGATATTGTAAAATATAGGATCTGCATTCCACAGGTCAAACCCTGAGCTGTTCTGATTGTGAGAGAAAAGAGCCACCCATCTCTCACCAGATGGGAACACAAGGATGGGATATGTGATAGGGAAATTTCCCACAGCCTTTGTCACATCTTCAAATAGCTTGTTTTGTCCACCCAAAAACCCAAAGATTTATTTTACAATGAGATAAAAATGAGAATAGCGGCAAATCCTCACATTTGATAAGCTGGAACCAGTAAATGTTTTGCTGGATAAATGACTAAAATAATTTCTTGATTATCAAACTTGTTGGCAATGTTGATAAACCAATCAATGAACTTATCGTTTTAGCACTAACTGTGTGTATTTAATCTGAATAATAATAATAACACTTAATTGCAAATAATGTGCACCTGGCTGTTGATGACTGTAAATAATCAATGTGCTGCTTGGTCACTTTAATTTAACAGGCCAGTAACTTATCAAGTCTAATCACAAACCAACACATCTGTTTGTTTTCTCAGGTACTTTTTGGCACTGGGTTTTTGAAACTCTTAGGTACTTTTTCTGTCTGTTTTTTTTCCTCTTGGCAGAAACAAGGTGCTCCAAGAAGAATAAATGATAGCAAATCTTAATATATATGATGCAGCTGTATATGTGTTTTGTTTTGTCTTCTGATTAACACAAAACAATATCTTACCAGTTATATTGATTGCAAGTTAACTAATCTGACTGACTTGTCACTTTCAAGTGATGTGTGTCCAAGGATGCTGCTGTTGCATAACTGCTGTTTGACAATGGGCTGCACGCCTCCCATACATAGCAAACATATTATGCAGTCTATACTGTGTTATTCCAACACTATTAAGAAAAAAACAGCGCAACCCATGTTTTAAAAAGAGGGATTTACAAACTATAATTTTCATCTTAGAGTGTCGATTATATTCTGCACTATCCATATCTATTTTGAAGCTACTGGGCGAGGTAAGTTATTAACCATTAAATATCATATATCCATTACTGGTACTCTTTATCAGTTAACGTTACCATTCATAAATCTCTTTGGTGGACCTCGTTACAGTATGACTGTGCAGGTGCAGTGTACGTCATGCTTTCAAATATGAAACTAGCAGTGTGACACAGATCAGGACACTGGTATCATCACACTTTTGATGTTATCTTTACTAAAGGTGCATAGACGCACTGGAGACTGTGGCAAACAGATCTTCATAATCAAACAGCGCTGCATTAGTATTGCTGGCACTGACTCACCTGCGTGGATTCACGTTGTCCATGACAGTTGGTAGGATGATTGAACCTTTTCAAAGATGAACCTGTGGTTTGGCAGCTGTCTAAAATTCCACATTAACATATGTTTAGCCATAGAAATTGCTGTAAGTCATCGCTGGTTTCTTCTGAGACGCGGCCGCATCTAGCTAGCAGTATTTGGCTAGCCAGTGAGCTAACTTAATGTACAGTCCATAACATTACGCTCTCTCTGGAAAAGCCTTAACGTTACTCTCTGTCGATAACATCTTTCCAAAAACGTCACTGTCTTCTTCTGTTACGTGTTTCTGAAAAGTCAATATCGCAACATAAAAACCCGATATTAAGTAGAAGAGACTACAACGTTAACGTTACTTGCATTACTTGCTGCTGTCCGTGTTGTTTCTATCTTTCTTGTCTCTACCAGTGCTCTCTATTTCATTTGGCGTTATGATTTTTGTCCATCCCGCCGATTCTCGCGCCCAGCCCTCTGCGCAGGCGGCCTCGCTCCTGATTGGTTTATAAACTGGGCTGTGAAAAGAGAAGTCGGTACTCGAAACTGATAGGGCAGAAATGAGGAAAGCCTCGTGTGTAATTGGTTAGAAGTTGGAGGAGGGTTGGTTTAATTGGTTGACAATTTGAGGAGGCGGGCGTTAAGTCAGACAACTGTACTGTCACCTTCTGCAGCAGAATGGATCTTTTCATCAAGGCAGTGGTGCGGCTCAAAGAGGGGTGAGGGGACTTTCGGGGGCCCTTCAGGGGGTTCCCAGCCCCACAATTTTCTCTCTAATTTTGTCCATGTAATCTACAGTGCTGAGATGTTATTTTGTGTTAATATTTGACAACACATTCATAGAAGCAGATATCTCACATGGAATATAGCTTATTTTTTACCAGATGGTGCACACTGTGCATTGATTATGCCACCTTATGCTGTTTCATAAGGCCAAGGTCTTTGAATTTACATTACATCATTGTGGTTCCTTGTAGGGGAAATTATGATGATGATTCACAATTGGGTCATATTTGAGATTCATGATTCATGCAGAAGTTATAGACAATATGGACAGCATTCAAACTCTGATATAGATAATAACACAATATTTCCTTTGACAGATGGGGCTTGCATTTTAACAGTGCACTCTGCAGCTCCTTTAAATTGTGTTTTGCTGACACCTTGTGGACAAATCTTTGGCATCGGCACTGTGTATTGGTTTCATGCATATCAGGCCAAATTACTATATTTAGGCTACCACTGAAAATGTTTTCTGTTCAAATGTTACATCACGTTCATTATGAACATAATGTAACATTTGAAACTATATGAACGGTTCATATGGTGCACTATTCGTTTTAATTAATCACAACATCTCTGGTTATTATTCGCCTGCACAGCTCCCAGCAGGTAGGTTGACTCGGGACATAGCCTTTTTTATGGGATGTGGTGCAATGCGTCTGTATGGATTTTGACTAGGCCTACTAATAATGTTAAACAGAGTTCAACACAGGAAGTTCAAAACCATATTTATTATTTTTCGTTGGTCAAAATGAACCACTATGAACCACCTAATCATTATGAGATATTATCTCAAACGCGTCACTTGTAATTCATTCATTATCAATTAATGCTGTATAATCACTGTATCATCATTCTAAGGTATTCCGTAGTTCTAAATCCATTCATTTATTTTTCTGGCGGTAGGCTAAAGGTAGGATGTGGACGTTTTTTTTGGATAGGCATGTCGTCTTTATACCTGTAGGTGACACTGTTTAACTATTTGACTTATCAATGTTGTCAATCCTGAGTCAGCTGTGTTAAGCCAACCACAATAAGGCCGGGAATTACTTACTATGCTTCTAAAAAATAAAAGCACAACTTATGTCAATTCAAAACAAGTAATTACATTAAAGGTGCAATATGTAATACTGACAGCTAGCGTTTAAAATAGTTACTGCAGTCCAAATTCAAAATACTGGAGAGAGTGATCTCCCGACCCCTCCTACCCAGACTCTAAGTTCACGGGTTGCCAGGTTGAGAACGCAGCATCCAACAATGTTGCTAGACGCTAGTAGTCAGACATTACTCCACAGCGCAGCAGAGAAGCTAACGTTAGATGCTGGCTATGTTGCAAGTCATAAAAGCCCGTGCTCACACAGAGTTCTGTACCCGACTGACACACACACTTATTAAAATTACTGCAACAACCGCTGAAACACCACTACCTCGCTGTCCTCTCTACCCAACTGACAGACACAGTTTTTTTTAACCTTTATTTATCCAGGTAAGTTGATTTAGAACAATTTCTCATTTGCAACGAAGACCTGTCACATTCACACAGTTACACATTCATACCTGGAAACTGCCCAGCACAACCACTGAGCAGGCTGGGTTAAGGGCCTTGCTCAAGAGCACCCAGATTTATCCTGCCGGTCTGGGGATTGAACCGCGACCTCCCAGTCCCAAGCTCGCTTCTTTAACCTTTAGATCACCACTGTCCCACATCTTCACTTAAAATTATGGCAAGAACCGTTAAAAACACCACAACCTTGCCATTCTCTCCACCCGACTGACAGACACACTTTCTCATCTTAAAATGATGGCAACAATCGCTAAACACACTGCACACTCATGGCCTTCTCTATCCGACTGACAGACACACTTTCTTGGCTTTAAATTACTCACCGTTGGTCGGCTACGGCCACTGAACACACTACACAGTTGCTTGCCAAAGTTAAATTGCATGTTTCCTTTACGAGGAAGTCAGACTTGCGGTTTCTGTCATATAGGTATGTCAAGGTGGTTGTAAACAGCTGTGGCCCGCTAGCCTGGTCCTCCGGTAAGGTTAGCAGTTATCGCGTGTTAGCATGGCAGCGTTAGCCAGGACCAGTCGGGATCACTTCACTGGCTGTGTCTCAATTGTTTTTGCGAGTAACCAACTCAAGTACTCTAACTATATAATTCAATGTGAGTACACAAATGTTGAAATGGCTGAAAACGCCTGCCCCTAGTAGCCATGATAAATTAGCCTGAAGCTTAGCTGATGCAACCTGTTCAGGAGAAAATTGTGTCCTTTTGGGCTCTAAGCTGTCTCTGTCTTTCAAATACATCTCCAATATTTACCCGGGTTTTGCTACGTCTCCGGTCATGCAACTGTTTAGAAACACTGACTTTTTTTTAGTTTGGTTAGAATCTATCTCCGTTGTTTTGTTTGCTGCTTTCACGGCTGTACTACAGCTGTAGCACACTGGGTTTACGTTTTTACAGGTATATCTGACAAGGCGCTTTTTTGCCTCAAAAGAAAAACAAAATTTATTTCGAAAGAAAAAGGCCAATTTTAGTTTAAGCATTTTCACAAGATTGTCTATATGGGGCTTAAAAGTCAGGGAGTCATCAAACAAAATACCAAGGTACCTGTAGGTGTGAACCATCTCTATGACATTTCCCTCAAGAGTGGACACAAAGGGGATAGATTGAGGGACCTTCTTATTGTTTGAAAACAACATTAGTTTGGTCTTTTCAGCGTTAAGGACCAGTTTTAGCAGTATAAGTGTATGCTGGACCACGTCAGAAGCTTTCTGCAGAGATTCTACAGCTTTAACAGGGTTCTGTCCAAAACAGTAAATTATTGTGTCATCAGCATAAAAATGCATATTAGCGTCAGACACATCTTGTCCTAGATCATTAATATACATGATGAACAAGAGGGGTCCTAATATAGAACCCTGCGGCACCCCCTTGTGGACATCCAAAAAATCAGAACACAGACCATCACATTTAATGCACTGGGTCCTGTCACTCAAATAATTTGTGAACCATGAAACAACATGATTAGACAGTCCCAGACATAAAAGCCTATGCTTTAAAATAACATGATCCACAGTGTCAAAAGCTTTTGACAAATCAATAAAAAGGGAAGCACAATATTGTTTTTTATCAAGAGCAACAAGTATATCATTTATCACTTTTGTAGCAGCTGTGATGGTGCTATGTTTTTTCCTGAAGCCGGATTGTAGTTTAGAGAGTAGGTCACTAGAGTACAGGAACTCTTTAAGTTGATCACAAACAAGAGATTCAAGAAGTTTTGACAAAACACACAAGTTTGATATTGGTCTGTAGTTAGTCATAACAGCTGGATCACCTCCTTTTAATAAAGGGGTAACAAAAGCAGACTTCCAAACAAGTGTATTTCTTTGTTTTGGATTGAAAGATTAAAGAGGACCGTAAGAGGTTGAGCTACATAATCAGCTGCTATTTTCAAGAAGTAGGGCTCTATCAAGTCCGGTCCGTTTGATTTCCTGTGATCTAATGCACGGGGGCCACTCCTGTGGAGTCAAACAAAGAACCAGAAGCTATGAAATGATTGTTAAAGCTATTTAAGACCTCGGTCCTATCGTAGACAGGAACAGAGTTTTTTAAGACATATTTTGGAAGAGCCTGAGGTCTTCTATTTACAGATAGAGACTTTATCACTTTCCTAAAATTTCTGTGGATTGTTGAGGTTTTCTGTTGTGACAGATAAGTAATAATCTGATTTAGCCTTCTTAATAAGAGAAGTACATTTATTTCTTAAATGCCTAAAATTAGACCAATCAGAGGGAGAATTGCCTTTTCTGGCTTTGGCCCATACCACATTACGCTGATGGTAAATATCATCCAACCATATTGTACAGAGCAGAAGGAAATCTTCCTAACGTAAAACTGCAGAATATGAACAGCTAAAGTAGGCCTACACATTATGCAGTGAAGGTTATATATCAAATTATTGAATAGATAATATTAATGTGTAAGTAGCATATCATTGTGGTGCTGATTGTGGTGAATCTAATTGTAACTAATGCATCATCATTCATAAAATAGTTGTACGTTCCTATACTGGTAACTGCAGTTGTAGTCTAAATGTAGTGGACTAAAATGTACTATTTGTTTTTCTCTAAAATGTAGTGGAATAGAAGTTTAAAATAACAATAAATGGAAATACTCACAAAAAAGCACAAGGACTACAAAATTGTACTTTTGTACTTGAGTTAATGTACAAGCAACATACATTCCACCAGCTACCGCTTGTGTTTTCTCTGGTTATGTTTTGAAATGCAGTACCGGAAGTACAGTGTGTATTCTGTCCAGTATGATAGCTAGCGATTGCAGTTGTGAAGTCCCGTGACAAATTTCATTCGAACTTTCTACAGCCAGGAAAGACTGATGTTTTCTGTTTCTCTCACTTACTTGACAGACGCGTATGGACAGCAAGAAACTACACATTCACTTTGAGGGTTTAGGGACTGTTGTTACAACCAAAACTGGGGAAATGTTCGCTGTATTGACAGATGAAATGCTGTAGAGCGAAACATTCTCACTGGACCTACGGAAATAGATTAACACCACATCAAAATACTGTAAGGTACGTGATGTTCACGTAACATTAAATTGTTCTCGTTTTGCTAACGTAACGTTGGTTAGCTGTAGGGTAATCAACCTAGCATACGAAGCTCCTGTAACGTTAACAATATAAGAAACAAAACGTTGTTCGGAAGAAACGTTAATAGTAAAGGGATAACTGTTGGCTATTACACAATATTAACTTTTTCTGCTCGAAGACAACACTAAACAGAAGTTCAACTGAAGCAAAACGTAGCTAATAAACAAAGTTAGCGTTGCTGTGTAGCACACCCGAGAAACGTAGAATATGTTTAATTGTAAGCTTTTGCTGTATTGTGTACAGTTTGTATTATATGGAAGCTTGTTAGAGCATGTCAAACCTTTCAATTCGTATGTTCAGCTCCTCCCTCCTCCAGCTCATTTTGTTCTCCCCTCCTCGGTTGGAGAATGTATGCTTTTCCTGTAATACACGTCCATGCTGAGATTAAAAAAAAAAACCACACATAGCCTCAGGTGTTAGCATACCAAACGGCTCAAAGCCAAAATTAAACAGGCGAGGCCTTCCCAATGCTGTGTTCTATGGACGTGTTATACTCCCCCATATAATTGTTCTCTGTCTGTAGAAAACCTCATATGCTGTGAAAATGATTTTCCATCCACATTGGATGTTGATTCAGCTGTGTGGTATGGACAGTGGTGGCACACAACCATTTCTAAGTTGGGTGATGTGTATATGAATGTTTTTCCTCCTGTGATGCTATTATATATAGCCCAGTTAATAAGTCTGTAGTGACAAGAAGGATGCTTTTCTTGATAATTCTTTCTCCTCTGTTCCCTGCTGACAATATTTTAACTTTGTTGTGTAGAAATCTGCTTACTTTCCACTTGTTGAGTTGAGGAGGTTCACAACTGGTTCCTTGATGTAACAGGTTGCTATGAAGAACATGTTTTGTATAACAATACACGTTATGCAAGATGGCAAGATGCATTTTACTATTTGAGAGCTACATCTGTGAGAACTGTGGTGTGGGAGTTTAAAAACACCAACCAACATTAGTTCAAATCTCGGTAGACCTGATATGCTGAGAGGTTGCTTGGGCTTGCACATAGAGCGCCTAACATTCTTTGATCTCTAATTTTTTAAGGCTGATGAACCTGTCATTTTGTCAGTGCACAAGCTGATTCTAAAAGGAAGTCAGCACCACAGTTTGCACGTGGATATCAGTGAGCTGTCTGGACAGTCAGGTCAGGTTAGGAATTTGTCCAGATGCTGAGGTCAGTTGCACGCACCAGGGTTGTCTGAGTTCATGCCCCTCACACTTCTCCACCAGCTGCACTTCCTCAATCAGAGATCTGTCTCTGTTGCATTATAATATGAAACGTCTAAACTACAATAATATTTATTTTAATCAGTTTATCCCACACGTAACGATTTGCATGTGTCCAACCTGTTTAATCTAGGTGCATTGTCAATGTTTAAACATTTGATGTGAACCTAAACAGCTTTTAATACATGTATTCTTTTTTTATTTAAAGTTAAAAGTACCTGGTCATTATAATAGGGCTGTCCTCGACTAAAGAAATCCTTATTCAACTAACACTCATACGAATTTGTCGACTAATCGATTAGTTGATTTAATCGACAGATCTGTGAAACTGAGTTTCTCCACAAAGAATCATGCAAAGCACCTTGTTACATCTTGTGTTTACCAGAGATGTGCTCATAAGTTTCTCGGAAAGAAGTCATTAAGGATCAAAAAAGCATAAAAAATGACTAATCAATCTACTAAAGAAATCTTAGTTGACTAAGACCAATACGACAGATTAGATAGATAGATAGATAGATAGATAGATAGATAGATAGATACTTTATTCATCCCGAGGGAAATTTTAGGCATCCAGTAGCTTAGACAACCATAACACAACAAACACATACACACATATATCTCACATAAAAATTACTCACAGAAATTTAAAGAGTTAAAGGTGCTAAGGTAGACTGTGTGCAATGGTGGTAGTGCAAAAGAGAACAGTGTAGGGATTGATCAGTGCAATAGCTTATTATTAAATATTAACTTTGACTTTGAAAAGAGAAGAATCTAAACCCAATAGAATTAGAATTGCTTGACAGAAAAGAAATAATATACGTTAAGAACAATAAAATTGACTCTCTTAGTCGACTAATCGACTAAGAGGGGGCAGCCCTACATAATAAAGGTTGTAATTGACAGCTCCTCTGAAATAGGTTGCCTTCCTATTTCAGGTCTTTGTGTCTTCATCTTCACTAACCATTTCGTCTTGCAACGGTCTGTGTTTCTGTGTGTATTAGTGGATGCATGCCTGATTGAGCTTTCACATCTGATTTAACGTTGTAGGCTGACTTGTGCTTTGTTTTCTTGCTAAAATGGCTTGTCACCCATGATACACAGCCACACACGTAGAAAAAAAACATGTTCAACATCCTCATAGGATATCCACATGCAAGGATGTGTGTTTGAGCTAAGCAGGAAGAATGCTATTTTTGATCCTGTGTAGTAGTCCAGCGTATTTGTGCCTGTCAGCACAAGTTAATTCATGCTGTGGTGAAAATGCAGGGCATGCTGGGCTTAAACTGCAGCTAGGAAATGTGCTTAACATTAATTGTGTTCCTTTTTATACTCAGTATGCCTTTCCAAGCTTTGTTTTCAGTTCTTCTAAATAAACTTGACAATGACTGTGAGCGGGTGTGGTGAGCTGTAGCATTCCATATGAAGGAGTAGCAGTGTCAGCTCAAAATGTAAGTTGTACTAGATGGTTGTAGGTTAATTCTCCCGTGAACAAAAGTATTTCTGGAATGTTAAAAAGCGGGTCCTACACAGTGACGTACAGAGTCAGTTAACCAGGAAAACACAGATGTGTAGCAGCTCAGGGACATAGCCAACCGTTTTTTTATGTGCACCAGCCACAGTTGTACAAACCTCGCCAGCTTTCTGTATTTAAAAGCCAGGTTTTAAAAACACAAACCGATCTGAGTGTTTCCCCCATGGAGTGGAGAACTGGTAAATACAGCCAACATTTGTCATCTGCATGTTGCCGGTGAAGATACAGTTTTAACATGAGTTTAAATTATGAATTGATCAATTGACAGTACATTTATCAGCCACTATTTTGATAATCAATGTATAGCTCCAAGACATTTTTCAAGCATAATATCCAAACTGCTCTGCTTTCAGTTTCTTAACTGTGAGAATGTTCGGTGTGTCTTTGTTTTATGTCATCAAATGAATATCTTTGGGTTGAACAAGACAAGACATTTTAACATGTCACCTTGGGCTCTGAAAAATTGTGATGGGCTTTATTTTCATAGACCAAACAGTTTATCGATTTAATTGAGAAAGTAATTGGCAGACTGCTCCAATGAAAATAATGGTAAATGAAACCCTAGTTTTAACACTTAAAGCATAAGCATTGGTCTCTTTGTGGTTTGTCGTAATGCATGTGGGTGAAAATGAAATTGAAAGAAAGTTGAACGGAACAAAAGAGAAAAAAAGAGTCTAGTGAATGAAGAGGGCATGAAGGTCCCTCTGATCGCACACATGCATTTTAAAGAGGGACGCTCTTTTGCTGTACCCTCACCCCAACGTGAGCAGAATGAGACATTGCTTCAGGATGCGTTCAGGATCCTTACGCAGAAGGAGAATGTTGACCCAAAGCCAGTTTTCTGTATGAGAGTAACAAGGGTTGCGGTTAGAAAGACAAAAACTACTGAACAAACTAGGCTGACCTCACTGAGATAAAAACAATGGACAAGTCAGAGCAGCGGACAAAGAGCTTTGTTCTAAAAGACACATTTACATAATTCATGGTGAAGGAAAAGAGAGATCTGCCTCTGTGTGCCTGTTTTATTTAGATTAGTATTTTCCCTATACATAATAGTTCTTTATTATGTCCTCAGGTGAGTTGAATACAGGAGATAACATATTTTCCAATTAATTCACTTTTTAGACTTTTTGCAATAGTAATGAACTTGACCCCCTTCTTCACCTTCAGGGATCCGAGGTCTTCACCTTTTGTTGCTGCTGTTGTCAGGGGAAGGAGTCTATTGCACCTCAGCAATAAGCTTTATTTCTCTCTTTAAACATTGGGGAAGAACAACTCCGGGGGTCTTACTCTTAACCTATTGTGTAACTCTAGCTTCAAAGACCCCTGGAAGGTTGTGTAAAAATACCTTTCTACTGACCGGAACAAGGGAGAATGTCACAGACACAGCATGGGTATGAGAGCGTGCGTGCGTGCGTGCGTGCGTGCGTGCGTGCGTGCGTCTGTCTGTCTCTGCGTGTGCCGAAGCATCTGCACAGATACTGCAATGTTGCAGCTCACTGACCCTCCTGTTGTAGCCTGTTACACTTGCTACAGTCTTCACTCTCCAAGAAAAGCTCAGGGACCTCGAGACGATGCTTTTAACCAGCAATGCCCTTACAAGCAAGCAACTGACAAAACCGTAGTGAGGAATCAAATTAATAAATTAGAAACCGCTTACAAAGTTATAGTCTGGGATAAAGTATCATATAAGGTGTAGACAACATAAACGCTGCAGACTGAAATGTGTCGAGAGGAGAAGAACACCAGTTTTACTTCCTGAATAACAGAGTGGTCTGTTCTCTTTTCTCCTCTGCAGCAGTGACCCATGATGGCAATGGGCCAGTTGTATACTTGAAGTCTCATCTTGAGGAGGACACATCACTTTATGACGTTGCACCTTTGAATGCCGGCAGCCCCTAAGATGGAGGAGCAACCCAGTCTCCCCAATGTCAGCATACCCTGCCACAACGAGCAGAGGGACAAGAAAAAGCGTTACACAGTGCGTACAAAAATTCAGTTCAGTGTTCAGTATATAGTTCTGAGTAAAAATCTATTCTACAAAGGTCATTTTGTAAAATTAGCATAACATGATATTTATTGACCATATTAGCATGTGATACTGTCCTTTTTTTCAGGTTTATAAAGTGATAGTCAATGTTGGACAACAAGAATGGTTTGTCTTCAGGCGTTATGCAGAGTTTGATAAACTCTACAACACAGTGAGTGGTGGAACAATGTCTTTTTTGATTTTACACCATATGCCTTACCTAAGACATTAGCATAATCCTGTTCATGAGTGTTTCATTCTTTTGATTTACCGGCTTTTGTGACATGCTGTTCACATTGACATTTGGAATGACTGTGACCATAGATGTTTCCCAGCCCTAACCTCATTTTCTCTGTTGCTCTCTTATCTTTTAATGCAGTTAAGGAAACAGTTTCCATCTATGAACTTGAAAATTCCTGCCAAGAGGATATTTGGGGACAATTTTGAACCTGGTAAGTGTTCACTAGGCTGCTGTACGACATGTGCAGCAAAACAGAATCCCAGTACCTGATGTTAAAAAAAAATATTGCATTGTTTTGCCCAATCCATGTTGTTTTGCCTAGTGTTTGATTATTAATTTTAAGTTTATTTTAAGAGTTCATCAAGCAAAGAAGAGCAGGGTTGCATGAGTTCATCAAGCGAATTGTCTCACATCCTCAGCTTTGCAACCAGTAAGTGTTGATTGGTGTTCTCACTGTCATTATATTACATTACATCGCTGACTTTATCACGATGAATGGCTTCAATGATCTGAATCCAAAAATCTAATGAGATCAAATTTGTTAAACCATACACTTGGCATGAATTAGATTTAAAAAAAAAAAAAGAAAAAAAGATGTGTTTCTGAAGAGAAATGTTCTGCTTTGTCATGCTTAACTTGCTGATGTGACTTTATTTCTGTTATTTCACTGCTTGGTCTGTCTTAAACTTTACAGGCCAGACGTGAGCGCCTTTCTACTGATGGACAAAATGCAAAACTTTTCAGATGCCTCTGAGGACGAAGACGACAAAGTGAGTGACTGACCAATGGATCAATATCTGTATTTGTTTGTGTATATTTTTGTTTTCCTGCTGTCTAACCACATCTTTTCAGCTGATGTGCTGGATAGCCTAGATATAGTGGAGAAGTTAGGTCTTCTACCTCCGAAAGTCTATCTAGGCTCAAAATAAACACAGATTGCTATTGTAGTACAGATAAAGGACTGATTTCTTGGATCCAAGAACTGTCCTTAGCAGTGAATCAGTGTTGAGTGTGTCTCAGTTTTAGCCTAATGTAGGTCATGTTTTCTCTGCTGTTTAACAGAACAACTCTACCTCCAGAAACATTAACCTGGGGCCCTCTGGAAATCCACAGTATGTTCAACCTGTTTACTGTCAACTGTTTTTTGGCAACTTATTGATATTTGATATGTTGTATTTATATTTGCACTCTTTCCTACTTTGTAGGACAGTTAACAGTTTTCCCCGGGATAAAGTTCTATCTGATCTTATGTTTGCTCAAATACACATTAGGGAAATCTATATATATTATAGTTATAACACAAAGCAGGCTGCCTTGCTGTTTTTATTAAACTTGCAATTGTGTGATCACTTACAATAAATTTTTACATGCACTGATATTAATGTGCTATCATTTTTATTTCAGTGCCAAGCCCACAGACTTTGACTTTTTAAAAGTCATAGGAAAGGGGAGTTTTGGGAAGGTATGTGAACAACACAATACTGGAAAGTACAGTTGCTTTGTGTTCATCCCAGAGCGAGAACTTTTACGGGTACAAACACAAATTATGTAGAAAGAATCATGTTGCCTGATATATTTTTTTCATACTTGAGTTACATTTGTTTTGTTTAGAAATGTTTTTCTATTGGGGTAGCAACAAGTTTTAGTTCTGCATGTGTTGGCCTTTCCATGTAGGAAGTGAGAATCAGATCTGGAATCATTCTGGTTTACACTGTTGATACAGTGTTCAACGTGCTTTCTTTTCCTTGTGATGCAGGTTTTCCTTGCAAAACGAAAACATGATGAAAAGTATTATGCAGTCAAGGTTTTACAGAAAAAGGTCATTCTCAACAGAAAAGAGGTAACTTTACTATCAAATATGACTATCCATTTTCAGGGCATGTAAAAGTGAATTATAATTCTTCTTATAAATCACTCCTTCCAAACAGCAAAAGCACATCATGGCAGAGCGCAACGTGCTGCTAAAGAATGTGAAACACCCTTTCCTGGTTGGGCTTCATTATTCTTTCCAGACCACAGACAAGTTATACTTCGTTTTGGATTTCGTCAATGGAGGAGAAGTGAGTAGTTTTGTGAATAATGCGCTCACACAGAAATGAGTCACAAGTTCAAGAAAAGCTGAGATGTCAGTAATATAGGAAATTATGTATTACATAGCTTGAATGACATTCCTCAAAGCAGCACTGTTGCTTGTTAACAATCCCATTAGAGATCACACACTGAACACACAGAGTGTGAATTCCTGTGTTTCTCCTTCAAGTGTGATCAGCTATTTTAAAGCTGTCATGTGTGACTATGTGAGAGTGACTAACTACTATCTGTATCCCAGTAAATCTGCCTCAGTCAACCTATTCAGAAGATGAATAGGTTGACTATAAAGACCAGTAACATGTAAATTAAATCAGATCAGTATTTACACTTACCAGACAAGTTATTTATTAAATAAAGATCATTTGTATACAAAATCAGATAAAGGGCTAGCAAAGGCATTACATACATACATACATTTTGCAACTTTGTCACATCATGGTTAATTATTCGATTTTCTCATGGTGGTGTATGCTCCCACAATACAGTTGCCATATAATGCATTCCAATAATCTAACGGAACATTTTAATTTCAGCTTTTCTTCCATCTTCAAAAAGAGCGGACCTTTCCAGAGCCCAGAGCAAAATTCTACATTGCTGAAATGGCAAGTGCACTGGGATATCTGCACTCTCTCAACATTGTTTACAGGTATGTTGAGGGTTTATTAAGAATGCATGCTTAGTGTTAAGTTTATTAATCAGATCTCCTAAACATAACTAAGGTCTAAAAAATGTGACAATATTTTAGTTGCCGTTTATACACATACTAAATCAGACATTGATTGTCATGAAGTTTACATTGTATAAAATTGAACATATGTGTGTGACACACGTTGGCCTCACTCACATGATAATGTGTCTTCAGGGCGGTAGCTACCATTTTCTCTTTGTTTGGGCTTGAACTACCTGAAAACAAAAGTATATTCTACAATTACACACAAATTACAAATTAATATTACTTTTTTTCTACGGCTGATTCTGATATTATTTTAGAGTTCTTCACCAGATATATGTTCCTGGCATTGTAGAGATCTATTTGAAGTAGCATTTAGATCTCCATGTAGGGAAATACAATTTAGGGAAATGTATATTTTAATAGTTAAATAAATATATATAATACAAAATAAACATTATTATGCCCTCAGTGTTTCCAAATGCTGGCTATGGCCATGTGTCTCATTTACTTAAATTCATTCAATTGTGTTCATTTTTGTCCAGAGACTTGAAGCCAGAAAACATCCTCCTTGACCATGAAGTGAGTTTTCCTGTTTTTTTAACCAAACACTGCTGTGTAATTGATGTACAACCACTCTAGCAGTAATTACACTGAATATACCTGGATTGCACAGCACCTACTTTATTCAAATTAGATATTATGTTGACAATACAATACTTATTTAAGTGTATGGAACATCAGTGCCTAAACACTGGCTGCAGATTTATTACATGGGACCGTACAGCACAAATTTCATTCTTTTCCAGTCCAGTCATTTGTACCACCAGAGAACAAGTGTCATTTCCAGTTCCAGCTGGACAGAATTTGTGTGATTGGATTAGGTCTTACTAATGCTTTTCCTGCCTAGCCTTATTGAGAAAGTGAGGGAACGGTGAATGGGACTGACTGAGCTACACTGCAGCCAACATTCCTGGGCAACAATAGAATCCTCAGTCCCAGGGGATAATGAGCTGCTTGTGTGGCACATGTTGTCTAAAAACGTCCCTGTGTCCTCTCTTTAAAAGGGGCATATCATTTTGACGGACTTTGGATTGTGCAAGGAAGGCATTTCCCAGACAGATACCACCACTACATTTTGTGGAACACCTGAGGTATGGCAGCATTTATTTGGATGTTTACATGTCTAATTACTACCAATTTTGCACCAGAGCGCTCCAAAGAAGTCTCACCTACAGTGTCAAAAAGTAATAATCATTAACAGACTTTTTGGAATGAAGTGGGGTTAATGATTGTATGAGTGTATTCTATCTTGAGGCCATAGTGCTGTCTGTGTAGAGATATGAATCACATTTTCTAGAGAGAAAAATAGGCTTTTATGAGCAAAAATAGTTGATAAACATTTGGTTGGTGTATTTTAGCCAGAAGCAAGATGTACATGTTATATTATTATGTTTGTGTGCTCCTTCTGACCAGTACTTAGCCCCAGAAGTCCTGAGGAAGCAGCCGTATGATAATACAGTGGACTGGTGGTGTCTGGGGTCAGTGCTGTATGAAATGCTCTTCGGCCTGGTGAGTTTTAACTTTGAACCTACTTTTCCTCAAATATCCCTAATGCATTGTACTAATTTGTTGCAGTATACCACACAATTAACAGTGATTAGTATTATTTCATTCTTTGGTAGGTTGACTACAATTATGGATAACCCTTTTTAGTTTTAACGTGATGTACTGGTCAACTGCAGCCAATTTGCTTTAGCACTAAATGTCAGAGCGCCTTATTGCACACTCACATACATGCCTCTACTTGTCTCTTTTCCATTCATATCCTAGCCGCCGTTCTACAGCAGGGACACACATGAAATGTATGAAAACATTCTCCACAAACCGTTAGTGATGCGCCCCGGGGCGTCCAGCACAGCCTGGTCTCTCCTCCAGGGCCTGCTGGAGAAAGACGGCCCACACAGACTGGGGTCCAGGGATGACTTTGTGAGTGGAATTATATAGTACACCTACACAGACACTACATGGACAGCAGAGTTCCTCATGTTTGGACTCCCTCGTGTGGCCGATCGGTGTACATCATGTCATTGCTGTAAATACATTACAGATGAACTGTCATTCAAAGTTTTCAGTTCAAAGTGCTTTACATGAAACATTAAATGGCAGTTTAAAACATCAGTAAAAGAGTCTTCAACCTTGATTTAAAAGAACAGAGTTGCAGCGGACCTGCAGTTTTCTGGGCGTTTGTTCCAGACATGTGGTGCATAAAAACTGAACACTGCTTCTCCATGTTTAGTTCTGACATGACTTTGGGGACAGAAAGCAGACAACTCAATTTTGTTCATCTTACTTTCTATAAATACAAAATGAATGTTAAGTTGTTATTTATTCTACATTTTCAGAGTGAGATAAAAGAACACAGCTTCTTCTCCTCCATCAACTGGGATGACCTCGAACAGAAGAAGATCACTCCCCCATTTATACCGAATGTGGTAAATATTTGTTTTAACAAAAGATTTGAACGAACACCTCTCTGATAGTCTGTCAACAAAAACTGAAGATGAAAAACTTCATTGCAATGCTCTTGTATTTGATGATGATGGAAGTTGCCTAATTAGGTAAACCACCTCACGAAAATGCATTTTTATAGACAATTTCAAGTGAGGTTTTGGAGTTTTCTCTTTTAAGTCTTGTTTGTTGATTTTTGGTTTGAAGTTTAGAATATTTGACTCTTTCCCATTTTAAAGCACTTTGTAAAATCAAGTTGTAACTATATTGTTGTATTTTGCCATCAAATGAAGTCCCTTTTACGAATTCACACATGCAGTTTGTTCCGAATTTGTTCCATGAACGCTAATATGACTTTATTCCCTCTTTCCCCAATGTTTTTACAGAGCTCTTACTGTGACATCACAAACTTCGATCCTGAGTTCACAGATGAGATGGTCCCCAACTCCGTCTGCTGGTCTCAAGACCATTCCATAGTCAACGCCAGTGTAATGGAGGCCGACGACGCCTTTGTGGGCTTCTCTTATGCCCCAGCTTCTGATGACTCTTTCCTATGAAACATTCCCAATGAGGTCTTCGATTGCCTTAACCATCATAACTTCTTTTGACTAAAGGGAAGAATTTATACAATGAATTAACTTGTTCTATGAAGCCAAAGCATGCAGCTGAGACAAAACAGCACTTAAAACAGATTTTGGTTGGAACAAAGTTTGCCAGAAAATCTTTATTTTTTATCAATTTGTATTTATATAAATATAAATATATATATATATATATATATATATATATATATATATATATAACAGATGATATTTTTAAGAACTAAGGACAGCCATCCTCTATTAATGTTATTTCTGGTGGTTTCTAAAATTTGTCCCTTAAATAAAATCAATTAGCAGTTTTCTGAAAATACTTGAACAATTCACTGGACTTAAAATCACACTATTTGACTGTCTGATGGAAGTGTGTTCATCCATGTACTTACTGTAAAAATACACTTATGTATCATCATTGTTTTAACTAAGCTGGAAATAGGGATTACTTGAGAGACCACTGAATTAAGCATTTTGGTTTATAGGTCACATTTGTACAATAAAAATGTCTTCTGCTTCTTCAGTTACTTTTCAGTTTGTCTTTAAATATTTAGTGAATCGTTTTTTGTTTAGATTTTTTGTATTTGTGTTTATTGTTTTGCTTTGCCTTATAACATTTATTCATAATTGCAGAAATTAGAAATCCACAATGCTTTGCTTCGACTGGCAATTAACTAGGCTTATATTCCTGCACAGTAATAAAACAAAAATAAAACGAAAAGTTGTCAGAGATATTTGTGTATTTAATAGTAATAATGCATTTGTTGTATTACATTTTATCGGACCACATCCTAGTCCTTCAGCTGCTGGGTGGTCACCATGGCAACGTGAACGTCGTCATGCCAACGTTACCTTTAGCAAAGTAGCTACTAGCTACTTCCTTAAAAAAAAAAATAAACGAACTACTTTTTTACCACTAAGTTAAAATGGCTGACATTTTGTCGTTGAAAGAATCAGTTCTGGTCTATTTAGACAGAAGTGGTGGCCTTCAGAAACTGGCCGAAGATTGCAAAACATTCAACGGTAACGTTAGGCCTGCTGTGAGGGAAATGGAAAGCTAAATACCTAACCTAACAAGCTAACGTTAAGTTAGTGGCAATGAAAGCTAAAATCACTACATTCAAGCTAGGATTTCAACTTTGCCCCTCCTTTCCAGACCCCCAACAAATTGAGGCAGTCTACAGGTTTTGTATCAGTGTGAATCCCTCTGATGTGATAGAGGTGGATCCCGTATTGGGTGACCGTGTTCTGCATGATCCCATAGGAGCAACAGCGTTGTTTCAGTCTGTAAGTGAAAACTATGAGCTAGCTTAAATAAAATATGATGTTCTACTATAAGGTTAACTACATTTGCCTAATTTCTCATTCAGGTTTGCTTCCTGGCCATAAAGACACTTTCACTTGTTGAAAAAATACACACAGAGAGTCAGGTATGAATAAATTGGTGTAGCTATAGCTGTTTCTTTACCACTGGTTCTGACTCAGTCCTGTAAACAATGTGTCATCTGATTGTTCCCTTTGAGGTGAATGTGATTCTGAAGTTGACACATCTGCCTCCCTTCCCTGAGTACACATTGGACCTTTGTAGTTTTCCTCGCGGGTATGGGCCTGTGAGGCCTGTCTCTATGGAGGGCCTGGTCATTGCCATGACAAGGGTCACGAAATACACCCAGGGTGCCAGGTTCCTCTGCATTAATGATGACTGTTCCTGCTCTACCGGTAAGTCACTGCAAGGAAGACACATTGTCACCTCTCTTAGCATCTAGTAGGACTAACTCTAAAGACAGATCAGAGTCAGTTGGGTTTACACACACAAAATGTCTCTGGCAAGTATCATTCACAGACTTAAAACTGGACTCACTTTTAATTTCATTTCCCTGGATGACAACTCTAGGGTTTCACCACATTCGTGTCCATGCACCTGGAGCCACAGAGTCAGCTACTGTGAGAAACAACTTCACCTGCATGATCTGCAGCTCCCCACTGAAAGAGGATGTGAAGTTTAGAGTGTTGGGAGGTGAGAGTGATGCCTCTGAATGCCACTGGAATGGAGACATCTGAATTGGTACACAAGGTTAAAAGAAAACCGTGCATTGATTGTGTTTGCGAATGTTTCTTTCTGGAGACAGACAAACAGCTTGTGGAGCTGATCCACGTCAAAGCACTGGGTGTTCTAAGTGCCCATCAACAAAGCTCACTCAGGTACCAGTCTGTCACCCTGTTTCTCAGAGGTAGGTCTACATTAGACAAGTTTACAGATTGTATGGGATTTTATGTTGCTCAAACACAGGCCTACTCTATAATTGCATAATTGTGTCCCCTATTACAATGTCACCCAGCCAACAAATTGATTAATTGTTGTAGCAACATAAAATGTTAGAGAAAACAAAGCTAATAGCCAATCCTATTTCCACCTGAGAGAGAGAGTAGGCACTAGCAGCATGTATTACAGCACATCATAATCAATAACAAAGCAAAACAACAAAGAATACAAAATGATAGCATTAACAGCACAGAGTGTTACAAGTTCCCCTCTGGTCTTTCAAACAGGATTTGAATTTGCGTTTTTTTTTTTGGCATCTTCAAGCCTCTTTAATCTTGAGAACAGCTGCAGAACACAAGCAGGACTACTTTCCTTTACAACTTCTGAACTAATCAGCACACAATCAGTTGATCTCCCTCTGGTGGAGTATAAAAAGGCTTCCCTGTCACATTTAAGAGTCTGTGATATTGTTGAACTTAACCATTAACATACTTATGAAATAAACAACATTGATTCAAACTTGAATCATCTAAAGCCTTTGCTGTTAGAGGGTTAGACATGAATACCACCTGGATTATTTGATTGGTTTGACAGTATACTGTATGACAGCTAGAAGATGCAGAGCAATGACATTGGTATGGAGACTGGCGGAGACTGTCCATCAACCAGTTTGTTTGCACAGCATAGAACAAGTGAGCACTTTAAGTTCAATTAGGTTTAAAGGCTCAGTTTTCATTTGCAAGTAAAATCTTAAAGTAGATCCTGTACTCTAGATTTACATCCTCAAAATTTTAAAGGGTATTATGTTTGTAAAATCATATTCTCATCCATTATAGTGACTCCCAGTCCTGAATAATGTGGTTGTAATAGCTTATATTTACACACAGTCCGATGTATCGAGGTTTGTCATTAATTTTCTCTGGCTTACTAAATGAGGCTCACTTTGGAACACAAACTTAGTGGGGGAGAGTTCAAATAAATAGATTTTTGTGCAGCCAGCCGCACACAGTGCCTCATGGTGGGATATTAAGTGTTTCTGTCCCCTCTAATAACATTGTCCAGCCAGAACCCCTGGGAGCTTAGCAAATCTCAGCACCAGGATTAACATATTCTGTTGACCCAGTCCTGTAGAGGAATTCAATACACTGGGTTCCCGTTACTAAACACATATGTTAATAAGTGTAAGGAACACTCATTAGCTGGCTGTGCAATTCGCACACAGAGAAATCTTTGTTCTAAAGGCCTCCCTCTGTTTCTCTTGGCAGTGGTTTGTAGGTGGCATGCATGTTTCTACAATAATCACCAGACAGCACAGAACAACCCCTTTGAGTGTTATTGCTTTGTTTTCCCTATTCATACAGATGAGCTGTGTAACTCAATGAGAATCGGTCAACTCTACAGGGTGTTAGGCATTCCTGCGCATGTGCACCAGTGGCCCAGCATTACCTGGAGTGTAGAGGCAAATAGCATCCAACCGTGGGAGCCAGAGTGTAAGGCAGTTTAAGACCTGCTCCAAATCCACAGAAATCCCAGCCAAAGGCATACTGATAACATGTGAATCTTGGCACATCTTGACACAGTATATTCTGATTAATCTAAACAATTTTCATATTTTTTCATTACTATATTGAAACATTTACAATTCTCTCTACCTCTACCTACAGATCCCCATAAAGTCAGTGCCAGCTTTCAGGAGCTGTTGAAGGCCACAGCCGGTTCTCCCTGGAGGTTTTCTGCCATTGTGGCTCACTGCTTTGGGTTGGACGTGGCTCCTCCAGGCACATACAACACCCTAAAGCTGAGCTTGTTGCTCAGTTTAGTGCAGACTAGAGCAGATGCAAAAGACACATATCACAACTTGGATCTCCTAGTTGTCACCACTGACACTCTCATACTAGACAGGTAAGGTGGTCTGCTTGACCAAACTTTGCACGTCCAAAGTGGACACACCGCATATGAAACCTGAGATTTAGTCCTTCGTTACCCCTGTGTTTGTGCCAGACTAATGACGTACAGCCTGAGCTTGGCGTGTCGAGGGGTCAGGCATCAGGCCTCGGGGGAGATGTTTGCATCTCTGTCCCGGGACGAACATGGAGCAGGCACTGCTAACATCCATGCTGGCTCCGCCCTGCTAGCCACTGGTGGCATTTGCATGTTGGGAGATCTGGGCTGTTACAAAAAGGACAGGTTGGATGCCATTCAGTCAGGTAGAGCACCAAAGTCATCAATAATAAATGATGGCATTCGTTATAATGAGAGGATTCTGTCAGCAGTTCACATTATGTATAATTTCTCGAACAAAAAAAGCCAGTCTACCTGTATAATGCTCTCCCACTCTCTGAATGTTTCTCAGTTCTGGAGAGCTGCACAGTGGCTGTGTTCATCCCAGGTAAGAAGTATGGTGAGGATGCTGACCAGCAGCTTTCCTTCCCAGTCCACTGCAGCTTCTGGGCCCTCGCAGACGCCACGGATGCCTCTCGACGGTCTGGGAGGGCAGACTGTACTCTACTGGGAACAGCAGTGGGTTCAAACTCAACATGGTGTTGTGTTGCTTTTGTGTAGCTCAGTTAAAACATGGTTTGAATGTGCACTAGCAGGTTTGAATGGAGACTTTTTGGGAAATGTGTTATGTTAGCAGAAAGTTTGTGTGGTACAAAACACTGACTTCAAGAAATGTCCCATTTTACTCAACTCAGATGTTTGTAGATTGTAGAGAACTAACAGGATATTGAAACAATTTACTTTTCTTGAAGGAAGTGCCCTGCCCAAACATTAATTCACAGCAGGGCCCTTGAGGATAATTAATGCTTTGTTTTTTTTTCTTTTGCAGGGAGGGGAAAGGTTAACAATAGACTATAACCAGTCAAATAGAAGTTTCAGATATGGCTTAGATTCTAGGTTATTTTCTGACTTGAAGGCATATTGTCCTGGCAGGTTAACAGCATGTTAGAAATTAGACAGCTCTCCAATGGCCTGTCTCTTCTTTTGGAGCAGGAAATGGGTCCCGTACCAGTGCAGTTGGCAGATGCCTTTGGCCTGGTGATTCAGTGTAGGGATACGGCGGGAGAGCAGGCCCTACTTGCTCAGACCATCCACACCCTCCAGCAGGCAGTGCAGCCTGGAAAACCCCTCTACCCATCCTGCTGGGAGTTTTCTACACATGACTACCACGAGGTTAACAAACATGTTCTGCTACCAAGAACTTTGCATTACTTTATTAAAATACACTGACTTTATAAGTGTTTATACATCAACCTTAAATTACACTTGCTGTCCTAAATATGCCTCTATGCCTTCCAGCTGGTAGCTCATGCACAGACTTTGCAAGTGGAGCTCAGCCCTGGAGCAGAGAAAATCATCCACGGTTACTACATGGCCAGCCGTAGAGTCCGAACACAGAGTCGGGGTGTCAAGATGTCTGTGGCCTCTATCAAACTACTGTAAGCACTCTACTGCAAAAATGCAAATTAATTGCAGTTTTACATTACTAGTGTAAAGCTTATGTGTCACTGTAATGTCCAATCATCCACTAGGTGGAGAACTCTCATCCAAACCACTCTGGTGATAATTTTTGATTTGTTATGACAAATGTTTACAAATCTTTTCCACTGTGGTGACATTTTATGTGGAACTAGAACTATGAAAATAAATCCGTTTTCAACTGCAGGACAACAATGTCAAATTAAGCTATAAATCTCAAACATTTACATAGCATGTAGCAGTTTTGATTACTTCAATGATCTGTTGCCATCCAACTTTATACAAATTTCTGATTACTAATTAAAAAAATTCAAACTTAGCTACTCTGGCAATTGTTCACTCATGTTTTTTGTTGAAGGATCTCTTTGGCTGAGGCCCACTGCAAGTTATGTCTCAGAGCACAAGTACAGGAGGAAGATGCTGTGATTGCTGTGCTCCTCTGTGAAAACTCAGTCACTCTCAAGCATGGTAATTTAATCATCCTTTTAGATACCAATAAATACAGCACTCAAATCTAGTTTGTACTACATTACATATTGGTAAACCATGCAGTTGAATGGTTGCGTTGTTTATAAGCAGTGTTAAAGCATCTTAAACCTCCAAGTCAAATACTATACAAACAGCATTTGCATCCTGGCCCTGGGTATTTGTCATTGATACGCAATAAGGAGGGCCAGTAACCGTTTCAAGAAATGCCTGCCTCTTCCTACAGGGGCCTCTGCCCTCGTTATTCCACCTGACGCAGTGTTTCCTTGTGATCTGGGAGATGTGGATGGTTTGCACAAGAGGGACAAGACCCTGGATGAGCTGCACCAGAATATCCTACGCTTTATCTATGCCTATGCACCGGGAGCAGACACATACATCACAGAGGAGTAGCCCTCAACGTTCAAAACACAGGTAGGTAGCACAAGATCCCAACCACACTCAATTGGTATGACATGAGCACCCCCCCCATTCATTCCTTCAGTTTTACTCACTGTGATCTTAAGGATCTAGATGCAGTACATCTAAATGCAACAGAAAAGATATGCAGGGAAACATTGATTCAATAAGATTTTTAATGATGGGGCATCACCCCCCAAAAAAACCCAAATCTCCAGATTTCCTCCAACTGGCCATCCATCAGCTCCGGCAACACTGTAAACACAAAAATGGGAAAATTTTAAAAAAGCACTGCAGTTACAGACCTTGATAAATTTGGGGTATGATGTCTAAACAGCTAAAACCTGATTTCAACAAACATTTGACAGGTTGGGGTCTGTACTTACCTTTCAAATGAGGCTACCCCGTAATACGTTCTGATCGGCCAGCTGCTCCTGTAACCTTGCCAAGAAATATTTTAATACATAATCAGTACATGTTATGGGGAGAGAAAAAAATCCAGTGATTTTTTTTAACCACTTTTAGTTCAGTTAGTCACATTCTCAGCAACCCATATTTGGTCTGATGGGTAAACGGCAAAGGTGAACTCATCATTACTTTAATCAGGACATGAAACAGGCCAGTCTTGACAAGTTGGGACACAACAAATAAGTTCAGTATGGGCTTTACATACCACATAAGATGAAGCAGACACCGTTTTTGTTCCACTGCTGCACCAACTGCTCATCTGTAGGAGAATGTGGATTGTTCAGTTCTGCATATTGCAATTCCATAATTCAAGGGGACATTTGTCATGACACCTTTATTATGGTGGTGCATGCAACAAACAAAAAAATCCAGATCCTTGGGACAACAGTGCAATTGGTGGAGTGAAACTAAGGCTGCAGCTGGGAATTCAGTAGACACAATCTCACCATTCTCTTGTCTGATGGGTAAACGGCGTAAAAAGGTAATCTCATCACTATTCCAGCTGCAAGAGTTGCCAGTGCTCCACATTAAGATAATCATTTAAGCAAGCCATGTCTTTCTGCCACACAGAAAGTTGAATAACCAGGGTTTGGAATTAATTTTTTTTTTTTTTTTTTTAACTATGCAGGACTGCCTTCCAAAGTCCAGTTTACAGCAGGACAAAGTTAATTTCGTGAAGCTCTGCATCATTTCTGCAGTTACTCAAGTCTGTCACTTTAACCACTTATCATGTCTTGTGGGTGAAATAAAAACAAGACAACTGTCCCAGTGGCATAATCAGTAAAACAAAATACTGTAGCAAGGAACTCACCTCCAGATCAGCACAAGAGACAAAGGATTAAATTGGGTGCATGTGCCTGACCACAGGGTGACTTCTGAAGCAGCTGAAAGGAAAAACAGGACAAACCTTTTTAAAGTCTATATGCCATTATCCACATCATATTTGCACTTTTTAAAAACCAGTCCCAGTCTTGATCTCATTATGCTGGTGATTCAGTTAGTCACAGTTTCACCACTTTATTGTCTGATGGGTAAACGGCAAAATGTGAAGTCATCACTATTCCAGCAGCAGAACTGGCCTTTACCATAAAGCACAGCACAACCAAGTTATCAAATACTTAAGGCTCACCTTAAGGTCCACACGGTGAAAACCAATATTTGGCCATCTATAGTAGACAATGGTGACTCGACATCTGAAACATAACAGATTCCACTTCATTCAGTCCTTTGAAAGCACATTTGACCAATCCTGCAATCTTGTTTTAACAGTGATATCTAGAAGTAACCTTACCTTATCAGGTGTACCAATCAGATAAAATGTTCCATCTTCATCCACACACCTATAGATAAACACAAAGGTCCAAAAGTCAGTGCACATTTTCAGTCATCTTTGAAAATTGCAATATTTTCCCACAATACCTGTTCAAGTCTGTCTTGGTAACTTCCAAGCCACAAATAATTAATCTCTGGAGTGATATTGATTTTCCGCTTGCATGAATAAGATGTACTTAAGAAAAAGTCAATACAGCAAGAACAGATGACTGATCACCCAGAGGTCAGAGGGTAGCTGTGGAACCCAGCATGGGAGCCTGGCTAACACCTCGCAGGTTCAACAGCAGGTCACCACCTCTGCCATGACCTTACGTCCTCAGAGGGAGCCATGATGACTTGGCCCAGTGAAATAATGGGACGACAATTCCCTAACCAGCAGCTCATCCACTGACCCATTCACAGAACCAGATATGGTCAGGGCTGTGAGGGGCTGAGTGACACAGCGTTTTTTTTCCTCTGTTTAACTGTCTAATAGAATGATTTATTGCATTACTTGCATGAGAGACCTGTCTCGAGAGACATCGAAACCGGTTTACTAGTAACGTTAGGTATGGCTGAATGTCAGTTGTAAAGTTGCATAAAAGCCACTGATTAGTCATTTTATTTTCCGCAGGATTTGCCTGTATATAGGCTAAGACAAGTCTTGTATGACATACTATTAACACGTGCGTGTAACTTAACAGCAGGCCCTACACTAAATCGACATCCAAATCCACGTGCGTTGCGCTGCTCGCCTTCTGAGACTCAATTAACTTGCAATGTTAAACTTGAGGCATGTGCGCGTTATATTATATGATTTGTATTAATTAACTTACGTGTTTGGTTTGTTCCATGAGGAAGACTCCTCTAAATCAAATTGACCAGCGGTTTTCCCCCACGTGGCCGAGATATGAGCTAGCTGTTAGCTAGCTAACAAGCAATGGTTGTGTTTTAGAGCTAATCGCGAATCCGCCTGGAGAAAGCGTCTACCACATGCAAACAATAAAGCTGGGGAAACATAATGTCATCCCACTGTTGCCTACCGTCGTTATGAAGACTAAACATGATGCAGTCTTCTTAGTTTTCTCATGTTATGCTGAGCAACGCTCGTCTCTGCTCATCGTTGTGTCTCCTCCAAGGCAAGAGGATGGACTTCCGGATCCGACCTCTCTTAAATGCGCCGCAGAGCTGCGCAGTACGTACTGAAGCTCATGTAGTGCACAGCTGAGCAATAATTATATTGTCAGCACCAGCTGCATCCTATTTAGTTGACGCTCATATTTAAGATAGCAAAATGGCAAATTATTACATAAAAGCACCAGTTTGTGACGAATTAGTGATCTATAGTGGAAATCCACAAGATCACATAAAACAGACACGATAAACGACCTAATCATTTTGTAGACCTATAACCTCCCTTATTTCTTTCAAACTGGCTAGAATAACAATGTATGTAGTTCCTCTTAAAGATGTTGTGATCTGCCTATCCATATATCTATATTTTAAGAAGCTGCATCATATGATCAGATCAGTTAGTCAAATTAAGAAAACGTTTTCTAATTAGTGTTAAAAAAAAACCCAACTTCATCACTTTTGCTTCCACTGAAATTGTAAATTGTTAAAATGTTAAATGGGAAGAGGCTAATTTGTTTAATATTTACGCCTTTAATTTGTACAAAATTATAGGCTTATGTAATTATGGTTTGCTTTCTTAAACATGTTTACACTATAAACACAGCTGAAACTAATGTAAGATATGCATATATTTATTATCGTTTGGCCCATTGGATTTCTAAAGTGAGTTAAACCTACTCAGCCAAAACTGCTGCATATTCTTCAGTCATAAATCTTCAGTGCAAATACATTTTGTGTTGTGACCTATTAAAACCAACATTTTTCTTTGCCTTGAAGCGAGCACCATAGCTGTATTTGATTTAATGTAATTATAATACAAAATAAAAGAACAATCCTAAACAATCCGAAATTGCAAGAAGAATAATACCGAATAATACAGCATAATAATAATAATAATAATAATAATAATAATAATAATAATAATAGGCTAACAATACTACTGCTCTAAAAACCTTTATGTGGACTCTAAATTGGCATATTGTTTTCTTCTTAAACAGACTTAATGATAAAAAGGACACTTTCATAGATTTTCTATTATCGTCAAAACCTTAGAGACTCTTCCTCTTTCACTGAAGTCATTTATTCACAAACACATTTACAACCATGCATGTAAAAATAAGAAGGAACATGAGACGAAGAGCCTCCATTGTTGACTCTCTGACAGACCACTTCACATGACAGATGTTAAGTTATTCACACATGCATTTAGTGCAAATGTTTCAACTGAAAGTGCACACCTCAAGCATGACGGGCTCATTACCCCGTGGAATTTCTACAAATATACCTGGGACATGTACGGAACTGCACAATGCAGGGCAAACAGGATAAGTCAAAATAACAACAGAGAAACATAATGTATGTTTTCTCAAAATGTATACAGTAAAATTCACGTAATATATTAATTTACAATGTCTTCCTTGGGCTTTGGTGGAAGTAAAATCTGATCCACAATCATAATGCTGCTGTAACAGTAAACAGCATGAACTCATGCAAATATGAAATGGTTTCATACAAATGATTTAAGCCCATTACTGGGAGGTGGACGATGATGGGCCTTGATTTTCTGACTGTGAAGGTTTTGTGTTGAGGAACTGTCCGCTTGCTCCGACGTACAGTCTGGATCGCATGGGCCATTTCTGTAAAGACATTTCATTTGTTAGTAAATTAACTGCTAAAAATAGGCCCAAAGGTCACCGCGGATGATGTTGCACGCTTTGAGCATACCTTTATTATTATTATTATTATTATACTAATAATAACAATAATATTAATATTATCACCATCATTACAGTATTATTATTATTATTATTATTATTATTATTATTATGCTACTGACCTTCACTGGGTGCAGGTAGCCATCACCTTTCAATGAGTGTAACGCCTCTGTTTGTTTTGTGCTCTCTCCCTCCTCCGTGCCTTCTTCTTGTAGTGTTCGAGTCAAATGGGCAATATAGGTGGTGGCCAGTATCAACACGTCGAGTTTGGACAGCTTGGTGTCAGGCGGCACGGACGGCAAAGTCCTTTGTAGCTCCAGGAACGCGGTTCTCAGGGTTTGCACTCGGCTCCTCTCCCGCGCTGCGTTAGCTGCTGCCGGGCGTCCTCTGCCGCCGAGCCCGCCGGTCTGGAGCACCCTGGCCCGCTGAAGCTCCCGACGACCGTCCGGACTGGGACTGGAGCTCGGACTGGATGCAGGGCTGTCATCCACAGCCGCCCCGGAGCAATTAGCACTGTCCATTCGAAGCGCCTGTCTTCCAGCCATCGGGGTGCACTTACAGACCTGAAGAATTGCATCAGATGTAGTTTAACCTGGCCATTATATTGCACGTTTTATTAAGCTCAAGTTATAATTGACAAGACTATATTAGAGACAATGTATATATTAGCATATTTATTGCTGTCTAGCCTATATGCCCTGTTCTACCTTTAACTTAACTTTTAACTTAAATGATCATTTAAGTTATTGCCTTTGCATTTATTTATTAAACCATAATTCAAGTTGTCTGCAGTACATTAATAAAAAAATATCTGTTGTCAAAAATGCATGGTGCTAGCAAATTAAACAGACAACACATTCCTAGTCTAAAAAGCCAAATAAGAGAACCGACTGAAGAGAATCAGCTGTCCAAAGTTGCACTAAGACACCAATGCAGACACCAATTTGTGCTGATTGCTCAGTGACATGTCAAAGCAACTGCAGTAAAAATGAAGTCCCTGCCAGGCATATTGCCGGTGTACAAACTCATGAGAGCAGTTTCTGATATGGAGTTTACCTCGGGTATCTCTCAAAAACGACATGAAGGCAATCCAAAGAGGGCTTCGACGGGATAGAGAATTTGCTCTTCAATGTAGAATAGTCCCAGTCCACGTGCAGCTTATCCTTATAAAGTGGTGCGTCTGCAGTAAAGGTGCGCAGCAGTCCCTGTACGCTCATCCAATACTTCACCTGTGTGCGTAAAAGTCTCAGGAGCCCTTCATTTATTAGATACACAAAGCGGCGGACAAGTATTTCACTCCGACGTAATTAATCACTAACCTCATAACACTCCTTCGCAGTGGAGAAGACTGTTCTTACCCTTTCCTAACTTCTTTCTGTCTGAGGGCAGCAGAGGCTCGTTTTCAACGCCAGAGGCAGGACTCTCTTTTCCTTTAACCCTGATATGTGGTAGGCCATATCCCACTCTAATTGGCTGCGAATCTGACACTGTATTTTCTTTATAAGCCTATCAAAAAGTGGCAACGGGAAGAAAGTTAGTCAAAATTACCTCAAAAATGTGCTCGTCATGGTAAGAAATAAAGGTTAGTGTTTCAAAAACCCTATTTGCAATGCACCATGAAGACAGGCTGACAAGTGTAAGGTGATATGCAAAACATTTGACTAATTGCCAGGGTGTCTTGAATTGCAAGCTTATTGGAACAGCTAATAAATAAACTCGAGCACTGCAATCAACAGGCATGCATTGAGGAAATTCTTGTTCGACTCATAAATTAATCACTCTGATTTTCAAGGCTCCAAACGGAGATGTCGGCAAATTAATGAAAGGAATTATTCATAATATGTATATCCTCGGACTGTTCTTAATAAACATTGTTTTTGTAAGGATGGAGTAACAGTATTGCTCCGGGCCACTAATTATAAGTCGAAGTAAAAGAAAGTTAAGTAAGCTTGTTTCCCTAATAACCCCGCGTCTTTCAGGGGTTACACACCCACTGGATCCTCATTCAAACATAGAGTGACAATGATGACAATAAATACATCCGTTGTTACTGTATTTGCTATAAAAGAGGACTGAATGATTTATTATAGTTGTATGAATAGAAGCGTGTGTTAGCTTTACATTATGTAAAGCCTTGTAACGGTAGGGCAGAGTGATCATTTAGATTGTGCCACTCTGCATCTCGTGGTTCACTTATTTAACGAAATGCATGCAGAAGAAAAATGACACACACCATAGGAACTGTAGGACTGAGAGTAGGTGGATAGATTATTTATATCCTCAGACCCAAAACATTTAATTAGAAATAAACCAGCTGTGAAAGTTAGGGAAAGAAATGTGCACAAACCATTATTCATTGTTTTACTCTTTAATTTCTTAATTCATTTCAGTAGATTTTTTTCCAGCCTATTAATTACTTTATAGAAATGTAGTTTTGAGGGGCAGATCAAATCAAAACATTTGCAAATATGCTGTGAAAAAAGTAAACATTTTAAACCACTATAATTCACTATACTACAGCTATGGACATCACAGCAAGTGGGTGACAGTGACTGTTCTGTGCCCTGCTAAATATATACAAGCATGAAAGATCCACCGCATGACTGAGGTGCTTAAACAAGGCAGTAGCAGGGTTAGTCCTGCATGTGTGGAGGAGGAGGAGGTGGAGATTTTAGTGGACTGGTAGGTTTGTCTTAAGCATCCACATGACTGCAGATGGGTGATGATGAGACAGCCCCACGATTGAGACGTCCGCTCAAAGGAATCTTTTATTTTTGTGCCCTATAATATCAGAAAAAAAGAACAAGCATTATCAAATCATGGGTCAGCTATCATAGAAGATTTCTCTTACAATTACTTTGTGGCCTTAAATTAATAGAGATTGAAAGCACTATTACACCACTGCTAATCAAGGGAACATGAGCACAAAATAGCAAATAATTTGTCAAGAGGAAGGAATGAGGGAAATTAAAATAACTGATACTACTTTACAATGAAACTAATCGAAAAAACATGTCCTCTTGAATTTGGGGAGAATTGTAAGATGAATCAGGATGTGGGGTGAGTTCAAACCTATTAGCAGTTGTTGTCATCACTCATTATTTGTACATTTCATCATGTAGTAAACAAATTTACAGCTGGTTGTAACATTGCTAATTTTACGTCTATAGTTACCCTATTTAGTGAGTAATGAAATGCAGTGAGACAAAAATGTGAAATCTCTCGCGTTAAGTGAGGTCTGTGTGAACTATGATGGACCTGAGGGGCTGCTGCGGCTTCCACCTCTGCACGTTAGCGTGGCTGCAGACATGACCAGGATGTGGACCCTGACCCACGTTAAAGTCATCTGGAATATAAACAGAGTCACAGTAGAACACACACACACACACACACACACACACACACACAAATTCAAATGTGTGAAATCCCACCCACCATAATAAAGTAAAGAATGATAAATGTAGCCTAACAACAGATAAAAATATGGTTTCCATGTTTTACTGAAAAATGATGACAGTTTTTAGCTGTTTCTCAATATTATGGTTATCTATATTATACGATTTCTAATACACTTAACTAATTAATACATCTAACTATACCTGATCCAATTGATTCAAATGAGAGGATAATTGTGGTAATGTTGGCAAAGATGTTAGGGTAGATTTAAAAAAACAAAAACAAAAACAGAATTTAGTGACTTACTTGTTAAGGGATAGGAGCTCAACGGTCCACCAATCAAATGTTTGTTATTTTTTTTCTTCTTGGCCTCTTTGGATGCTTTCCAGTTAATAAGGAACTGTCTGTTTAACTCCTTAATTTCTCGGCCATTGAGAACCTCTATAAAACAAATACATAAATAAAACAAACACTTAATTTGAAATGAATAAGTAAACAGTGTATATTCTTACTTTTATGGTTAAGTAGTGCCTTAATTATTAGCCTGTGCAAGTCAAAGAAATAAAGTGCATTTTAATATTAAGATGCCATTGACAAGGAGAATGAATAATATCTCACCGAGGCTTTTGCACACAGTTATCAGGCGGTCTCTGTACTTAAGTTTTTTACACACAGGATTTCCACCCAAATCCATGTCAAGCAGCTGAGGCCAGTGGCTGAACACATCCTCTAACTCCTGAGAGTACACAAAAAGAGAAACTTCACCTATAATATGTTGTATTATATGCCGTTTCCATTTTAACCACTAATGATTCAAATGGCAATAGTGTGTCTCTACAGCTATGCTCAGTAACTAAACAGGAAACAATGGACAACAACAACTTTCTTTTAAAACATATATGATGCATATTTATAATTCCTAATCACATACAAACATGAAAACGTGTAAAGACATGGTATAAGTGAATGGTAATGTGAAGTACAAAGGGCAATGGTAAGTGCATAAACAACACATCAGTCTATTTTAATAAACAGTGTCGCCGGTGTCATGTAACTACAAGTTTTCTCCTGGGGCAGTGTGAGGCTGGCTCCTCCAGCGAGCTGCCTGCAGTTGTATGTTTATCTAAAGGCACATTAATCCAAGCCTGGAAATATGAATACTCTCTGGACACGCTCTGATTGTTCATTGCCTTCCTGTCTTGGCCAAAGCGCTTCCACTTTTCCAGCTCGTGCTGCAATCAGTTCAGAGGGGACCCCTGAGCACCGCGCGCTCCCAGGCTTTGATAAATGATCGTGTCAGGGCCGTCACTCACAAGGCCCTCACCGAAGAGCAGCCCAGCGCCAAATTGCCCCCCACGCGGGGGCGTGGAGAACAGCAAAGGCTGGATACTCACTGAGCTTGGCTGGCTCTCTCGCCTGGACTAATGATGGGCCAGTTATGAACCTGTATTTGACCAGGGCTTCGATTCCCCTGTCCTCTCTGCCCTGCACACAGCTAACGGGCTCTGAAGATGCTCCCCATTTGTCACCCTAGCTGACTGCCTGTCATAATCTATTTTAAAAATCCATAATGTTTCCTCTGGATTCTGAGCAAATGGCGCAGAAGAAGGGATTGATCCTTTGGAGGGCTGTCTTTGCAGGATCAATAGTGGCAGACGGGTTGTATAAATTATAGGAGATATCTGCTAAAAATGACACGTGTACAGCAATTACCTGCATCAACGTTCTCAAAAGAAAATCACTTGTGTTGAAAAAAAAAAAAAAAAGTCTCAGCAATGTAGTCAATTATAAAGTTCTTTCAATGTGTCATTCTAGTGTTAAATTCCAGTAAGAAAGAAGAAGGCATCAACCTTTTCAGTTAATATATCAATTCAAACTGAAAAATCAAAGCGCTCCACCAGTGAAAAAGTCAAAAACAAGCAGGTCATTTTTCAAGGAAGTCAGTGAGCATAAATCCTATCTCTGCCTCAGATGAATCTCCCATACAGTTAAGAACTGATGGTTTAGGATATCAAATAGAGGATTCTGAGGCAGAGAGGAAAAATCAGCCTCGCAAGGAAAGAGAGAAACTTGTGCTTGTTTAAAGCTGTCAGCAAGAAAAGTCTCAGGGGAATGGCTCGCTGATTTGTTGAATAATTCTGACCCTCTGCGAGTCATGGAGACTGGGAACCTATGGCGAGATTTGCAGGATTTGGTTCTTTAGGACCCTGTTCTCCATATCATTTCACACATCACTGCAGAAAGCTTTGGAACAATGGTAATGCTGACCCGATCAACTAATAGCTGGTATGTTGACTTTAATACACCATGTCATGCATAGCCTATTGCTGTGATGTAGTACTGTTTACTTTGACTGCACATCATGCAGCCAGTTTCTAACTCTATCACACTGGAGAAGAAGTCTTGAACTGGTTTCATGGACACTTTTAGTTTTATAAAAAAAAAGAAGAAGCTATATTTACCTCCATATTGTGCAATCGATTGTCAGCAGCAGAAAACTTCTGGAGTTCCTTCAGCACTGTCAGGTCCCTGATATCATCAATGTTGTTGTTATTGATATTCAGGACACAAAGAGATTCCTGTGCAGAGAATTCAGATTTATGAAGCGTTCATTTTACAGATAATACAATGAATATTACAAATAAATATTACATAGTGGCCCTAAAGGAGAAAAACCAGCACACAAAAGATATATATATATTTTTTATTTTTTCAATTTGTAACTGTATTACTATTTTATGTGGCCACATTTTTTTATATTTTTTTTTACATTTTACAGTATTTTCATCTTTCTTCACTTGTGATCCATTTGGATTAGGCATTTAGATGTGTTCTCTTTATATGCCTGATCTACTGGGATCGTGTCCAAATCAGACTCCAGATAGTGCTGTTGCTAAATATTCATCTTGGTTTGAAGTTCTATAACTGCACATTTATAAAAAAGCTGGAACTCTTTAAATTTGCACAGCAATTTCTTTAATTATCAAAACAAACAAGAAGCTGAGACTTTTGGTGTGTTTATCCATGGCCTGGGCAGTAAACGAAGTAAACAGACCTAACTGATTTGTCAGACCAGAGAGAGCAACAGAGGTCTCTTTGACATCATCAAACCCAGCACAATACTGCTTTTACATGAATGACTGGCCTCTGAGAAATCTGAGATCTTTTAAACTCGATGTGAGAACCTACCAGGTTGATACACCACACATATCCTTGTGTATAAAAAGAGAAAATTAGGCTTTCGTCTGACCTTTTAATTACTTAACAAATATATAATTTTAAATGAAGAGAGCCCATATTATTCAGTGAGTGTGGATCATCCTTCTGTTCTCAAATTATCTCTGTACTGAGCAGTGTAAAAATAGGTCATACAGCCAGTGAGAGGAGAGTCATGGGGTCAAGGAGCAACTTTTCCCCTGGTGCCAGCCTCTGACTCTCCAGATGAAGCTCCTTGAGCTCACAGAGAGTCTCTAAGCCCTCCACCACTGCAATCATGTTTCCACCCAGATACCTACACAGCAGGAAAACCAAACACATGTTCAGACATACCTTAGACTTTAAATGATTACCACAGCATAGAACAACAATCAGTTAAACTTGTCTACTCACAGCTTGGAGAGCCTCTGCAGATTGGATAAATTCTCTATACGAGTGATGTTGTTGTTCTGCATATACAGATGGGTGAGGTTGGAGGCAAAGCCAAGGTTGCAAATGTGTGTGATCTGATTATCATACAGGTAAAGAACAGTGAGGTTTCTACACATGGAGAGATCACCCTGAAAGAAAGAATGAATTAATAATTTAAAAATAATTTAAAAATGAGGCATATAAGAGGAAGAAAAGCACAGAATTAAAATGTCAGTTTTCATAATGGCTACTTACGATATCTTCGATACTCCTGCTGAAAAAGTGGAGGTGGGTGAGTGTCTTGAGGTAGTCTGGGAAGGAGAGGCCCCTTTTCTTTTTGAAGTGGTTTCTAGATTTAGCAATCAGATCTATGGTGAGGCGTACCATGGTAGCTCGTCACAGACGCTGCTTTAGAGAGGATCTTTTCAGCTTCAGCCAAGCATTCAGCCCACAGCAGTGACTAGATCTGTCTGTTTCGGAGAAAAATGGACAAAAACACCTTAGGAGCAAAACAAATGTCCCTCGGAATAACTATTCCATAATGCCCCATTACTTCAGCATTTCTAATCACAAATGACAGGCAAAGATTAACCTTGTACCGAACTTTAAATGGCTTAAAACCTTAACTGTCAATTCACAATTAGGGATAATTGATGGGGGGAAAAGATCACCATTCTCCAGGAAACTTGCTAAGAGGCCAAAGGTTGGGTGACCACTCAATTTATGTTGTAATTAGAGTGGTCAATTCCCCCAGCAGACTGAGCTGAGCTTCCACTACTTCCTTTCATTCAGTACCCATGGGGCTTGTTTATTAGCTTGACCTGACATTGAGATGTGAAACTTGCACTTTGATTTTACTTTGCAAGAAATAGGTGTTATTATGTATCGCCTTTCCACCTGCTAATTATACAGCAGTCAGTGTGTGTAGCTAAAATATGGTAGAAGGTAGAGAAAGGCAGAGAGATGTGACAGCATGTATTTTATACGCAGCATCAGGCCGAAGTTATAGGAGACAAGAGGCACTGATCAATAAACCAGAGCTGAACAGAAGCTAAAGGCTAACTGAACTTATACACCCATGGACCTCTCCTCTCCAGGGACTCGGGAACCGCAGTTTATCACTGTCAAACAAAGTGCGACACTCATATTCCTCATGTCCGGGTGCAGTACGTGAGGGACAGGAAATATCCACTAAAGTGATTGCAGATAGCCACTGAAAGGTGGCGAAGATGTTCACACACCTGGAAAAGGGCCCAGAGAAATGTCAGTAGTGTTATGAATTTAAAATGGCCCGGATTATTTAAAAAGCGATGGCTAATTCATAGTTAGCTAGCTAGCAATCTTAAAAACTATTGTAACACTGTAACGTTAGCGTATTCTATAACTGCATTTAGATGAATTTGGACATGTGTAAAATATTAACTAAACTCTCCTACCTCTTGTGGTCTTCAGAAAATTTGGAAATGTGAACTAGCTAGCTAAACTGTTTTAAAGAGGTTGCAGGGATAAAGCGAACCGCGAGGCTGTTTTGTTTGAGAGTATCATGTTGCTATGGAAACCACGGAAGCAACGCATTGTCAAAATCTGATGGTTCACAAAATTTGGTGCAACACCGGCGAAGCGGAAGTAAGCAGTGAAATTAATATTTATGTTATTTGCATTTTAACTGTATAATTGCAAATAAAAGCAAGATAATGGTTATTATGGGATTATACATAACTTGTCGTTTTGACAAAAGGGACTGACAAACTAAATTCTGCTTTATTATTCTACAATCCAGTGATAGCTTTTAAAAAAAAAATGAATTAGTTACTATTTGTTTGGAATTTAAAAGGAATGTTACAAACTATTTTGCAGTGCAGGTTGTAAGTCTTGTCAGTCAGTTGCCTTATCACACATATATTAATACAAATTACTTTTACTGAACTAAATGTATACTAAAGCTTATGCCATTTATATTTTCTGACTTTGCAGTGTCCATCTTTCAAGGCCACATACCAAATCAGGACCACAGTCAATGTCTCCCAGTGACCCCTGCAGTGTTAATCTATAATGCCAAGACCTGGGTTTCCTGTAAGGGAGTGACTTGTCTCCACTTATGCAGGAGCACATGGCAGAGAGGAAGTGTAGCACCTCCAGCTTTCTGAGCTGGGATCAACTTCTTCACACACAGGATCATGCTTGTGGGGTTAATTCCTCTGAGAGCCAAACAAAACATAACATCTCCAGATTGTAGTGGGGTCATTAGCTCTATACTGTAGCTACCCATAGCTATTAATCATGAGTCTTATTAATCTTCTGCTCTCATATCAGACATTGCCAAATCACCCAGTTGTTCAAAAGAGAAGGCATTCCTCTGCAATCTGTGAAATCTTTTTTTTTTTTTTTTTTTTACATTAATGGGGAGCATACTTTGGAATTAGAACACTGCTAAATGTTAAAAGAGTAAGGTAAAATACACTGCTGGTGGATTTTTGGCTGCCCACAATTTGACTTGATTAGAATTTACATATATTTTCCTATTCCACATTTAGTCATGCATACAAATGTCCATCTGGTGATAATCACAATATTTACATGTCCAACAAGTTCAATATGTTTCACTGATTCTTAAATCATCATGGAAGACCAAACATTAGGTGAAATTATTTTAGAAGTGCATACTCTAAATACTTTCTCAGCACTGTGACAGTCATCCATGTAATACATTTAAATATCTGGCAAAAACATGAGCTATTCAGTAGACTGTGTGTGTAGAAAACCTATTTAACTATTTCAAATTCCTAAATTGCATTAAATATAATTTAATAAGTTTCCTCTTCCTAAACCGCTATACCGAACACCCTCCAATTTAGGACAAGGCAAAAATAATGGTAAAAGAAAATCATTATAAGAAGGTGCCAAAGCTCATGCGCATGAGAAAAAACAGACACCTCCACTGCCCCGCTGGGATTGTCTTCTCTGCGATACATGACATAAAAAAATATACATTTAGCCATTACAATACCATAAAAAAAAGATATGACACGAACCCAGGCCAAAGGGGCTGTCTGTTAAAAAAGGCAGACTTTGGGAGTGTCTGCTTCGATGGAGAGCAGACGCATTGGGTGAATAGACTCCAGTGTGTACGGCTTCTGTTTCTGCGCTGCATCACTGCCACACCACAACGTGACGAACTGGCCACTCTGCTGGAGTGCGTACCACCGAAAGCCAAACTGTGCTGGGAGTGACTCCGCAGAGACATCCCATACATGGCAGCCGAATCCCTTTGAGCCTATGCAGAAGCTTGAGTTTGTTGTTCCATTATGTAATGCTGTGACACTGCTACACTTGAATGACTGACTGGTGCTAGGTTAGGCTGAGCGTTAAATGCAACCATAGTGCGTGTTGAAATGTTGGGCTGCAGAAGAACACAGGCCCTACATACAAAAAGATTTTTAGTAACGGCCAAAGCATGAAGGGAAAGAGAAACAATGCTGCACTGCCTCACACCTTAAGAACTCTGTACCATATTTACACGACTGAATATATGAAGTCAAATGTCCACCTTATACACCAGTGAAATTGTTTAATTTCCCAGCTTAATGTTGCATAATATAAAGTTAAATAAAAATCATATAATTTTGTTTAGCAAGAAATACCCACATACAGCAGTTGCACTTTTTATGTTTTATTTTTTGCATGAGTCCTTGACTGTATAATCCTTAACTACTACTAGGAGAAAAAAAGAAACTTAATTTTTTTTTTTTTTTTTTTTTTAAAAACACCTTCAAGATAATTCACAGATAATCCTACCCTTAGCAGTGAAACATAAACCATAAACCAAAAAGTGCTACACATGCACAAGAAAAGACCTCCAGGTGAAATCCAAATTGGCTCGTAGTTCAAGTTTAATTGCCAGATGTGTTGATCTGATTGAAGAGTTTGTCCTTGATGACTTGAGACATCAGACCATGAATCGCCTCTATGGTTGTCTTGCAGCTAAAACAAAGCACAGTGAAAAATGGAGATTAGCTCTATTACCCCAGCAAAACAGGCACAACATAAAGAGATGTAGCACATACACTGGTATCAGTAGACTATCAGGAGCAATACATAGTGAAGGTGTCTCGATCTGTGTATCAGATATAAAAGAAACCAGTATTAATAAATAGATTAATCAGCTTAGTTTTGATGCTCTTTTGGTTAGTTTGAATCACAAACATATTTAATGAATCGATTATTATAAAATAATGGAAAAATGTAATAGTTTATATTTGTCTTTTTCTGTTCTTAAATCACACATCTAATACAGATCAATAAATTAGTTTAATTGTAAGTCAATTAATCGATTGACAGAAAATTGGTCAGCAGCTATTTTGATAATCTATTAATCGTTTGAATCATTGTTTTTGGAGAAAAAAAAACTGATATTGAAACTGCATCTCTTTGGGTTTCGGACAGTTGGAAAGTTATCTTTTGGGAAACTGATGGGCATTCTTAATTATAGAAACAAGATGTATTGATTAATTGAGAATATAATTTGCAGATTAATCAGTGATAAAAAACAATGTTGGTTGTAGCTATAAAATAAACATGTAACAGAATTTTAAGATTCAAATTGACACAAACATTCTATGACATAAGGACAATAATGTATAATCAACAAATAGTTGGAAAATACTGTATATGACACAGTAACAAATATGATGAAATGGATTAAAAGTAATAACATCAACCACTTTTCTTTTAATACAGTAAGCAACAGGAAACACAGAAATCATAGTGCCCAATACAAATTAAGTTCACATTAACATTTGCAGCCTTTTTCTTCTAAGAACATGATTTACCTATCTCGTGTTGCTTTGGCCAGTTTGTCCTCAGACTTCCTGTCATGCGTGTCCAACCCGAGCATGAAGCTGCCTCTGCCCAGCTGGGCCTCAGACTGCTCCAGCTTCTCCGACAAGTCAAACACCTGGCCTGTAGTGTAGTCCGAGTTCTGACCATCCAACAAACGCACACATAAACACCCAAACCAATTCATGCACAATTTGCCAACAAAAAGCTAAATAATAGATTTTCCACAAGAAGAAGAATTTTGCAGAGTGGCAACAAATGAGTCCAACAAGCTGAAGGAACACGTTGTGTGTTGTGGTGAATGAAAAGAAGCCAGTGAAAAGTTTGCTTAAGGTGAGGCCGTGTTTTTAGTGGAAAAGGTAATTAAAACACAATGACACAGGGGCCCCTGACTAGGGTGACATTGTAGCAACTGACAAAGCCTGTCACCCAAGAAGCAGCTCATCCTTGACATCTAGTCAATTCATCTTCATCCAGATTGCCAAAGAGCTAACTGTTTGGATAAGCCTGATGCCTATTTAGACTGTTTAGTCAAGCTCGGGACAGAGTGACTGCATCCACAATGGGAATTCACATGAGGGGCTTTCAATCTTTAGAATAAACTGCGGGGTGAAAGCAGAGGATCCATGGGGAACCATGACAACATCTGTATCACTGGAGTTGGGTCCAACTTTACAACTTATCTCTTGTTAAAAAGTTTAAATTAAGCTTATTACTAAAATCAATAAACAGCGACTCTTGGCTACTCAGCAGCAATAAATCATGACATCACAAGCGGGTGACCACATGTCTCAATGAGTTATAGTGTAATAATTAACCATAAATCAAAACGTCAAACAATTAGGAAACATTTAGTTTTTTGAAGTTGCCTACATACCGTGAGGAGACTTGAGGAACTTAAGGTATTGACCCAATATTTGTTCCAAAGGAGTTCCAGAAGCTTTCTATCAAGGGAGGACTTAAAGTAAGTAACTTCCAGGGCGTAATACCTAAATAAAACAAATCAAAGAAAAAACATGAGCCACGTATACAGTAAAGAGTACACTCTCTAAAAATACTGAAATTAAGGTAAACATTAAAAAATATAATTTACATGATATTTATGTTAGAAGTATTGTTATCCATCTCTGTAATATGGTGACAACACTGTGATATAAATCAATACTCACTGTTTACAGTGAACACCAAAGTCTTCAATCTTGTTCAAGGGGATTGTTTGGTATTCTGAGGGTCCCTCATCAGGAGGTTTGTAACCCTAAACATCCACAGAGGAAATGCTGAGAAATAGCAACAAACGAAACAGACTTTCTGTACCATATCCAGAGAATTATAACACTAATACAGATTTAAGTAATGACATAGACAAGCAATTAAATGATAATGCATTCTAGTTTATATAGTACAACAAATAATAATAATTAAATAATAATTAACAGCAAGTTATTTTATTACTATTAGAATTCTAGTCTCAGGAGAATTGCCGCTATATACAGTCGTCGCTCTACCTTTGGGTAGGTCCTGAAGGCGCCAAGGTTGACTTTCCCTGCAGAAATAGTCCGAGTGGGGTCGATCTGTAGGACGCAAGATACAGTAGAACAGGAAAACAAAGTCAGGGGTCATACAAACCTCCAGGGACCACCCAAATCCGGCCACCAGGAGCCTTTTACTATGGCTGTCAGTGGGCTGAAAATACACACTTAATTATATGATGCCCATGGCATTTAGGCACTGCTAAACCAAATGAAGTGTAAATAGCATATATGGTTGCAACAGCAAAATATTCATCAGTACTACATGGAAACCTACAACTCATGCATCAACAATCTCACCACCTTCTCAATTACACATGCATTAACTTGTATTGTCAAACTTAGAAAGAAAAAAAATCTTTCTTTCCTGAATATCACTTTCATGGGGTGCAATTAGAAATCACGGTAAACGAAGCTTTTAGCATGATAGAAAAATGATTACTATTTACTCAGTCTTACCACAACGGCCACGAAAGGCTCCTGAAACTGCTGGTTGAGCATCTGAGTGCTGACATCTATGCCCGAGAGCCAGCATCCATAGCCCGGGTGACTGTGGTACCAGCCAATAGCATTCTCCAGCCGGCCAACCTGAGAGATTATAGGATAAATGTAGGTTATTATTCAGGGCATAACCGCACCATTATACATAACACCACAGATAGTGAGAAAATATAGATAGTATGAAACTATCGATCAAATGTTTGATCATTGCATTGTATTAAGTACAGGGTATAATTTGCATTTTTTTATGAATATGCTTCTTCAAACAACTGACAATGTGGCAACAGAATTAAAATATGATGGGGATTTTTAGAAGACAAACTCATATCCATTTTGTAGTAGCCATGTTAGAAATGAATAACAGTACTGGACGATTCGTGTGAGATATGGATAACAACATTCTTTCACAGTATATATATAATGTCATAATACAATATCTATATAGGACATTTAAAAATCAATTGAGAAACAGTTCATGGATAAAATAATTAGACAGGAATGTTTGGTTATGACTAAACCAGTAAATGATTCCCCTACAGATCAAGGTACATCATCTTTCACATTGATGCAAAAAAAAAAAAAAAATAGTTCCAACATTACCATACAGTATTCTTGCTTATTGCTTTGCAACAGTGCCCATAATGGGCTAATACAACAAAGGATAATAAAGCAATGGCTACCATATTTAACGGCAGACAAATCAAATGTATATAATCTGACATATATATCATCAAATGACTGTACCTGTATATCACCCAACTCTAAAGTGAAAAACTATCACATCTTGGTATCAGCATTAAAACTAATGTGGATGTTATAGACCATATAACAAATATAAAAGGTTTTCTTGAACAACTGAATCAAAATGAACCCAAGTCCCGAAATTAAAAACATGGTAGCAATCAATTACATCTACATAAAGTAAACTATGAATCAAAATAATGTAACTGAACAGTGTGAATGCAGTTTGGTAACTCCTTTCTCAATCATGAAATCTGTGAGATGCCCTTTAATGGAAGTCAGTGCCCGACCTGTTTGGCATTTTCAATGTAGGCAGCCATGTATTCATATGCTGCAGCCTGGGCGTTGACTCGAGTTTCTGTGCCCTCCACGGGCAAGGCAAAGCTGTCCATAATCATCATGGTTTCACCATCCACCTTCCCCAGCATTAGGCCCATCACCTCCAGGTTTCCTCCAGACCTGGCATGCATCACCATCTTCAACAGGGCCAAGGCTGAGATCTTGCAGTACTTGAAATAGTGATGACTACGGGTCAAAGAAAGACACACAATCAACATCAGATATATTAAGTATATTAGAGATAATGTTAAGGAGTAGATACATTTGCAAATACACACCACACAGTTAACGTTAGCTGTACCGCTGTTGACAAACAAGCTAATGCTAGTTTGTAGCTAAGCTATCATGTGTTCTAAGAATAATTACCGTGACACAACATAACGTTACGATCCCGACATTTAGCTCAAGAATTACTTAAACACTTAGCTAAACTAAATACCACTTTACTGTTGTGTACTTACTCCTTTGTCCATGGCTTCGCAGCGAGGATTTCTTGTTGTTGCTTTTTGTCATATTTGTAAATTTCGTCAATACTCTGAACTTCCTGCATGCTGTTCGATAGCTCCCATGTTTTCTGAGCGGTGCTACTCCCCGCCATGATGAATTATCTAGCTAAGCCAAAATAGTCGTTAAAACCACTATTACTGCCCCCAATAAGTGAAGAAATGTTATTTTTCTCCAAAGATGTTGATACCGTAACAGGGCTAAATGGCCACTTGCTCAGTAGCCATGACAGTGAATGATACCAATATACCAAAGTGCAATCGGAGGGGACGTTTGTCATAATGTTACTCACATATGACGTTGATATGTTTGTATGGTAATGTTACATGACATTTTTTAACACCAAAACGGAACTATAAATATAAAAATAACATTTCACCTGAAGCGATTGTTACCGTATCTATCACTAATAGTAAAGCGTAATCACCCCTCTGCCAGCATGCATGGTTTAGTCCTGGGAAGACTCACAGCCAACCGTCGGGGACGCACTGACATCTAGCGGCGCTTTTCAGAAAAGAGAGGTTAGTTAGCCTCTCATCAGAAAACCTTTTGTGTCATGGTTGCCTATAGCAACGGAATGATGCTTTGCGCCTTGCTGACAAGCTAGCTAGACAAGAGCATTTGCCACTGTATGGTCTGTAAATGCAAATATTGTAAATCCGAATAATGTTATAATATTATGTATGACCTCTGTTTCAGCTGAGCTTTGATGCACAAAGTAATTAATGGAAGAAAGATGGGAAGTTTTTCGAGGAGCATGAAGAGGAAACACCCAAAGATGTATCATCATCACTGAAGTGTGATACACTACTTGCACATCGAGGTAACGTTATGTGAAATATCAGTGCTCTGATGATTACCACGTTGTTTTAAAGCGCAAATATACGGAATGTTCTAAGTAATGTGTTAACCTTCGTAACCTTCTCCAAGTCAATAGCTGGTAACATAAACAACACAGTGTAGATATGCCTCCAGCATCAGCAGCACAAAGAATATCGCCCAATCCAGACAGAGGTATTGTGCAAGTCTTACTGATACTGAACAGATTACATTCTTTGAGTATAGGTTTATGTCATACACTTTATGTGTTATATATTTGATATTTTCCAGGTTTGGGCTTAAATTTCCTGCTGGGAAATGACTATGAAAAGAAGAAGAAGAAACTTCAGGAGGAGCTTCAATTGGACTACAAACATTATGCTGCCAAGGTCTGATGATATGAAGACAATCATTAAGAAATGTTTCACTATGTTTCCTCACCATCCTGTCCTTTGTCATGTTCTTCCTCCAGAAAAAGGATCTGAAAACTAGTGAACCTCATCCACAACCCCAGGGTTTCTCCCTACCTATTGATGACAGAATATCAGTTCAGGTGTGTGTGTGTGTGTGTGTGTGTGTGTGTGTGTGTGTGTGTGTGTGTGTGTGTGTGTGTGTGTGTGTGTGTGTGTGTGTGTTTCTGTGTCCCCGAGTGTGACATAACAGGTAACTGTCAATGGTATTCAAAGTGGGACTTTTTTGGGGGGACATAACTTGCTCACAACACTAATGGAATTGATATACTGCAGTGCAGTGAATTGTTGTTTGTGCAGGGCTTTGTGTCACATGGCAACTGCTTTTGTGTACAAGTGCTTGCTCACTAACAAAGTGTAAGAGGGTGGGGAAGGAGAGTGAGTGGCCCAGTGGCCTAATGGATAAGGCATCAGCCTCCGGAGCTGGGGATTGTGGGTTCAAGTCCCACCTGGGTCGTTAAATTTACAAAAAATTAACAGTCTCTTGCAATGTTGTGGTGGGAAATGCATTTCTCTGTGAGACCGAGGTCTGTCAAATTAATATATGCAACATTGTATGGAGGACACATTATATTGCTATTAATTAGTCAGGTTAAAACACAACATTAAAAATATCTAGCTGGTGCCCTATCTGAATAAAATGGCTGTTTCAGAGACATGACTCTAAATTTGTTTCTCTCACAGGAAAAACTAAGAGAGGATAGAAAAAAAGAATACAACCTCTTCCTACAAGAAAAAGCTCAAATTGGAAGGTTAAAGAGGGGAGCACCTCCCGTTATTTTAAAGGTAATGCGAATAATGAATAAACACATTGATAGTTCCATTTTTGCAAAATAATAACAATTCTGCTTTAACATAAACAAAATACTTAGTTTGTATTAGAGGATTGTTGTTATGTGCTGTTAAAGCACCCAGGTATAAAGTAAATGGTTTTCATATTCACTTTTTTCACATTTTTATTTCCAGCCTGGACAGATTCAAGCTTCAGATGCTGTGTACATTTCTTCTCCAGCTTCTCCTCGGCCCATCCTCAACACCCATACAAACACACACCGTCCTCCCAGGGAGCGCCCTGCATCCAGGAGAGATGCTGCCACTCTGACTGAGAAAGTGGATAATGGAAAAAGCATAGGGACTTGGGGTCCAGGCCATCGGAGACGAAGGCGTTGGCAACTCTATAGACCAAAAGAGCCCTATAGCTCTGAGGAGGAGCCGATCACAGACAAAGACGACGAGTTTGAGTTCAGACACAGGAGGCAACAAGACAGACACACTCCAGAGCCGGAGTACAAAGAGGAGAGGAGAAACAGAGAACACAGAGCTGTCAACAGGTGTAGTTTTTTTTCTGTAGTATGATTTCGAGCTATTTTCGTCTGTTACATATACATCATAGACAGAAGAGCAGGTAAGATGATATAATTTTTCTTCACCTGTCTTTTCTGTCTCTATGGCAGAGCTCCTCGGGGCATAAAGGAGGTGGAGGCACCTGGTCTTCATGATCAGAACAACAATGAAGGGGTTTGGAAGTCAGAGTAAGCAAGATTCATTTCTATGTACAGTTCTGGTCGACTGCAGTAATGAGATTTGTAATGCTGAAACAGAATTATCTTAGATAGCAACAGTGTTCCAATGAAGAGCTAGACAGCCAGTGATATCCTCCTGGAAAGTCTCATACATTTTCTTAATCAATAAAATAATCTGATTGAATGAGCCAACACAGGGTAACTTTAACAGAAGACAGGTATAGATTATTGCTGCCATACTCAGTAATTGTTCTCCAGCACTTCTCTTACATGCCATTGCCTTTCACTGTTTCTGTTTATGCCATTAAGTTGAGCCCCTCTCAGTAAGCTGTGAACGTGTGGGGCGGTGATGGAGAGTGACCATTGGCTCAGCTCCAGGCAAACAATTACTCACCCCCAGTTCTATAAGAGTAGCTGGATTGATTGGATAATAAGGCTTCACTCCCTTTCTTTAAGACCAGAAAGCTCTGCAGGCAAACTGTGAGGCAGTGTAAAATGGTAGCTGAGTGTGGCTCAGACGGAAACTGATTGCTGTGCTGTTACCCTTCTACGCTGTCAGTAGTTGGATAGCTCTTGTGGAGTGTCTGGTTCTGTGTGTGTATCTGTGTTTAATAGTCAGCAAATGCCAGACAGCATGATGATGGCTGCAAGATCTAGATCTAGACCTGCTACCAGCAAGGATAAAGCAGAGTTTGCTACTGGACTAATGATCGGTAAATACCATTCTTATTGCTTGATGCTTTTAGACACATATTGACATCTGTGGGATTACAGATGGAATTTAAAATCCTTTGTTAGCATCCTAGGTGACAGCACTTGTATGTTAATGGCTCTCTGTTGTCATGCAGGAGCAATAGAAGAGCAGGGGGCCTCTCAGATGAGGAAAGAAAAGTATAAGCAAGAGCTGCTGAAACAAATTGCTGAACAGAAGAGAAACAAGATCAGGTGAATATTCACTGAATCAACATATTCTTTAGAGTTGTTTCTACTTAGTTAGTCAACAAGACATAAACAATGGGATGATTTACATTTCAGAGAGAAGAAGCTTGGGCTGAGGGTTGCTGTCCCCGGAGTCAGAGACCTTGAGAAACAGGTACAGCAGAATGGCAAGAACTGGCTAAAATTGATACAGTTTTTAAAAACATATTCCATGATGTGATTGTCTAAAGATCCCATCTTACTTTAACCCAAACATCACTCAGCACTTGTATCAGTCCTGCATTTGTTGCTGTATCTGGATAAAGTATTGTAGAAAGGCATCAACAGCACAATTAACATATCTCACATGTCACAAACTATCATAGATGATGATTATATTATTTTGATGTTATGCCTTGAGCGACACCTTGGAGCACCTCTTGAGTTTGTTTTAATATATGTTGCCTGATTTCTTTTAATGGATCTATTTTACACAATGCATCACCTCTTCCAATCTGATGGAATTAAACAGTTTGGGGCTGTACATCAGCAATATAACAACTGGAGACAAGATGTCCCCTACAAGACTGTTGTATACCTGGAGTGGTAACAAAAATAATTTCCCCCAGGGATTATTAAAGTATTTCTGATTCTGATTCTGAAGGACCCAAATACAAGGCGAATTAATGACAAACACACTGAAGACACAGAACAGAGAGGCCCCCCAGGACAGTCCCATGTGGACTACAGTCAGCTGACAGGGAAGACAGTGCCTTGGTCTGGAGTGAGAGCAGCACAAGGTGTCCCCCCGCTGGACTACTTTAATGAGGACTACCACAGGGACTTCTCAAACATCCTAGGAGAGGTGGCCAACCCAAGGTAGCTTACTGTCACTTTGTGTTCCTATACATGAATGACATTAACAACTCTGCCGTAAATTCATTGAGGTTTCTGTGATTTTGTTTGTTCAGGGTTGCTGGTGTTCCTCCTCCTCCTGTTCTTCACACTGTGACTAATAATTACAAGACTCCATATGATGCAGCTTATTACTACTATGGAACCAGGAATCCATTAGATCCTAATCTTCCTTACAATCAGAGTACAGTATTTCAACCATCTTTATTTTGTTTTTGCCTCTTTGTCTTTTATTTTAAATCACATCAATATATTTTGCATTACTGTGAACCATTTTTGGCTGTAGTGTTTTTGCATTGTGTTCTTCCCACATATCAAATGGACACTGGTTTGCATTCATTTCAGTGTGGTATGAACATTGTCACATTGTGTATAAAAGCAGTCATGATGTCCACTGTTATGGCACAGTGGCTGTTCGGAGGTAGGAAAACCATGAAAAATCTAAAATAATACATAAGGCTTTGGAAAAGGGTCAGCAGTAATGTAGAATATGCATATTTGTGTCTAGTGTCTTCACAGTAATGAAGTGACTCGTGGGATCTGGCAGTTTTAACTTAGATGGGAGTAGTTCACATTGGCTTAAATAAACTCCCAGACCTCTCTGTAGATAACTATTGCCATTTATTATGGAGCCATTTTATCGCCATATCAATAGCCAAGAGGAGTTGGCATAGCAATTCATAAATCTCATTTTACAGCAGAACTGATTTTATTACTGAGGGGGATATACAGTTTATTGGATATGAGTTCAGCAGATCCAGATGGATCTCACTTCATCCAGCTGGTGTGTTTGGTTACATTTATTGTCTTTCCATTTTAATTTAGCAGCCAAATTTCTGCCCTGGTCTTGGCTGTCAAACATTTTAATGTTGGAAAAAAGAGCTGGCAGACTGTAGAAGCAGATAGCTAATGAAATGGAAATCTGTTTGTATTTATTATCTTGTATGTTTGTATTTTCTTTATTAGATGACCTGCCTGGAGGGGTGCAGCAGTCTGTGAATTTCCACAGTCTTCCTCAAAGACCACCTCCTCTCAGACCCAGTGGCCGCATTGAGTAAGTGTCCATTTTTACATTTTTAGTTCATGTATCCAGATGATAAATTCAGTGTACACAACTTTAAACATGTTTTCCTATTATTTACACTGAAAATCATTTTGCAGAGTGTGAAAGCTTTTAGATTAGTAGATGGTCATGAGGCCTCTTTTGTTTTTCTTCCAGAAGAGGGCTCCCACTGCAAAATAACTGTGTTACTGTCAGTACCCCCTTTACACATGCCTCCTCATCATTTGACACTCTAACTGTCTGCTTCTAGAGCAACTGATCAAGGGTCTCCCCTGGATGTTGGAGAGCAAAATGCAGTCAAGTCCAAGCTGAAGAGAGAGACTGCACTTAGCTACCAAGAAGCACTCAGATTACAGGTACAACATCAAATCTACAATATTTCATCTGATCGTTATTAGCAGACCCCATGCTTTCATATATAATTACTGCAGCACACTGTCTGACATGCTGTCACCCTGATATGCTAATGATTGCTTTGACAGGCTGCTTCCTTCCTGCTGATACCAGAGGAAACCCAGACATTGACTCATTTTTAGGGACAAATAAGATATTTTGACAGTTAGAGACCAGATCATTGTGGAGTCAGCATTTCCCCATGGGCAAAGAAATGCATTGCATCAAGACTAGCAGAGAAACATAGACTTGCACTCCACTGAAGTGGTCAGAGAAAGTGCATCAACTTTTGAAGCATCCTGCCTTCCTTGTGTCCAGATCAAAGAAAGAGAGGAGTGTAAAAGAAGAGAAAAAGAAGAGAAGGAGCGGTATGATGCCAAGATAGAGGCCGAGATGATGGCGTACAACCCCTGGGGGAGAAGTGGGGGAGGCGCTCCAATTAAAGACCAAAAAGGCAACCTTGTTAGTAAGTTGGCTTTCACTTTCTCTTTTAATGAGGTCTGCTAACCCTAAGATAATTTTAATATGGATCATAATAAACATTAATACAGAATGTTTTAGGTACTTATGTATGTTTCCATGCCCACAGGTGACCTGAATCAAATGCACAGGACCAACGAGGTGTCAAATAGGAATCCTGTGTCCAGGAATAGTGGACAGACCCAAAGCTTTTCGATGAGCAATGGACACAGTTCCAGAGTTGAAGCCAGGGCTCCCATTTCCCATCGACTATCAGGTAGTGTTCGGGTGACTGTGCTAGAGTTGTGGCAAACTGGGTCCTGTCATCCAGTGTATTACAGTGTATTGTGCATTTGTGTGTGGACATGTACACATTGCTCTTCTTTATTGAAGGAATACTGTCTGTCTCACTTGTCTTTGCAGGTTTCAATGATCAGCCAACTCCACAGCGGCTCCACATGCAGGACAGATACAAAGAAGAACTGAAACAACAGGTAGGTCAACAACAGCCTTCAGTCTATGCAGGAAACTGCTTGGATGCTCATGTAAGGCGTGTGTCAACTTTTTTTATTGTTTACAATTACTGCTCATGTTTTTGAGCAGTTTGAAGAAGTTGTAAATTAACTACAGTATGCATGTAACTCGTCATTACAAACAGATAGTGGAAAAAAAGAAAAAGCTGACAGAGGAGGCAGAACGAATGAGGATTGAGGAGGAGAAGGAAGAGAAGAAGCTGGCAGACCAAAGGGCTCGCATACAGCGGGAATTTGAGGAGGAGCAAAACAAGCGAAAGAAGATTGAGGTGAGGAGTTCATCATTCCTCTATCCTGACAGTTAAGGGGTCTCCTCACACTGGGCTTGCCATTGAGAAACAGTTTTCTTTAATCTCTGCAGCATAGGCTGCAAAACCAAGAATGGATCCATAAACCTCAAACACAACACCAGGAGGAGGAAAAGAGGGTGAGGCAGAAAGAAGAGATTGAGAAGAAGTTACCTGAGAGCACCAGGGACGGAGAGCAGAAAAAGGCGCAGTTGAGTTATGAGGTACAAGTAAGCCTGAAAAGACATTGGTACTGTAGCTTTTAGTTTTATTGAACATCTTTGTCAAGTAATGTGACTGCTCGTAAATTTGCAGAGAGTGCCATCTCCTCCGATCCCAACCTTGCAGAGGAAGCAGACAAATCTTGAAGCATCCAGACCTTTGTCTGTTGTGAGCCAAGTCTCCGCCAGGACTGTAAGTCACTCAGTAAACGGATCAAAATATTTTCACATCAAGGCTATTTTGATGTCATTATAAAATATATATAAAAAACACACAATTTCCACAACAGGAGCGCTCTGTGTCAGCGCCACACTCCCGACCAGTCCCAGCGAAAATACCCCAGCTACAAGGTGAGACTGTCTTGAGTTATCTGTACACCCCCCAACCACCCCTAAAAAAAATCAAATGCCTGCCTGCTTGTGAATCATAAATTTCCACTTAAATATTTATTGTTCCCCTTCTTGTCTCTGTCTCCCCTCAATCCCTCTGCTGGCTTTAGATGGTAAGCAGGAAGTGATCAGAGAGCTGTCAGCCCTCCGTAGGTATCTGAGGAATGAGCAGAGACAACTGGAGATTCAGCTGGACCAGACAGATCGACAGGAGAGTCACTACACTCCCCCCAACAGGTATTATAGTCAGACACAGGAATTTGTGTCTGTATACCATGCCCAGAATGAATAGGATTTTATTACTTTTATTACATTTAGAAAACCTATTAGATGTGCTCCACCACTTCAGGTCCAATTTCACCTACAGTAATACAACCCTAGACACATTAAGGTGAATGAAGACACATAACTAATTTGGTCTTGTCAAATGGCAGTTTTGATTTGCTTTTGGTATTTAAGGAGGCTTTCTTGTGCTCTGAGATAATGAAAGTCTATCGTCTATCTTCTCCTTGCAAGATCAGCAGGGTCACCTGCAGTGCAGGATTCATTAGGGATTCAGAATGTTGCTGAGCGGACCTTCAGCAGGACACCACACAATCTGACACGTGACTGCTTATGACCTCTAACCACCCTGAAAAACACACGCGACATAGTATGTGTCTTAATTCCACCCCTGAAAGGGAAGGAATGCACTACAAGCTACTTGAAAAGTCTCTGCTTATATTCAAATAAGTTTACTGCAAATCTTTAGAGAAATGCCTTTGAACTGGTGCCAGTTTCACTGCTTTTCTTTGGTTCCAATATAAGCTGCTTACACAGAAAGCCTCATGCTTTAGGCCTCATAAAAGCATTTGGAAATGTTTAACACACACAAACCAGGTGTTATGTCCTTAATATCTTAAAACAATACTCACTTAACTCTTACGGGGGCCACGTGGAACTGCATGCTGTAGTCATTGATCACAACTTGAAACCATTCGGGATAGTGTACTATTGGGCACCTGTGTGCTATTTGAGTTAATTGCCCTGTTTAAATTGTGTGTTTTCCCTCCTTTGCTCAGACCCAAAAGACGACCCAGAGTGGATGAATCAACGCACAAGCAAGCTGTCCAGCCATCAACCAGGAGTACCTCCTCTGGTGCTGCACGTGTTAATATACAAAATATCAGGGAGTTTAACCAACTTAAATACAGAGGTAATGACACTTTGACTGATTGGACACTGGTTTCATTTTATCAAGCAACATTTCTGCAAGCAACAGGTCACTGCAAGAAACAAAAACACCCTAAGTCAGTATTCTAAGCCATCTGTTTGCCTTATATATGACCCAGAGGTCACAAGTAGTCATGACTGCAAAAAGAGGTCCTATAATGCACGTCATACTAGTGAAATATTGCTTTATTTTAATTCTATCATTCAAACTGAACATCATCCTTTGATGAAAAATCAGTTTATCCCATTGGACTAAAACCAGTTGGACACTGCTTACTTTGCTTCTGTACTCTGAACCAACCCCCTTTTTTCCTTCCAATTTTGAGAAAGTGATTGAAAAACCACTCCTTTAATTGCCTTGGTCATGGTGTTGATGTAAGGACAAGAGACGAAGATCACTGCGGTCCTAAACCAGCTGGGCATTGCCAGATGGTTTAGGCTTTCCAGAGCCTCATCAGTCCTCTGTCTCCCTCTAGCCACACTGAAACGTTAATCTCATGAGGTCATGGAAGGCGTCCATCAGTGACAGGCAGTTTGGCAGCGTAAACAGAGAATGTAATGCAAGCGAACCACGGAAATGGCTTTGGATGGGTTCCCAGACCAAGTTAAAGCAGGGGTCTGAAAGACACTCAGAGCTCTGGCTTGTAAAACCAAAGAAAAATTGAAAGAAATGCTGGTCTGTGACGGATTGACCAAATGACTTATCAAACTTCCAGATATAAATTATGGATTTAAGCCAACCTTATGTCTGAAAGCTGCATCACATCCATTCACACCTTGTAGTGGGAAGGATGTAGCCAGGCTGTGGAGCTGCTGAGTCACAACCAAGTTGCTGTTTCAGAGAGAGGGAGGAAAGAGGGAGACATTCAGGAAGGGAGCAATGTGCCTTCTAATCTTATCTCTGACCTTATCTCTCTAATTCTTTATTACTGTGCTAATGCACCTGTTATTGCTGCATCGATCGAAGAAAGCCACTTCATTGCTACTGTAGGAAAGATTTGGGATAATACCTTTCCTTTGCTTGTCAGACACAGCATCTCGTGAGGAGGTCCACCACATGTACCCTGACCCTCCCACTGACGAACAAAGTCTGGACATCCAACAGCAGGCCCTTCTTCGCGAACAACAACGCAAAATCAGGCTTATGAAGAGAGCGGAAGAGCATGGTTAGTGAGCAGACACTCACATTTCTCTTCAAACGGTTTCAAACTTTAACTCACTGTTCTTTGTTTCGCTACAGACTTTTTGGACCAGAAACAGAACCACTATCATTCTGTGAGTGGTCATCACATTATAAATATGCATTTACATTGTTTCATGGTTTGCTCTTCCTAATTAGTTAATTGGTGTTTGTCTGTGTTTATTCCGTCTCTCAGAGGAAGAACCCCAGAGACTCCATATTGCCATCTGAGACTGCTTTCATTGGTAAGCCTGGCTAAACATAGTCTGTTTGTAAGAACTGTCCCTGTTCCTCTTTTCTTCTTCTTCTTTCAAGTATAAAGAAAGTGTTTACATCAGTGGCAACATAGTATGCTTTGGGATATTTCTTTTTCTAAGGCTCCAGACATTTTCCATAAAGGTGACATGGCTTGGTAGGTCAGCTACATACACCCTCACAACACCACACTACAACAGCCAGGATAATTTAGCTCTGTGTCTCTGTGCCAGACTCACTGTGGCACATGCCAGCTCTTGTCTCTGTGTTGCAGCTAGTGCTAGTGCTATGTGCAAGGTGCACATGCCAGCTGAAGGGTGGAGATAGCACAGTGCCAGCCATTGGGAATGGGGGCAGTAGAGAAATTGTTTAAAAAGCCAGTGGTGCAGGAAGGGAGGCTTTTGAATACTTTCCCTCTTTCCCTTTTCCATCCGCACCCCTTCCAGTGAGAGGTTTTGCTGAATGGACTGATTTCATTCTTTTCATATTACACATATCTGAACTGAATGAATGTTTAGGTTGCTAATCTTTGTGCTGCTGTAACGAGGTGTGGGTGTGTAATGATGAATGGCTTTGTCAGATGTTTACAGTGGTAAAGCATGTGAAGAGGGGATTCATCAGCAGAGACGCCGTCAGCCCTCAGCAGAGCGCCAGGAGAGGACAGCACCACGGAGGAGACATGACTATGATGTATGACGCTGAGCAGTAAATGGATTCTTTTGTTTGCTTTGGGTCAAAACAATCTGAGTCACTACAGTCCCAGAGCGGATGCTTTCAATGCTGTATTACTCAAGTTCCATTAGTTTTCATTAAACAGATGAGAATACTTCCTTGTGGCTTCTTTTTTTTTTACAGGAGGTGGCTGTGTCCATAGATCAGAGGGACCGTAACATCCAACCAGATGCTCAGCCTTTGCAGTCACCGACTAGTTTGAACCTTGATTCTAAAGTCAGGGCCCACAACCAGCAGCGCATCACAAGAGAGGACACTGGTGATTCCAACAGCAGATCAGGTGAGAGGAAACACTTTACATCAGAAGTATTCAAATAAGCTGGATGCTAATATAACATAAGTCTGGCTAATGGGGGCATCAGAGAGTGTTGGTCCACTGAAAGACTTGAGCAGTGATGTCATTAACATCTTTCACTAGTAAAATTAACAAAATAAAAATAAAGTGCATGTAACTTTATATTACAGCTGGCTTTTTAACCCACTTGCTTTTTTTCCCTCCAGATTTCTGACACATGCTTCAGTCTCGTACTAAAGCTTTGCCTTTTCATTTTTTTAATAACGATGAGACGGATGTTAACTATTGTTTTAGAACGATCAAACAATTTTGACTTAAAATTGTAGAAATTATGCCTAAACAAAACAATTATCTATATATGCGTAATTTTGAGCATTCTTCATTTTCTGATTGCCAAAAGAAATGTGTGATGGATAAGCCTATGTACTCTCCAGAAGGGCTGTCTGATGATGAAGTGGATGTCTTGTCTCTGCGTTCTGCCCTGGAGAGACGTGTCTCCACGGAGACTGTTGCCACAGAGGCCTGGCTGCGGCCTGGCACGTCGGATACTGTAAAACGCTCCGGCTGTAGGGAGAGGCCAAACAGTAGGTTGGATGCTCCACCCTGGCTGACACACCGCGTCCAATAGCTCCTATTAGCTGGTCTTCAAACAGTGAGGCTACTTCTTTGTCAATCCCCCTTTTCTTTGGATGGCTCTCCTGAGAATGAACATCGTTGCATTGTGAATGTGTATGTTAGATTGCATAGTTTCAAAAGCTTGTTAAAAAAACCAGAGTCTGCCTGTAAAAATATCATTGTCTGTTAGTTTAGACAAGAAACATCTTACGCAAGACTTTCTCTCAGCATGAAAAGTGCTTTTTTACCCTGCAGTAGATTGTCCATGAACATTTTGCAAGGTGCATATCTGAATGTACCGTAAACATATATACGTGTTTATGTAGTTAGTTTTGTTATAAATATACACCGGAGAGTTTATTTTATAATAAAATGTTAATTTAATGTTGTCCTGGCTGATCATTCATGGAAGAAAAAAAATTAACCGCTAGCAGTTCTATCATTTAGAAGTCAGTGATTCAGCATTTCAAATCGACCAAGTTCAAAAACTTTATTGACCTAGAACCTGATTAGAATGCCAGATGATGTATTGTACAGAAAGTTGTACATAATCTTTTCTGCAACATAGAAAACTTTACATTGCTGTATCATATACATTTTGTTTTCTACATCCATGAGCAGGAATGCATCCCATTCATACTTAAAGCACAGCTAACATTTGTCATTTTCTCTATACATATACCTTTTCCCCACACCAAACCAAAGAAAAAGAAACATTAAATATATTATTAACTTTTGATTTTGTACACAAGAGTGAAAACTAAACTCAAACATGAAAACAGACTAGTGACTCAAAAGCAGCTAGCATCAGGTTGCTCTCTCATCTTCCAGTTTCAGAAGCCCAGTTATTTATTTCCGATAAAAACCTAAGAACATATAAAATGGAATAATTTAACCCTTCACTTTCCACGGTCATGTTCAATTACAAATCGTACTGTATAGGACAATCTGCAGGAGATGGTAGAGTCAAATAAATTATCACAAAATTAAAATCTCCAGTGCATTCAAAAAGAGATCAAGTGCAGCAAATCCAGAGGAGGGGAAAAAAAATAAAAATAATTGAGATCTAGTGTTATAAGATTATATTACATAGCGGCAGATCTGTACAACTAGTTTCATCCAAGAGGCTACCAACACTAATGTTAGCCATCTGCGGTGCAGACAGAAAGATCATTACTATCACTGTGTGACAAATGTCACATTTCATAGTTATTAAATATGTCTTTTTGCATGTTGTTGAAACCCATTCATTCTTGACTTTTTAAATATACAGTAAGAAGCACACATTTTTTTGAAATATATTCCTTCTGAGCAGATCAGAGAAATGGATAACTGTCAGTTGTTAATCAGTAGTTGTATCCATTTGAGGCATCGCTACACCTTGTATAAGACATTACTGTTTTCATCATGATATCAAGGACTCTGTCTGGGCTGTTTGTGTGTATAGGCGTGTCTGTGTGTTTGTTTGTGTGTGGTGACAGGGTTAAGGGTGCGGGTGTGTGGTAGCAGATAGCCGATTGACAATCAGCTGTTTAAGTCAGGCGTAGACTACGTTGAGGGCCCTGAGGTGACGCAGAGCCACAGCGCAGTACAGCTCTGTGTAGGAGGCTGTTTGTGGTGCAGCATCACTGGGCCTCCTCCCCGGCCTCCTCCCCCACCTCTGTGTCTGCCTCCCGTTCAACGTGTGCCGGCCGAGGTTCAGGTGCGGGCTCAGGCAGCTGTGAGATGTTAAACACGAGGCCGATGCGCAGGTAAAACTTTCTCAGAACAGCCCGTAGCTCGGGGATCAGGTCGAACTGCATGATCTCACACAGCAGAGGGTAGTATCTGGACGCATGCGCCTTGAACTGTGGGATGAGACAGAGAGAGAGTGAGACAAAGAGAGACACCCATGTCTTGGTGCTGCACAGAATAAACACTTTGAAGCACTTTAAAGCACAATCTTATTTAAATGCTGGTTATTTGGTACAAAAAACAGCATCATTTTCTAAGTTTTGCTGAGCTCGATAGAGTAAAAGGGTGGAACTGCACTTCTAGATTTTTGTACAAAGATCTACATATTAAAATGGTTCCAATGTGATATTTTAATCCAAAAATGCAACCAGTTTTGCTCTTGCTCTGCTCCATCTACACCCTTAATGTGATTGGCATGCAGATTCTCGATTCATTGTTAAACTATATACCATGGCCACACAAAATATCATTTTTTCCTGATTGGACAGTTTCTGATTGGCTGTCAGGTCTCTGTTAAAATAGTATTACAGGACACCACAAACCTGGTTATATACCTTCTATTTTTTGCTTGTTACACCAATGGTAGAAGGAGGAAGATGGAGGAAATAACACCCCCATCTGTTATTTCTGGATATCAGACCTAGTTGTAAATTATCTGTGAATTTTCAGTTTACATTCAGGGAAAGTGTCATCAAGTGTTACGGCTCCTTACCCTTTCATCACTGATCTTTAGCACCTTGGTGAGGAAGAGCAGCAGCAGGTTGGTCCAGGCCTCCCTGTGGCTTTCTGAGGTCAGAGCCAAGAAGTATGCTACAGCCTCACTGCACACACTACATCACACAGAGAAAGAGAGAAACATTTCAGAAATGTATATTATTAACACTGGGAGAACATTGAACAGAAAATAATGCTGAATATTATGAAAGAAAAAAGTCCCTTAGAGCTGTGTTGATCTGTAATGTGCTGTAGCAAGAAAGCATCTGCTTCTTTGCATTGCTTATCACATGAAAAAAAGCCAGCATGGGGATGATGAATATTGTTTTCGCTCAGTAACTGCTAATTAAAGCCACTGACTCAGGCTGTTACAAAAACAATTGGACACTTTTCTTCACAGTTGAAGCCACAGCTACCTTGCACTTCAATCTCTGTGACCTTATCACCTCCCAAATCTGCTTTGCGCCCTGCACTAATCAAACTTGCATGGGTGCTGTACATCTGGGTGCGTCTGGTAAACAAGGGTCTGTTTGTGTGTTTGTATGTGCGTAATATGTTTGAGAAAGAGCGAAAGAACATAAAATACAGGCATGATGGCACATAACAGTGTCTCCATGAATTAGGATTTCTGAGCCACTCGCACATGCAGGCACCGTCCTTTCTCCTCCTCCCCTCTCTTTCACTGGGAGAGAAAGGGGGCGACGTCTGTTTTTGAGGTGCTGCTGAATTAAGATGCAGCAATGACAGCAGTGCTGACTGAAGAATGAAACATCAGTGTGCTGATTCCTTTGGATCCATACAGCGCACGGCATCCGTTACAGAGAAGATCCGAGCTGTGTACACGCTGTGCCTACGCAACGAGTAACTGACTGTTGGATAGAAGATAGTGACATCAAAACAACCTCCCCTCCTCACAGAGTCAGTGTCTTTTTGATGTCTCCTTCCTCTGAGGATGATATTGACATCTGTGCCCAGAGAAGTGTCATTTCCTTATTGCCACATTGGAGCTAGTGAGGGGTGAATGTGTGAGACATGTATTAGGCATTGACCGATGAAATAGCTCAGCTCAGAACCAGGAGTGAACTGATGACTATCAGTCGATATTAATATTTCACAGATGTATTGGCAACAATATCCCTTATGTGGTGCCAATTGATTCTGCAGGAGTGATGATAAAAGTAGCCTTAATGACTACAACCTGCCCTCAAGACTTTCAGTATTAAAATCATTCACTCATTCTCAGACTTTACTGAAATCATAAACATAACCAGACCAAAAATGCCCATATCCATCTATCTAATACACACACCTTATTCAATAACTAAACCAGTTTATTCTAGCAGAGTATTTGCAGAAAGACGTCCTGTTCCGAAACCATTCGTCATCTTTCCATTACAAACTACCAACAACAAAACCAATTACTTTCTGAATGCTGTCAAATTGAGAGCACAGTCTCATGCATGTGCACACATAATATGTATTGTTCCAACTGTCTCTTGACACGTTTGGCAAGAGTAGTGTACTCTGTGCAGACAGCATCATTAGCGGGATGAAAATAAGCAGCACAACAACAGAAACCATTACAAAGATCAGATGTTTTACCAGTTATGGGAGTCTACACTGCTACGTTTGCTAATGTGGTCAATGATGACTGTCAATATAAAAAATATGTTGTACTACTTAGAATTCATGTTAAATATCAATGCAGGTAGCTGAGTAAGGGTTCTCAGATCCACTGACTACCGTCCACTACCACTGCAGGATCAGCAGTTGCGGGGGTGATGCAGTGGGCATCGCCATCCTTACTCGAGTAGTCGTCTCTGGACCTCCTCCCAGGCGTCCTGCCTACTCTCGTCTGTGTACATACGAAACAGGATGCGCAGGCCACACGCCAGGCTGCTGGTCTCCTGCTTCAACAGGTTGGGTTTCGACTTCCCTTTGAAACCTGGAACACAAACACAAAGATGCATACAGTTACAATCACAGCCGTTTTAAAATGTTTTAATAATGATGATGATGCGTATTATTTTTATTATTATCTCCAAACAGCCCACTGTTAATCACAGTCTAGATGCAGACTGACAGACAGTGATTTTTTTGCTCTACCTGCTTTCCACAGTAAGGTCCTCTGCTCATTGTTGGAGTTGAAAGCCTTGGCGAAGCCGTGCGACTCCAGCAGGCAGTCCAGCAGCTTGAAGAGCTGTTCTGAGGTCAGGTAGCGATACATGCCCTGGTCCTGGGCCTCCACTGGGACGTCAGCTGCATACGAGGCATCCCGCTTCAAAAACATTACACATGACAGATTACTACTGGCTTTAATCACATAGCACAAAAACAGAAAAAGAGGTAGCGTCTGAAAACCAATGGCAAGTGATTATTACTCTCTCAGAGAAAAGATCTGACGTGTTTATACCTGAGCAGCGGCAAAGTTCTCAGCATCTTCCTTCCTACTGGTGGCAGGAAAAAACACGATGTTATCAATCGTCTGGATCAGCTCCAGCTGAACGACACACTTTATCAGCAAAGCTGTGAATAAGCGCTGCTCCTGGACCTCTGTGGAACATAGAGGGGAAACTTCCATCAGAACACACACTAGCAAACACCAGCAGTCGCTCTTTAAGAAAAGCGACAGGCTTACTTATTGGGGTCCTGCTCCTGGAGCCGTCCTCACACATGCCTGAGGCTGAGCTGTACTGACTCTGCCGACGGCTCTCCAAGGCAACCCTATCAGCACTGCTGATGGAATGCTGGTCGTCAGAGCGGGACTGAATATCCACTGACTTTTGGGAAATGCAGTCCTGAGAGCAAAGTGGGCAGAGTTACTGCATGTATATACACAATACAGGTGTATAAATGACGTACAAGAAATGAAAAGAAAAGAAGTGTTTCCTAGCAGTAAAATTCTGCAAAAGATATTGAAATAAACTATGAACAAATAGTGTATAGGGTGTATTCCCTCACCAGCTGTTTGTCTGACAGGCTCGGTGTTGTCATGTTTTCTCCCTCTGCTCCTGCTGGTCTCCATGTTAACAGCCTGAAAAACAGTTTACTTAGTAAATCCCATTCATTCTTGGACAGAATGACAAACAGCTAACAACTTCAAGACTAGAAAACTACCTGAGCTAGAAAATCCATCAAGCTAAAGCTAGTTTTAATTCGGCTAAAGTCTTTGTTGAATGATATGTCCATTCTTTATAAATATCTGTTTGGTTTGTATTTCCATTTACCACTTTCATTAAGCAACTAATGTCCCTGTTTATCAGAATCACGGCTAAATCTAAGGCAGCAGATGTATTTACATCTAAATGTAAAAGCATGTTTTTGAATTTTGAAGAGAAGCTGGTTTTATATTCAGTGCGGCAGCTTACGCGTGTGGGATGGTGGTCTTGAAGATGTCCAGCATGCAGTTACAGGTCTTGTCCCAGGTTTCAAGGGAGAATTTCTCTCCATTCAGGATGACCACATTCTCTAGACAGTTGGTGCCTGAACGGGCGAGCTGCTCATTATCTACAGAAGCACAGAAGAAGAGGATGAAAAGGAGGAGGAGGAAGAGGAAGGGTTGGGCCGAGAGGAGGGAGAGACAAGGGAAGGATAAATTAAATAACGTAAGACGTAAGAGTAAAAAAAAAAAAAAAAACGTAAGATGTATTGATGTATACGGTCTACAGTGATGTTTGCCCTTTGATCTAATCTAACAACCCAAAAAGACTTAAAAACATGTATTGACTATTTGTCATTTATTGACTTCATCTTTTTACAAAGTGGTGAAGTATTGATGCGGCACATAAAAGCTCTGAGGCAATCTTTAAGTTCTGTCACTGCAGCCAAGGCCGGTAACTGTCCTAATGCCTCTTATTATTTTGACCTCCATAACCTGCATCAAAAGCAACATTACTTCCCCCTTTTTTGTGTCGCTGCCTAAAGACAAGAGGACAATCTGGACCCTAACACTGCACACAAACTCCACTTACAGATACTTGTGTAAAGATAAATATGGCAGGAAACAGCAAGGGTTGCTGTGTGCTCACCTTGCTGCACACACCAGTAGAGCTGAGCCAGAATGTCATCAAACAGGACGTCATTGAGAGACTCAAAGTATTGAGTGAAGACATCACAGATGGCATAAAGTGCGTGGTTGCAGGTGGTGGTCATCCACTCTGCTTTCTGAGGGTGCAACACAACCTCAGTGAGAATTTCCTCCATTACCATGAGAACACAAACTACAACACAACAGCTTAGATATCAGAGATTTTCATATTTGGAGCATTCAGCTGTAAAACACAGCCTTTGAAACAGCTGTGGAGGATGAAAGACTTGTCGTGTACCTCAGTCTGTTGCTCAGGCAGCTTCATGTTGTCAAAGATCCTGAAGACAATTCTGAACAGATCTTGCCACCAGTGTTTCTCAAAGGTGTGCCCGTAGGTCTTCATCACTTCAAACATCACAGTCAGCCCTCTGGGAAAGGCACACACACAGATTTGTCATTTTCTTGATGCTATAGCTGACAATTTATGCATTACAGTATTTAAAAAGAAAATCTAGATAGCTTGGATAGATTGGATGTGCAGCAGCATGTCTTTGTCACTGTCTTTACACTCACTTGCAATCTAAAGCAATATGTGTTAAAATGTACAGTTTAATGCCTTTAATGACGCCCACCATCTGAAATAGCAAGCTAAAGATGAATCCCGCCTACCTGGTCCTGACATCCAGCTTACACCTGTTGATGATGCAGGAGAGCTCGAAGAGAATGGGGAACCACCCCCGCACCCACACGCGGTCCTCAGGCGCTACATTCATGTCATCACTGGTGTAGTCTTTGAAGGCCTGCCAGGGAAATACGAGCAGTGTTTACCATTTCTCCCTCCTAAACACATTTGTGTGCATACTGTACGGGGCCATGATCTGCACTATTACTCTCTCTCTCTCTCTTTATGAAAAAATGATTATAGCACTATGCAAAAGCTGTATCAGTAAACATTTACACACGGCACAATTTAATGCACACTGGATGATGTCATTAGATGTGGGGTACAAATACTACTGCACACTTGCAAATAAATTTATCCTGTACTGAACAGCTTATGATCACAGCGTGCTTATATATTCTGCCCATCTTTAGATGTTAGTTAAGAGGTACATTTATAAAGTGTTGCTCAGATACATTATGTTTATTAAAAGTTACAGTGTCTGCAAAATGATCTGCACATGGCACCTTCACAGTAAGGAATAAACTGTTCAGTATTAATCAGGGCCTGATATTGACCTGTGGCCTCTCTGAGACGTATTTGGCGCAGTGTCGGATGAGGCGGATGGCTTCCATGCTGGTGTCCGGGAAGGAGGCATTACAGGCAAACTCTGACAGACACTTGACGGCGTCCTGGAAGGAGTCGATGGTGGCCGCAAAGTGCTTTTCAAATACATTCGCTGGGAGACGGACAGAGGGAGATTAAGGCAGAATAATATAGGTAGATAAAGATAGATGGAGAGAGAGAGAGAGAGAGAGAGAGAGAGAGAGAGAGAGAGAGAGAGAGAGAGAGAGAGAAAAGATCAAATTTGATGACCACAAGATCAATGTAACCAGTTAACAAAAGTTTTTTAATTAGGAAGGTTGTCATTGTAGGTATGACATCTTTCTCAGGTGTCTGTGTGTGTGTGTGTGTGTGTGTGTGCTGGACTCACTGACGATATGACCGGTGGTCTGGAAGGCCAGCTCTACAATGCTCTCGTCCTGGTCAGAAGCAGCCAGGTGGAAGACAGAGAAGATGTTCTTCCAGCCAGAGCGGATGTTCGCCGCCTGGGAGTTAACCATCTGGGCTATACAGCGCACCACCATGTCTCTGATGGTGGGAGACCTGGACAGGAAATAGCGGGTAAGAAGAGTAGAGGAAGAAGGGATTGGAAGAAGGACAGGGAGGAAAAGAGTTGAGGAAGAGGAGTAGATAGAAGGGGAGCAGCAGATGAAGAAGCATAAGAAAGAGGCCAAGAAAGAGTCGGGTGGGGGGGGGCGCATAAGAGTCAATCAATTAAAAAGAAGGAAATTCATCTCTTCATTAATGTCAATTATCTTTAAAAGCTGTTGATATCCCATTTTCAGGCAGCATCACTAATCCAGCACTGGCTAGTCTTAGCACGACAGGTTTTTACATCAACTGTTGCCATAGTGAAGAGCTTTCCCAATTGCTCAGTAGTTATGAATGAGAGAAGAGCTCTGCCGCTGCTTACAATGCACACACACACCATCACAGAGAAGGGCAGCATAAGTGAGTCTAATGGACACACTGCGCTGCAGGGTTTACATGGCTGCCTGCCATCTCCTCTCTGTTGAAGCTCTCAGCCTGTTCAATCTGTGGGTGGATTTATACTTACACTGCTACTCTTTCACATGAATAAAAAGTGCGCTGCAGTAAAACAGCTTGCCTTTTGCACACATGCAATTACAACAGCAAAATCAAACTCACTTATAGCTGATAGCTGTTCAAAATCTATTCAAGACTGATTCGGACCAAGCAGGGAATAAAAAGGCTTTTCACATGAATTCACTGAAAGGGTAATGAAAACGGATTGAAATGGGTCAAGCGAAATGTTTGCTTGCTGCTTTTTCTCTGAGTGAACAGTATGCTTACTCACTGCTACAAGAAAGACAGAGAGAGAGTAGAGACGGAGGAAGAAAGAGACAGAAAGAAAGAGAATGAATATCAGACGACACAGAGAGCTGCTACAGAGGTTGAGGGGAGGAGGGGAGTGTGAGTCTGCAGCCATGTGAGAAACCCAGAAATAGGAAATACTCAAAGCCACAGCACAGGCCTTGTGTTTGCACCTACCGGCATTACAGATTTACACGGGAGGAGCAACATAAGCACTCACTCCACATCTACACTGGCCGACTGAAAAAGAAACCCAGCAGTATAATAAAGGACCCATCCCACTCTGGACACTGCCTGTTCTCTCCCCTCCCCTCCGGGAGAAGGTACAGAGCAATAAAATGCAAAACAAATCCGCTGAAAAACAGCTTCTTTCCAAGAGCTGTAGCCACTGTTTACTTAACTTTGTTCTATTTATTCAATTTTTTTATGCACACTACTGAAAGATCTGCTGAACAGATATTCATTGTACTCTGAGCACAATGACAATAAAATATCTATCTATCTATCTATTGTATACAGAATATGCATGTACTACTTTACCTGTTCTTCTTCATGATGTGCTCAAAGGGCCTCAGAAAGTCTTTCTGGAATCTGAAGTTTGCCAGCTCCCCCTTCTCCAAAAATTTCATGGACAGTTGCCTGAGAGAGTCCACTGCGAAAATTGCCACATCTTCATTGGTGTTACAGCCAACCTGCACAGAGATAAAACATAATTCAGTAACATCACGCTGTTCTGTTTTTTACATTTCATATTTTAAACCATTTTCTTAAATGTAAGTAAAGTGCAGCTTTCCAACAGTTCCTTCAGTAAGACTTGCAAATGATCAACAAACATTTACTGTTGATGCACAAAAGAAACAGTTCACCCTCCAGCAGGAAAAAAATAATCTTAAAATCTACTCTCCAACATGATAAATGACTATTTTGAGGATTTGATTTAAAAAAAAAATGCTAAACCCAGTTTGCAGCTACTCATTGAGAGATGTGTCCTTGAACAACAAACTAGCAGAAAGCTTTTCTGGCAACACTTTGTGTTTATCAGTGACTGAAATCAGCCTTGTGTAAAACAGTAGGTAGGAGAGAAAGTAAACAGTCCTCTATCTATTTCCTAGATAGAGGAAAGTAAACAGTCCTCTATCTATAGTTTAACCTCATTATTTTGGGCCATGTAGATTATCAGTGACACCATTTTGAGTTTCTTTCTATACAACAGAACTATACTTTATCTATCCATGTCTAAAAAATGTGCTTCCGTTTCACGATTTCCATCCCTGGCGTAACCAATCCTCACCCACCTTGTTGAAGTGGTCTCCGATAACCTCCCAGATCCGGGACCACTGCAGCCTGATGCGACCCATGTTGTAGTAGGAGATCTCGACTATTTTTTGCAAGCTGAACATGCGTGGGTGTGTGGGCGAGGCCAGCTCATCCATGGACACAGCACACAGCCAGCGCACAAAATCAACTGAGGAATAGATAGAAGATGTTGGCAATGAGCAAAGCAAGAGTGCTTTGTACGGGCAAAGTGACTCATGGCGATCAAAAATAGTTTGAATGTACCTGTCCTTGGAGCAATAGGAATAGCAGTATATAAAGTAGCTAGATCAGCTAGACTCACCTATTGCGTTACCATCCAGTCTGGTAGAACCGGTGAATATCCTAAAGTAGAAAAATACGTGACAATTATTATTTAAAAGCCACACTGCATGGACAGATTTGCATTTCTGCCAATACCATAAGAGGATGATGTCTGACGCAAAAAAGATGTTTGCTCAAAACATAGAATTATATGAAAAATAGAGTTTTCCGGATTTTCTTTTCAGTTCAGGGTGACTACAGTACCTGTCCACAGCCACCACCACACTCTGAGAGCTGGTCTCTCCGATGGACTCCTGAATGCTGGCAATCTGCTTACGGTCCACGGTCCCTCCAACTACAGAGCAAAGCACAGATGATTACATCTAAAAACAAATACCATTAATGAGCTTGTTTTAGCTTGTCGTTTTTACGTTTTATTAAAAGTATAGGTCTACTGAAAAACACAGGAATAGTCTGGGACATTGGACTTGCTTTGCAATATGTATTTATCAGTTGGTGCTGACCTAGACCCAGGTACTCGTCGTTGCTCTGCTCCTTCGTAGTTGTAATGAAGCCATCTTTGCTGCGCACCGTCCCTGAGATGTAGCGTGCCTTCACCCCTGTACCGATCAGCTGAGCCAGCTCCAGCTGACTGATGCACTTCATGATCTGAGAAGAGACAAGACAGGACATATTTAGAGAAACAAATGCATAGAGAAAGTAACAAAAATTTACACTGGGAGGACTGGGACAGAATGGAAGAAGGGGGGACCAGGAGATATGTGTATTGGGAGGAAAGAGGGAGATGTCAGAAAGATCCAATAACAAAGTCCAACTGGCTGCCCAACAAACAGCTATTACTGCATAATGGTTAAATAAATGCACTAACATTATGATTTGAAGTCAAACCAATCATTTTCATTGGGTCAGCTTCTATTTTATATGTTGTTTAAAACCTGTACTGCTTGAGCAACAAGGTTAAACAGAATAAACTGTATTTACTAAAATGTTACTCTATTTTGTTTTTAATACAATGTTTAGACATCTTTTTAATGTAATAACCTTGTTTCATGTTGTGCATAGAAACAACTCTAAACTGTTAAGAAAAACAACAATATACATTTCCCATTTGGAATTGAGGCCTATTGTGACTCATTGCTTGAATCAGGAAAGGAGAAAGAAAGGAATGGTGAGGTGAGATACTAGAGATTATGTAGCATACCTCGTGCCAGGAGTTGCCCAGGTAGTTGCCATCGGTGTGGGCCACAGTGATGAGGGTCTTAATGGTGTCAATGTTCTTCTGCTTCATTTCTGAGATGCCAGAGCTGGCGGTCAGCAGGGTGAACCTCGCCAAGGCCTGCACATACGCATCCCTCTCCAACTGAGACAAAAAAATGAAAAGGTAGTGTGTCAAAATACTGCAAGGTACAGTATAAGAACCAGTCAGACACTAATCCTCCAGTTAAGACTACAGTACCTGTATGCAGAAGATGCATGCTATCCTGATGGCAAAACGGATGCCTTCCAGACACAGTGAAGCCACCTCGGTGTCATCGCAATCCTGTAGACCCACGCTGAAAGCTGCCAGGAACGGTGTCCATGCCAGCTGCGGAACAACAGAGGGACGACGTGTATCATTTTTGTGTGAAACTGCGTATGTCCCACATAGATGTGTGTGCGTGTGTCTCTGTCTGCTACCTTGAACATGGGCCTGACGTGCTCCAGATGTGTGGCGCTGGTGAAGGGAGCCTGCACGTGGCTGACGGCCTCCATCAGAGCTTTGGCCGTCTTGGCCATCTGCTCCATCTCCACGTTGTACAGCAGACGCCTCTGCTTCTCGCTAGCCACACCTAAGCGGGAATAAACAACAGCGACATGAACACACAGAATACTCACAGTCTCATACACACCCAACAAACTCCGCAAGGACAACACTGCAGCTTTTATCTAACAAGCTCTGCAAAGTGTCTAAAAGGAGGCTGAACTATCGAGAGACAAAAAGTTAAAATAGGCCTCTTTAGCCTATTAACATTTTAAGCGACTGATTTAAGTGTTTTTCATAGAACAATTGATGGTAAATATGAACAAGTCAACGTACTGTCTGTTAGGGTTAATATTATTATTAATATTTGTATTGTTTCAAAAAGAGTTCCAGCATTGCATACAAGTCTTCCACTGAATGAGTATTTGTGATTTCTTTGCTCTGTGTGTCTCATCTCAAAACCACTACAGCAACAAAGACATCAGGTAATCGGCTCTTGATAATAACTGGAATCTTAGTCTTAGTATTTATTATCCCTTTGAGACATCCCATAGCAGCAAGACTCACTGTGCTTGTTGGATTTTATGGTGATCTCTTTCGTCTCCTTCATGGCAATCTTTTTTCCCGCAATCTCGTCGTAGATGGCTGAGAGATATTCCTCAGGTAGGTCTTTGCTGTCGTTGATGCCGCGGTTCATCTTAATGTATTGCTCTTTTGTCATTTTATTCTTCACCTTTGCGGGCGACAACAAGAATATGGGTCAAAAGCTGCACATGCAGTCCCAGTGATTTAGGTTGCAATGATATCTGAGGGAATGACTGCTGTCAAAAGGCATTCCCAAAGGCTGCCGCCTCCCTGAGGTGGAGTGCTTACCTGTGGACTGTGAAGGTCTGTTGTCAACATAATGATCGAGTAGGCAAGGACGTATGCTGTGTCAGCACTGGCAAAGAGGGTTTGCCTGGAAAATTGAAGGGAAGAGGAGGGGAAGGAAAGACACAATGCATTTTAATAGCATATCTTGTATGTGGGTCATGTTAAATCAAATTCAGCTACTTCCATAGTGAGGATTTTCCGGCCAGAGAAGTAAACTCACCCCTGATTGCATTCAAGATATCTCGCTGCAAATTTCTCCATGAGCCGGTCAATCTTCTGGGCCTCTCCGGGGAGCCGAAAGCCCTCCAGGAACATCCTTAGTGCAGAAACAAAGTCTTTGCCCTGGAAATCCATTTGATCCACGTAGGCGTACATCACCTCTTTATTGAAACGGTCATTATCCCCGAGGAATTCTCCCACTTGAGTCTAGGAGAGCAAAAGTTAGGGCAGTCTTATTTTAACATACTGCAATGTAAAATACAAATTAGAACAAGACAGAAAATCCTGCCAAAAGAACAGAAAGGCTGTGCTGTTACACCCCCATGTTTTGAATTTGGTTTGAACAGAGTGAGAGCTCAACACTCTCACTAGAATTGCAATAAGTTGCTCTTCACATAACATTTCTCACGTCATAAGAGGGAAAACAGACAAAGAAAATGTACTTCAACACTGTAAAAGAGCAACTTATTTTTCTGCCTTTCACCACTTACACTTTCCATTAATAAGAAGCACTACTCTAACAGCAGGTCTATCCAGTCAGCGTGGATTAGATAAATACATGATGGACTTTCATGGTTATCCACTCTGTTTAATGCTGCTGTTGTGCCACTGCATCCAAGGGCCCTTGTTTCTAACCAAATGTTATGAACACTTTAATGCTGATTATCGCTGTGCATGGACACCCTCGAGGCTGTCCAAGGCTGGGATTAGATTATTGTGTGGCTTCTGTGTGGTTTAGCTGGCTGATGCACAAGGGAGAAAGTGCAGTTTGCTGAGGCTATTTGTTTATTTGACAAGCATTTAGAGCTGTCTATTGTCCATAGGATAGTAGAGACTATAAGACTTTTCCTTGATTTGCCTGTCCCAGACATATTTCTCAGCTCTGAGACAAAGGCATCAAGTCAGCACAAAGGCTGAGGCTGGTGATGACGTTGATATGAATTATGTTTTACTGGAATACTGAATCATTTTAAGATTATTTTTTGGGCATTTTAGGCCTTTATTTGTATAGGACAGCTGAAGACATGAAGGGAGAGAGAGAGGGAGGCAGGTGAGCTACACAGGCGCCCTACAACATTATTTGTGTGTTCAAATTTGTGTGTTATGTTTAAAATCAGGTTTATCACAACAAAAAACACAACTCCCTGCCCTCCGTTTGCTTGTACAATCACATTTTCTGTAATTCTTTCTAAGAACCTGTTTTTTCCTTCATCTGTGCTGTTTTTATACCTCCTGTTTGAAACATACAACAGTTTTTGGGGTAGAATCCATAACATGTGCACCTCAAAAACTGGCGCAATTTAACCAACAGTGACTTCTCACGTTTTTGATAAATATTGTGATCGTTTGACTCAAGTGGAATAATCTTGTAATCAGCACACCTCGTCTGAGATCAGTTTGTGTGCCCTCATGTCTATGATTTTGAAGGTCTTGTAGTCTGCGCTTGGCTTTAGCTGAGAAACTGAATGAAAACAAAGTGACTTGTTACCGAATCAAGCCTCTCTTCTTGGTGCAAAAACTGAGCAAGATCCTCTGGGGTTGTACCCAGCATGCCCTGCTCTTGAAGGTACTGGATTCCTCTCTTTGGTTTCTTGTTGAACCTGTGTAGAATCCAAACACAGAGAACATACTGTAGCCGATGCAGCATCACAGTAAGGATAAAATGCAATATGGAAGTGTACGTAGTGGAACGTACAGGTCAATGCCTTGCTCGATGATCTCCTTTTGCTGTTTGAGGACCTCAAACTGTTCAGGGTTGTCGGTACCGGACATCTGGGTGCTGTAGCTGCCGATGCCAGATGAGGCTGTGGAGTCCAGAGAGTTAATGCTCCCATAGCGGTTTATTGTCTCTGGGGCCTTGGTCTCTGTGCTCTCCTGTTCTGATGGTTTCTCCTGGCCTGAAGAGCAAAAAACACGACATAAGATAATCCAAAAGGGGTTATAGACGAATGGAAATAAACCAAGTATTTATATTGTTACTGTAAGAAGGAACATCCTGGAACCATCACAAAGGTGATAGTTTTTAACTGAAACTCTTTTGCTGACACAAAGCCAGCCTGGAGTCTTAAAAAATGAGCTAACTTAATTCTTCTACTGTGGGAGAGAGACTTCAGTAATTGAAAGGGGAAACTGCAACACAGAGAACAAAATGACCCTAAGCCCATCTTAATGATTGTTGTTGGTAGGGAGGGTATGCACACTGGTGTTACTCACATGCACACAAGATCACAGCCTAACAAACTCCAGAAAACACACACTTACTCACGCTGAGCAGGTGCAAGGTATGGTATGTGGGGAGGATATTATAAAAGGTGGGTTATCTAAAAAGCTCCAGGCAGTCAAAGAGGAAGCAGAAAGAATTTAGAGGCCAAGAGATGGTGTTTTTTTTTTTTTTTTTTTTAAAGCCAGCCGAGACGGGTGCAGGGGATCGGCTGCTGCTGCTGGAGCGGGTTGACCCTGTAACCCTGTGCTAGGGCCAGGTGTCTGATTACCCATTGGAAACTCTTTAAAACATTCAGGACAGTGTCACAGTAATGTGAGCTGGCAGTGTGCTCCCCATTCTTAGGCGTACATCATAGAGAGAAAAAGACGGAGGAATACAGAGGGAGGAGGGAAAATGAACTGAAAGTTTAAGATGTGTACTGGTTATGTGTTCATTACATATTCATGAGATTAACCAGCATGATTTTTACCCATCGAGTTCAGAAAAAAGTGTTTCTACCGTTACTTTAATGAATCCATTCATGGTTCTGGTTACAATCTATGGGGCATGAGTGGGTAACGGAAAACCCTACAAACGACAGGTTATTGAAGGCTGGACTAGTACAAGATCATCCAAAGCTACAGACACAGCAGGCTGAAAACAACCAATTCTTATCACAGCAACACATTCTAGCAAAAGCTCTGTACTGTTCTACCATTACCTGCTCTTGCTTTGAAGATGTACAAAAAGGGGAATGACACAACAAGGTACAATTAAAATGTGATATATTGTGCTGGAATGCATTACACATTTCAAAAATATTATTGCACTTTGACTGTACACGGTAGGAAATAGTCCTTCGTCTGAAATCCCTAACAGCCAGCAGGGCGGATTTAACATTCAAAGTTTAAATTCTGACCCGTGAGCTCCTGCTATATTACTAATGACTTGTACTAAGTTTAACTGCCTCTGCTGGTTAGTCTTGACAGCTTGGCCCGAAGCTGACATGTGGATAGTTCCAGTGGCTTGTGGGATATCTTTTCCAGTCCTTTGACAAAGTTGCACTTGCTCCTTAATTTTCTTTGGAAAACAACAGAAATCCTCCGGTGTGCAGAAGACCCAGGGGCCGGTCTCATACACAGGATTTGCTCTGTATGTTGTAGACGGGCGTTTCACAGCGGCTCGGCTGCAGGTATTGCTCTGTTTTAGACTAAGCTTTATCACTTACCCCAGTTAACCTTGAGGATAAACTGTTGCCAATAAAACGGGCTGATCAGAGGAAAAGTTTAGTTATAGCCTTGGAAGTCTCATCTCTGACATACACCTTCCCTAACCCTTCTCCACAGACCATTGAGGAAAAACAACAATCTGGGTTTTTATGGGCAAAGCCAACAAAGTGTAACATTGCAGGCACACAAACAATTCTAGCATGTACCATCTGTAATTAAGCTGTGAACGTAAATTCAAACCACTTCTGATCACGTCTCGATATAATAATATGGAATACAGAGATTTCCAATTGGAGTTTAATTAGTCCTTCCAAACTAGTGATGTGATAATTATGTGTTTAATTTCTCTTTCACTGACCTAGACTAAAATACAAACATGATTTATGCCACATTTGTGTCTTAATACTAGATATTTAGTGTGTAGAATCAAACAGAAAGGTAATATTCTTATTGATTGATAAATTATATTCATGTTCAGCGTGTCTTACCTAGGCTGGTCTGGGAGTTGGGGTTGACATATTGGTCTTTACTCCATTCTACCATACATTTCAGGATGGACACTAGACATTCAAGGCCTTTCTTTCTCAGGGTCAGCTCCTAAAAAGGGATACAAAAATAATTACAGTATTATAAATAACTGTAAAAACATAATAAATATTGAACCTTTATAAAACAAAAATACCAAATAAAGCAAAACACATTTAAAAAAAAAAAAAAAGAGAAGAAACATCACCTGTAGGGTTGTTGTGCCAAGCTCATGGCCTCCGCGACCCTGCGCAATTTTCGAGAGGTCATTGACCAACCGCTCAAATATGTTAGCAGCATTCAAGTCACAATCATAGTTCACGTAGATGTCCACCACACTCTGGGCATCTGAGAAAAACAGATGGAGTTTGTCAGTGACAATCTGTGAAACAAATACAGGCTGTGTACACAGCTTTTTATGGAGTCTGAAGCAAGCATAAATAATTAAAGGTTAATTATAGGCTAAATTAAATTAAATTAAATTAATTGAAACCTTTAAAAAAATGATGATGTGATTAAACACATTTAGCTGACACCTATTTTGTAAACTTCAGGTATTATGTACCAGAAGCCTCCATTACTGCCTCATTATCAAATTAGACAAAACAATCAATAAAATGGATTAAAATGAAAACCTGCGCATATTCTAGTGAGGGTTTGTATGACCATCCACTTGTGGTCGTAGGAGCTTGTGGACGTCTCAAGAATGTACAGGAAAATCTCCTTGAAGAACACCTGCGGACAGTCAGGAGAGGGGGAAAAAAAACATCAACTGCCTGCAACACAACACACAGCATTCTCCAGGAGCCCACATGAGTTTCTCTCAGTAGACAGCAAATACAGCAGGTGGTCATCAACCTTGGGCCAACTAAAACACAACGATAAACTGTGGGCAGCAGAAAGGAGGTCATGGAGCGACTCTCAATTGCACCGAGGTGGAAGAATGTTACAGTACTCTGTGAGAAACCACATCTCCCATACATCATTTGTGTCAGCTGCCAGCTGCATTGAGAAATGGAGTCAGACTGTCAGTGTCAGAGTATGCTGTGTGTGGTGTTCTTCAACAACAGGGAAAGAAGACTGTGAAAAGAACCACAATGTATATTTCATTTAATTATAGTAAAGCAGGTGAATATTAACCTGTAACGTGTGTTGAAAGGAGTACACATAGGTAGAAACTGATGTTTATAGGAACAATTTTGCAATCTGTTGTGATTAATATTTTTTGCAATACTTCCACTTTTGTCGTTAATTTCCTAGAAACACTGCCAGGCCCAGCTGTCAGAGAAGGTGTGAAACTGTTGCTTCCCATTGTGGTGGGTGGATATATAAATATAGCAAATGTAACTAGCCAACTGGATCATCAGGTTTTATCCTGTGTGTATATATATATATATATATATATATATATATATATATATATATATATATATATATATATCAAAATTAAAAGAAAAAAAAACTGAACACATGAAGAGCAAACTGCTGATGAACACGAGCAGCAGGTAACAGTTGTCAGAAAGCAAGTGTGTGTGTGTTTTGGAAATGTGGACAGCGTTTATTGCAACACTTTAAAAGCTGTGGTTACTGAAAGCAGCTGCAGTAAGTGTTGAGTTAAAGTTTGAGTAGGATAGAAGTTGTTGAAAAACTACATCAGGTGTTAAGACTGAAAAACTATGCAAAATGTAGTGTTTTATGATCATCGCATTAAGGTCTACTCAGGCTGTCAGCAGAGAAATTGTTATTTTCTTTACCCTTACAATTTCAGTGTGAGAAGCTGTCAACGAAACCTGAAATTTTCTTGACAAGCACAAGACGCTGCAGTGAATATGTTACCTCGATTTGCATCTTGAGGTGCGTCTTGAAGTGGGAGAGCAGAGTGAGGAAAATGGAGAGTGAGAGTTCGAAGACCTCAGGCACGGAGGAGACACCATTCTTGGACAGGGCCACACACAGGTACTGCTTGATGGCATTGATGAACATCTCGTTGGTCTTGAAGATGGGCCCGGCGTTCTGCAGGATGGACAGGAGCAGCTGGAGGGACAAGACCTTCGATCGCAGCTCATGGGACCTGAGGTAGTGGGGGAGGGGGGGGGGAATCAGAGGAGGAAGTTCAGGCACTCTTTCCATGGGACTATTCGTGTATAGTCAGGGGAAAATAAGGATAAGACACAGTACTGGTATTATCATGAGATCAGTCTGAATATTTCAATAAGAGGGAAAAGACTGACTGTGTGTATTTTTGTGCATAAAGTGCAGGTCCTTGTCTGTATCTTTTTTCCAGCCATCTGTTCAAGACTCTGAGAACACATTGTCCAATCGGATGAGCATTAACATTTCAGACGTACAATACATTCATCGCGGGAAAAACAAAGAAGTCTTGCTAAAACCAAGTACTTATAGGAAAATTATCTGTCCTTGAAAAGTTACACCTCAAAGAAACAGCAGCGTAATGCACACTGAGACCACACAATACTGTATTTCTCAATCTGAGAGTTAAAATCTTCAACAGCCATCAAAGAAATGCTAAGGCAACTAAATCAAAGCTCCTCTGTGTTTTTCTGCTGCAGCAGGACAGAAGAACTGGACTTAAAAAAAAAACATACTTTCAGCTACTTTATATGCTGAGATTGGCTGCTTCTCTGCAATGTCTTCCATCTCTGGCGAGCAGAGAAAGTAGGATTTATGTGGCACAACAAAATGTCTCTACTGCTTCTGCAAGTGCCTAAAAACATGGACTTTTTTCGCTAAAAAGGCCACTTCTGTCAAAACGTACACATGCATTCTTGTGTTAAATTGTCTACAGAGCAAAACAAAAGAAAAAAATAATTATTAGTAATATATGTCTTATGTTTATGATTAAAAGTAAAATATGTATATTATTGTCATTTATACATTTATTAATGGTAACAGGATGCAGAAATAAATCTAAATCCAAAGTGTTGCATAAAAAACTACATTACGCATAATTCTACAGAACAGGAGAGATGACACTGTTGTGTGAGATCAATCAAACTACACTTCATGTCATTTCATTTTGAAAGTATTTTTTGAACCACAATGACTTAACTAAACAGAGTGCGATAAGGATTACACAGAGAGAATAATGTCAGATTTGACAAATGTCCAATGTGGCCCTGGTCAAGATGATTTATCCATATTTAATACATTTACGACTTCTACACTTGTTTGGGGGACAGCGTTGTGTTGTACTTGTACCTATACCGTAAATCATCATAGATGTCCCATAACAGGCATATAATAATCCCTCTTGAGACCAGATGTGTACCCCCTGGTCCACCATGAAGATGCAAAGTACTTTCTGATAGTTAAGGTAATAACAATGCAGCTTTTCCATCTGTGTGCTGTGCTGTATGTGTGTGTGCGCGTGACAGAGAGTGAAACATCAGAGCAGCCTTGTTAGAAGGGTAAACGGTTTCTATCTGGCAGTGACATGGCAAATCAGTGCTAAGGTAATTGACGTGGCCTTCATCCGACACACACACACACACACACAACATTCATTTTCCAACACTATTCAAGAACTGAAAAGATTAGATAAATACAAAAGTAAACAAATATTAGTCACCCCAAAGGCACTGTGTAAATTGAGTTATACACAGAAACCAGATGCAGGAAATCATGTTTCACAAAAGCAACTGCTATCAGGATGGGCCAATTTGGCAAAACCAGAGCGTCAGAAGTAATAATGAATGATGGCAAAATCTAATTAATGTTCCCCTTTCTGGTGCTTTGAAAAAGGGAAACCGTTAAAGGGATTCATGAAACCAGGAAGTGATTTAGAAAATGCTGAGCGATGCCTCATTGTCTCCTTCATCACCATTTATCAAAACACTACCGTGATCACTTGAGCCATCCTCATTTTAAACCATGACTCACGTCTATTCTTATACCCAACACACTCAGACAGAACCATAACTGAGGCAATAGAGCCATTTAACAAACAGTGAGATTTTCAGAATAAAACACGACCTTCCACTTTTGGTGTGCTTAGGAGCAAAAGCTGGAAAATATCTAAATGACAAAGAACAATGTATGTCACTGAGGTTATCTCTTAGTCAGACTACAGCCTGTTTCTACACCTTCTGATCATAATTACTCAATTGTGTTAAAGTATATATCTCTGACTTTTTGTGCACAATAATTCTTTCACTTGGCTGAACTTATACACAAAAATGATAAAGCAAATAATACTGATAACCCATTGTTGCACACTACATGGAATGAATTCTTACTTGGGATCAGGTGGTCCATCTGACAGCGGTTTCATTGACAGCTTGCAGAGTGAGCGAAAGACAAGAAAGGCATCTTTCTGGAGGATGTGGGAGAACTTTGCACCTGGCGGCTGGCCCGGCGCTGCTCCTGACTCCTACAGAGAAACAAAAACAGTAAAACCAGTGTGCAGTTAGCAACATCTTCTTTTACTGAATCTCCTACTACACATACAAAGTGTATGATTAAAAGCCTCCAGGTCTATTAGATTGGTCAAACCTTGATCACTGAGGAGTGCAATCGACAATGATTGGGGACTTCATATACAGCTGGAAAGAAGGGCGATTACATAAGACATTCCAGAAAATGTATTCAGTCAGCTTAATTAAGGAAACTGGATTTAGTAGTCCTAACAGTGCAAGTCTTTTTCATTATTTTGTCTTTTGATTAAATCATGTTGTTCATTATCCTGACTCTCAGCCAGTACAGCTATTCAGCAGGGCCAAAATGTTACATCATAAACAAGAATTACATATTTTTGAAAATGGGGATGAACTCCAGCCAAGAATCATAACACATATTATATATGAAACGCATAAAATAAATGATTTGCTGTGTACTTTGTTTTTCACTTAATTTGATTTAAACCAGCAGATATGTAATAACTCTGGCCCGTCCTTTACCTGAGTGTCATTGGACGAGAGAGACAGTCTGTCATCAGGCAGCGAGGGGGTGAAGCTGGCAGAAATAGGCGTGCCAGGAATGCCGTTGGCATGGACGTGCTCGCTGTCGCTACCTAGGGTGCCCTCGTCCTCGAGGGAGCTCTGGGTGCCCTCTGTCGGCGCTTCAGTCGGCTCCGACTCTGCTGGCTCGCCATCGCCGCCAGACTCTTTGGTGTCAGAGCAGAGGTTCGTGGGGTCCAAGCAGTGCCCTATGGTGATGACAGAGCAGGGAGGAGTTGGATTGACAGGGCTGACACATTGATCTCTAGTCTCAATATGAAGATACTTAAAACACCCTGAAACAACATGACTGGCAAGGCAACAATAAACCGTCACATCTTAATCTGGAGTTGTATGATGTACACTTGAAACAAAAAAAAGAAAATGCAAGCGGCACATTAGTAAACAGCATGTTCAACAGCATTTTAGGTTAAAAAAGGATACTGGAGTGCATTTCTCCTCAATGTTTCTCCCGACCATTAAAGTGTTTGTAAAATTGCTGCTCAAGGGTAAAATTGTTTTTGAAAATGGAAGCCAAAGCACCACTCTTTTGTGTGTACAAGTTAATGAAGCTTTTTTTTTTGCAGCCATAAAAAAATAAAGGCTTCTTTTAACTTGTGAGAGCTTTGCCTTCTTTTTGTCAGCATCAAATGGAACTTCAGGGAACTTGACATGACCTAAAATTATAGTGTAGTTTCCCAGGAACTATTTCTTAGCAGAGCGGGGTTTAGAGACTTTTGCATCTCCTTTCAGTACCCAAAAATGTGCTTGTTATCTATTTAACGGGGGCACCAGCCTGGAAGCACGGATGAGGTGCAGCTTGTATAACCCGTAAAGAGCACCTCTTTTCCTTATTAATTACGTATTTAAGAAAGGAATGTGCAAATAATAGAAAGATAAATTAAATGTGTGGTTGATTCCACAGCTGAACTGCATTTTGCTAGATCACTAAATTTACAAGGGTCAGTTTTACATAAAAAATTCTCATATTCACAAGAAGCAGGTACAAAATGGCACAGGTATTCAGTCGGAATTCAAAAAAACTTTTTTGCTATAGCAAACAAAGGGTGAGCAAACTGAAATGGGAGCTCATTAGAGCTGCCCGGGATAAAGAGCAAAGGGAGTAGTTGTGGCTTAAGTACTTGAACTTGCTGTTCATTGAGCTGCTAATGCACCATGACAAACACTCCCACTTGATAGTTACTCTAAGGTGGGTTGAACAAGTGATCCGTTCTTTGGTCTGTGTGCTTTTATTTCCTTCGAAAATAGTTAAATGACTCCTACAACATTAACAATAGAAATGTACTTATAAATTAAGATATTATTTTAAGACACTCAGGGAATAATAAGCCACTGCCTTTGAATTTTATTATTTCATATATATTTTTTACTCCATACATTACAGAACACATCTCACCTCCTGCAACAGTATTGACCACCTCCTGCAGAATACTCTGGACGATTTCCTGAGCTTTCTCCTCATAGTTTGGGGTCCCCTCGTCCTCCTCACCTGCCTGTGGATGCTGCTGGGCTGCTGCATCTGAACACACACACACACACACACACGGTTTAAGAAAACACACCTTCTTCGTTGACTAAACAGGTGCAGAAAGCAATCAACACATCCTTTCTGCTATAAGCATAGTGCTTTCTGGGACAGCATCCATAAATCTACAATGTCATTGATGACACACATTTTTAATCCAACTCTTCATACTCTACACCAGCTCTCACAGTGAATGAGCGGTTGTAGTCTCTCCCCCCTTTCCTATTTACAGCTGTCCTATCCATTAAAAAAGCCCCCCAAAAAGTTAAATTAAAAATTGAATTACATTTTAATTAAAATTTAAAATTTAAAAAGTAATAATATGTGATCCTAAACAGTGGCTGTGGCTGTTAATCAAGTGTGTGTATGGAGCCCTAATTACTTTAAAATCACAATTAAATGGCATTGGTCATTACTTTGCTTCTGATTATTACATTTTTAACTTGTTAAAACAAGATATTGGGGAAGAAGATACTGTAAGATGTGGAGGGTCAAGTCATTTCGGTCATTATAGTCTTTTGTCTTTGTCTGTTGGTAGACCAAAGGAAAATAATTACGGAAAATCAGGATACAGAATATAAAAATACAGGACAATAAAATGAATCCTTGAGCGCAGCCTTACTCTGTGCTGCTGCTGTGGCTTGATCTGCCTCAGTCTGTTCATTTTCAGCCACACAGAAATCAGAACCATTTTCAGGATCTGGGCTCTCGTAGACAGGCCCCTGCTCTCCCTGCTCCTCTTGCTCCCTCTGCTCCTCCTGCTCCCCAGACACAGACCTGCTGCTGCCTTCTGGGGCGGGTGTCGAGGGGGTGGACGGGGTGGATGGGATGGTGATGCTGGGAGTTGGAGGGGTGACGGGCCCATTGGCCTCCTGGGACAGACTCTTGGCCGGCGGGTGGATGTGAGCCTGGAGCTGGGGGGAGTCTGGCTCACTTTGCTGGGTAACCGGGGAGTGCTGCCGGTGCCGCTCTCTCTCCAGCTGCTTTGCTTCCTGCAGCTGCACGCGCACGCACACACAAAACAATAAAAACAAAAACACACATACACAGACAGTACACATAAAGAAACAACAAAAGCATTCATCAAGCAGGCACATGCAACACACACATAGGCACACACAGAAAAGGTACAGGTTAATAATATGTAAACGAACTCATAACAGAAATTACAAGTTTGAACAACCTGTCTAGATTCCCTGAGGGCTCACTGAACCCAAAGCAGAGCCACAACACTTCCAGATGTCAAAGCAGAGAGCAAAGACAACACTTCTTAGATTATTGTAAAATATCTTTTAACATCTAGAGTCAGCATACATTAGATGTGTGTTCTTATGGAAATGTGTATGAATACGCACTCACTGAGAAGTAGGACATGCTACTAAAACAGCGATGAGACAAACTTTGTGGAATCGATTCATGCTGGCTGGTGTGAACTGGGTCTTTTTTAGACGGCTGGTGGCAGAAGATATTTCTGATGGAAAATGGCTCATACAGCCATGTTCTGCCTGATGCGTCATGGCTGACATGTGTTACCACTGCTTCTGATATGGAGCACTGGAAAGTGTTGCTATGCTTTAGCTTGGTAGGCCATGAGCTAAAAGTGGGTCATAAGACATTTGCACACGGTTGTGGCCAAAAGAATGTGATGTTAGTGAATATTGTGTTATCTTAGATAATAGATTGCTTCATGGCAGAGGTAAAGTTTGCTTTTGAGAAAAGTTAAACTATCTCTACTGCTGATCTCAGAGGGAAAAAGTACTTTATTATATGCACATGTTACACACGTCACTATTTCATGGCAAACACCGGTACAAGTTCCAAAAGAGAGAGCAAACAATCACAAGCAGTGGAGGTTCTCTCAGCCAAGCTAAATTAACAGCAGCCCATGGTGCATTTTCAATCCAAGTGCATTTGTAGATTTGTTGGGCATAAATGGTAAAAAAGAAAAGAAAACGAATTATAGACTTGAGTGACTCAAAGAGAAAAAGCACAGTAACTAAATAGAGGTATGGGTTACAGATGGAAATACATGACACATTTACAAAACAGTGGTGACAGATTGCGATCCTTCTATCTACAGCCGACTAGCTTTTCAATAAATAACTGTAATTAACAGTATAAATCTGCCAAGTGCAGGGACACTGGAGATGTCAGTAGTGGGTCTCATCTTAATTCCATGACACAGCATTCTGAATGAAACAATTAGTATTGAATGTGAGCAACTGTAACAAGACCAGACGACGCACCTCGGCTGGAGGGGACAGGCGAGGCAGCGAAAACAAACTAAGCTCATTATTTAAATGCCACCTCAGTCGGATAGTGAAGGCTGAGTCTGTGTGAGTTAGCGTGCGTGTGTGTGATCATACCATGCTGAGCTGCAGTCAGGAGGATACATCTACACACAAACAGAGTGGATCTCCCTGTGCAGCAGCACAACACTACACAAGCAGTGACAACACAACAATAGGCCTCTGCCTCAAAGTCTGCCTTGTCTCTCTATCTCTACCCCTGACTGCTTCTTTATAATTCTCCGTCTGTGTCTGACTCAATACCAGTCGCTCATTGTTCTAAAAGAACTGTGTTAGGCCTTTGGAGAAAGAAAACATAACAAAAAGCTGCTGTCAGGAATGAGATGGGCGTAGCTGACCTGCGATAAAACATTTACCCACGCTCAGGTGTGAATGTGATGTAAATTGGTGCAGGAAAACGAGATCATGTGTAGGCAAGTCAACAAAAAAGCCACGGCAAGCATATGGTGGGAAAAAAGTACACAGCATACCTGCTCCTGTGCAGTGTAGGAGCAAAGGAAGAGAACGGATGAGTAACATGAATGGATGGAGGAGAAAAAAGCGCAAACACAGACACACAGAGAAGAGTTTGAGAGTTCTGATCAGGCAAGTCACGGCAATCCTGCACGCTTTACCTGGCGGTCACGCTTTCTGGAGGCCAGAGACCAAGATAGCTTGTGATTTGTAAGCTATGTGTCCAAAAGGAAGGGAAGGGAGGCAGGTGAGGAGGGGAAAAAGTGTCATTCAAAAAGAAAAAGATGACATTAGAGCAAGCTTTTGTTTTGAAGGCAACACCTAAAATGTCCCTCTGGACACAAAGCAAACAGTAGACTTTAATGAAATCAGGAAAAGGTGGTCCGGGTAAACCATCAAGCTTAAAGCTTTCCCACAGAATATGTCTTTCAGTATATTACAATCCGATCTGACCCCATGCCACAACTGTTTTGTATACTTCTAATTTGTTGCAGAATTATTAACTGCAACCTCGTAGATTTCTGAGTCTTACAATTTGCTACATTGGCTTTTGTTAGTGTCAAATTCCATCAGATAATGACTCAAGGGAGGAGTTACCCTCTCTCTCTCACTTGTGTGTGTCTTTCTACATAAACAGGATTATGTGTTATAAGTGAATGTTTCCAGACGGTGGGACATACTGCTTGATTCTCCATGCGCGCGAAGATGACGTTGAGCATCTGTGTGAGCGTGGCCTTGGCTGTGGTCTGGTTGATGAGGTTCTTGCTGGCCAGGTAGATGTTGTAACACGTGCGGACGGCCTGCAGCACAGTGCCCTCGTGGATTTCTATGTGCTGGGAGGTCACAGCTGTTAACAGAGCCTGGAGGAAAGGAGGGAAGACATGAGGTGTCAAAGTGGCAGAGGCAGGTTGAGATGAGCCTTCAAACAGATAGCTGTGGTAAAAAAAGTATTTATCTTGTACAAGGAAATACTTTGACAGTCAGTGCAGAAAATCCTTTAACTGGTTGACTTGGGCCAGCTGATGTCAATATGTCTCGGCCTTTTTATATACATGTGCTTCACTCCATAAATGCGCTGGACATTTTATACATCAGTGTCACATTTAAAAACAGTCCTGAATCTTTTGCCAAATCCTGCTGGTATTTTACCTGCTTGGGACCTGGTTAACACTTTCATGCAAGTGTGAATCACTAACAGATAGATCAGATCAGAGGACTTTTTTCCACCACAGTGCAGCACCACAAAAGACCACAAGAAACATCATCAGTCATTCATACCAAGTGCTTACGGGATACAAATCCAGCAACACATTTAGCTACAAAATAAAAGCAAAATAGGAACTTAAAAAAAAAAAAAAAAAAAAAAAAAACTATGATGGCTTGCATGTTTTTAAATTGTAAACATTGCAGCAGTATTACAATTCCTATCTCACGGATGATGAAATTGATGAACACATTTCATGGGTTTATGGGGGATTTGAAGCTTCCAGCCAACAATGCCTATGATCTGCAATCAAGCTATGATGATGAACAGCCATTCAACACTAAATAAAATCTAAAATATATTATTCGGGCAGCTTTTGCAAACTGTGAGTGCTTCTTCTACCTTGGTGGCAACCTTTTCCAACTCACTGTCATTCTCCAGCAGTGACGACAAAACAAACCAACCAAAAAAATCCATCTAGAGGAATCAAAAGGATATTTTTGTGTATGCATTTTCTCAGGCCAGGTCATAGGATGGGACACTTTACTCAGTGACCTTTATACAGGTCATGAATACTAAAATACAAATACTACAAATATAATTACACTTTTTATTTGGTGTGGGTGTGTGTGGAGGATAGGCAAAATGTCTGCAGTGTACTACAATCTCCACTCCACATTTTAATTGCCTAGTTACGGCTTGTCTCCCAGTAAATTATCGCATTTGTAACATAATTACACACCAACTAAATTAGTCTTTCAAATGACATATAGGGGACATAATTCTTATTCATAAGCTGAAACAATGTTTGTCTTAAAATGCAGCCACTAATATTGTTGTTAATGAATTTAATTTAATATCAATAAAACTGACTTCATATCAAAGGTGTTTCATAGGAGGTGGACAGCAGCACACCTTAATAATCTGTAGTTGCACGCCCTCATCAGTCTGCGGCCCTTGGAAACAGGCGCAGATGGTCTCGATGATCCGGTCGATGAGCTTCTTGCCCGGAGCCGTGCTGTCCGGGGCGCTGCCCGTCAGGTGGCCGTACGCTATCAGCTTCTACGAGGCACAAACATATGCTAACATTGGGAAGGCGTGTCATGACACTTTATGCACAATGACCCTATTAAAAATACTTAAATGTTTTATTTTTTGTTGTTGTCGCTTGACATGACTTGGTCGAGGTAGGCATAAGATCTCAGGACAAACATTTGGGGCTCTGCAGTCCAACGTTTCCTGCCACTGACCTGTAAACAGTCGAGCGAGGTGATGACGATGCGGGGACATTTGGACTGACATGCCAGCTCAAACGGCAAGAAGTACTTGTCAGCTTCAATGAAGTTGGTCTTTGATTTGATTGGCGGTAAAGTGCTGGAACCCGATTTGCCGTCTCCACTGGGCGGACTAGGAAGGAACAATACAGAAAAAAAAGAGATGGAGACTGTGAGATAAACAGAGATCACACGGTCCAGTCTGTCAACTGGAGTCTCTAGAAAAGAAGCAGGGTTAAAAAATCTGCCTGACACACTCCTCTTGACATCCAGACACTACTAACTAAAAGTGAGTGCAAACAAAGAATGGCATGCTTCACTGTAGACAACAACCTCCAACATCCTGTACCTCTGGGAAAATGCAGAGTAACAAAATCTTTATTACACTGAGTTTAATGTAGTGCCTGACTGCTTCAAATTTTTCACTTGAGGGGAGGGGGGGGGGGACTAATCCCAGAGGTTTGTTATTCAGGCTTTGCCATGTGTTCATGCTGACAGAGCATCTCCTGGCCTTAAATCAAACGATACATTGATTTCTTTCTGAATTTTTAAAGACCAGAGACACAGAAATAAAATATGGACCATTGCTTTTCAGCAGCTATGTGTCTATAGCATCCCCAAGCACAACCACCACACCCAGACTCCACTGGAATGAGAGAAGAACAGAGAAAGGGAGGGAGACAGCTAAAGAAGGGAGGGGTTGCATTGTTTATGTCCTGGCAATGAAAAAGGATGACTTCAGCTTTTTTTAGAGGGACAACCTCACAGAGTATAGCAGGGCACAATCACGGAGAGAAACAGAAGAAGAGAGGAAGGATGGAGTGGAGAGGAAGTGCCTTGTTAAGGACAGGGAGAAAATATTATAAACAGAGCTATTTGGAAACAAAAGAGGAAACAGACATTGAGTAGCATGAATTTAAAGGAATTAGAGCGGGATCAAGAGATCACAGAGCGAAACAGAAGAATAGAGGAAGAGTGGAGAGCTTAGTAAAGCAAGGGAACAAAAACAAAATTATCACAAGAAATATCGGAAAACAAAAGAGTAATGCATCGAGTACCAAAAATTATTGAGAGGGCAAGTCACAGCACAAATATATGCATAGAATTATAAAAAAAAAAAAAAAAAAAGAATCTCTTAGAGAGCCTTCTGGACAACAAGAATAAAGTGGAGCTGTAATTCAGCAAAGAGCATCCACTCCACTGGCTATTCAGCATGGTCTGACCCAGTCTCCATCTCTCTCGGCTGTTGTGTTGTGTGTCTGCAGGGAGCTCTTCTCCTCTGGCTTATCCCTGGTTTCCCTGCTTAATGTCAGCTGGCCTGCTCTCTCCCTTATAATCTGCCTAACGTCACACTTAGCCTGCTTGTAAAATATAATATGGCCATTAACTGGGTTTTAGTCAGACAGCAAGGTCTATATCTACGACTCCCTGGTGCCATTGTGGGGTGCTGCATTTGAAGATTAGTGGCTTTTATTTTGTCAGGGAACGGACAACAGATCAATATAATATCAATATCTTGATTAGAGCTGCAAAAAAGAATCGATTAGTTGTCAATATTAAATTAACTGATAAATTAATTAACTGTTTTGATAATTGATTAATCGGTTTGAGTCATTTTTTAAGAAAAAAAAGTCAAAGTTTTCTGATTCCAGCTTTTTAAATGTAAATATTCTCTAGTTTCTTCACTCTTCTGGGACAGTAAACTGATATCTTTGAGTTGTGGACAAAACAAGACTTTTGAGGACGTCATCTTGTGCTTTGGGAAACACTGTTCGAAATCTTTCACCATTTTCAGACATTTTATAGACCAAACAACTAATCAATTTATCAAGACAATAATCTACAGATTAATCGACAATGAAAATAATCGTCAGTTGCAGTCCTAATCTTGATCTTAATCTTTCCAGTCTTTGTGGTAAACTACGGTATGCTACCCGCCTGCTGGCTGTAGCTTCATTGTTAGCAGACAGATACGAGTGTCAATAATCTCTTCCAACTCTTGGCAAGAAAGTGATTTCCCCAAATGTCTAACTATTCCTTTTACTGTACTTGTTTAAAGCCAACATAAATAGCATCTGAACATCTGCACTTGATCTACTAATGAAGACTGTGATACAGTTGAAAGCTCCAAAACAAGCAAGTAAGTAGACTGTGTGCGCAGATTTTTTTGTAGATCGTAAAATGTTCTTTTTCTAACTTCGTTCGGTGTTTCACTATGGGGAATCACCTCGGCGTGACCAACTATGGAAGCTCCAATGACACCACGTCTGTCCGTGACAGACAGGTCGAACTGTGCTAGGGCCACGCCCCCTCATATAATCACAGTCGACCAGCTCCTTACGAATGATTTATCGCTTTCTTCCCGTGAAGAAACTATACTAAGCTCTCTCAGCGCTTCTAGGCTAGCTTGGTTGGTTATCTGCTAAACAGTTCACAGACGGACCGTTAAGGACTACGTCGCCGAACGCAGTTCCCGACCCAGTCTGGATTTGCTGAGTACTTCGCAAGACGTTTTTACCTTGTGGTTACACAGTTTGAAAGCAGTGTCTGGGTCAAGGCGAACTGCTCTTCTGTAGGCTAGTCGGTATTTGTTTATCGGTTGCTTAGCTGTTCAGAAAAGCAGATCAGCTGTTCGTGTCCTGGGCTACTCCCCATAAGGACAAGCCATTGTCCCGCCAGAGGCTGTCCCACTGGATTGTGGAGGCCATATCATTGGGCCAATGAGTGTAAAGGTTTGCAGGCCCCCCAGGGCCTGAGAGCTCATTCCACAAGGGGCATGGCCACTTCATGGGCCCTTTTCAGGGGTGTGTCAGTGAAGGAAATTTGTGTGGTGGCAAGCTGGGCTATGCCTTACACGTTTGTGAGGTTTTACAGGCTGGATGTTTCCGGACCGTCCTTGGCACAGGCTGTGCTGGAGGCTACGGCGCCGGGGTCAGTGTGACTCTCGGTTCAATATGATTTTGGCTTCGGGAGATTCATGCAAAGTTAGAAAAAGAACTTTAGGTTACTTAACGTAACCCCGGTTCTTCTTCTTCTTCTTCTTGGTTCTTCGGACCAACACGTCCCTCCTTGCAGAGACACAGAAAGAAACCTATCTGGAATGATTCGTAAGGAGCTGGTCGACTGTGATTATATGAGGGGGCGTGGCCCTCGCACAGTTCGACCTGTCTGTCATGGACAGACGTGGTGTCATTGGAGCTTCCATAGTTGGTCACGTCGAGGCGATTCCCCATAGTGAAACACCTCATTCTGTTATCAAAGAACTGGGGTTACGTTAAGTAACCTAAAATTTTCATTTCCAGCTCTTTAAGGTGGATTTACAATAAGTAATTCATTCATCAAGTGTTTTTATCTCAATAACATTAACAGTAAATCCTTCCATTTGTTTGGTCATTACTTTCACTTTACAGTTTATTTTGAAAGCATTTCCTAAAGCAACGATAGTGATTCCCACATCGTTATATGTCTATACAGTAATGTTAAAATATCACAGTATTTAAATTGCTAATATTGCTCAGTGCTAATTCCCATCTGGTCCTTTTATCTACTATATAAATGGTTTTTAAATTGAATATACAAAAAAATCTATGATATCAAGATGTATGTTTCTAGAGGGTTATAAAATGACATACTGTGATAGTAATGTCCCATCCCTATTGTTGAGATTTAAAGATCTCCTTGTTAAATCTGGCCTTGTATGCAACTTTGCTACAGAATTAATGAACAAAAGGAAACAATTCAAATAGGACTCCAGGCTCACAAAAAAAGTACATTTGTATTCCTGGGTGGCATTGCGAGATTATTGCATCTATATAACATGACAAATAGGTGAGTGTTGTGCCTGAGATGAATCCAATAGCAGCAGCGTTTGTGTGAGTTGGGTGTGGCTGCACACTGCTCCTACATCTATGTATCTATCTTTGATCTAGCAGTCCTAACCTTAAGGGTAACATTTGGATGAAGTTGGTCACTGGTGATGCTAATTTGGAGGGAATGGAAAAGCAGGAGAGAAATAATGGGGAGTGAATATGGAGGGACTGTGTGTAAGAGAGGGGAAACTGAGGAAAAGAAAACAGCAGGAGGAAGAAATGATGGGGAAGAGGAGAGGTGGCACTCATGCTACGTTTCATTCCAAGCCCACGTTACTTGGCAGCCAATACACGAGCACGCATACACACATAGACTCCGAAAAACAAGTTCAGCATTAGGCAGGGGTTCGTGAAGAAAGCCATTAATGAGAAAAGCAAGGGGCTGGAATACAAACAATACAATACAAAAACACACTAGGGGCTGCGCATGCATGCACGCACACAGTCATAGTGTCACACACACATGCACAGTTCTAATCCCCTTTACTAGTCTGAACACAGGAGAAAGCAACAGAGAGGCTTGTAGTTGAGCCATGCATTTTACAGTGAATTAACTTGCAGAAAGAGAGACAAAACCAATCAATTAACCCTCAATGCCTTATTGTGGTATGTAATAATCAATTGCTTACCTTAATTTTTCTGATTCCTCTTTGATTTCCTCTGAAATAGAAAAAAAGAAAGGGAAGAGGTTAGGGATGTAACGATTACCGGTGTGACGGTTAACCACGGTAAAAATGTTGACGGTAACAATTACCGTTTTCATTTAAAATATTCTTATTATCGCGGTGGAATACCACGGTGTGGAAACCCTGTGTTTAATCCTTCCCAGCTTCATCCGAGGCTCCTGAAGTTGCTGCGCAGGCGCACTGCGCTCAGACAAGAGAAGGGGACAGAATGTAGCAGCTGTTCTCCTAATACATGCTGTTAGCGGACTTTTTTCTTTATCATTCCTTTCCCGACTTGTTGAAGTGAAGTGTGTAGCCCAGAATGTAAGTTAAAACTATTCTGTAGCTTGCTAAACTGTCATGGGTTTTACTGCCTCGTTATCTTCAATAAGTGTTCTGCTACGATGTGGAAGTTTAGCCCGTGTTACGACGTCACATTTGGAGAGAGAGAGAGAGAGAGAGAGAGAGAGAGAGAGAGAGAGAGAGAGAGAGAGAGATATTATCGCCTTCATAATATTGTTGCTGCTGTTTCTTATTGCATAGCTGATAGATGTGCAGATTGTTTAATATTACTTGTGCAGCCACGTGTTGATATTCAAGTAGTGTTTGCTAGCAAGGTGCCATCTCCAGTAAACAGACTAGCCTGTGGAGCCATGTGCTTCGCTATTAAGAGGTGTATTACACTGTTTGCTCCGTTATGGATATGTGTGTTGTAATAGATGTGGCTTATTCTCAGTTTGTGTTACTGAGCAATATGTTACATTTATGTTAATTATTACAGAGAAATTAATGTAATTCTTAGTATTGTTTCTTGTTTTATGCTGGTGACTATAACATTTAGTTTTTGGTAAATAATGTTCATAGTAAGTCAGATGCTTATTAATGTGCATTATTCTTTGCTTATATTTCGGAACTACATCCAACTTCACATGTAACGTTAAATACAACTTCATTAACTTCATGTTGGAGTTGTTAATAAATGTTCCTGGATCTCAAAGTCAGACATCTCTGGTTCAAGTTCTTACCGGATACGCTACAGCGGGCCGGTGTTTCAGTAGCCAGTTTTCAATAGTTTTCACAAGCCTATTGCCTATATTTTTGTAATATAATAAACACTGTTACACTTTTTGAAACTATTTCAGCTTGTGTAGGCCTATCAGTGCTTTCTGAACATATTGAACACACTTTTAAAAATACCGCGATAATACCGAAAACCGTGATATTTTTGGTCACTATAACAGTGAGGTTAAATTTTCATACCGTTACATCCCTAGAAGAGGTGTTAAATAAATCCAGTATGAGCCTTGGGGAATGTCAATTCTGCAGTATTTTACTCTGCTAATGACACTGTGGGGAGTAGAGCGCATATCAGGCAAGGCAGCACAGAGGAATGGACTTATTTATGAGGGACAGTTTTTAGAATATCTGCACAATATACACAACTTAAGTGTTTGCACATCAGATCAGATGATTTTTTCAGAGCCATGTATGAAGCTGAAGCTGTGTGTGTCACTCCCAGAGGATTAGGCTACGTACTGTACATACTGTGCTGTGACACTTGCAGTGCATATATAACATAACATTTTTGTGAATGTCACTGTGTCGTCATGGTGATGTCTTGTTGACATCCCACCCCCACGCAGAAAAGGAGCCTAGTTAATGTATTGCCTCAGCTGCAGCTTGGCCTCAAAAATGTAATCATTATTCACCCTGCGCTGTGTCCGTGAGCCAGGCCAACGTTTGTGTTTATTTCACAGATCTCTTGGCATGAAAGCAGTTGTATGAACTTGCTGAGCACTGGCACAGAAGAGCACAAAAAAAGAGAGACAGACACACAGAGGGAGGGATGATGAGTGAGATAGAGAGACAGAAATAGAGCTAGAGAGAGCGAAAGAGAGGCCAACTGGTACTAGACATTAAAAGGGGGCCTTCAATGAGGAAAGCTTTTTAAAACACAGTGGCAATCGGCAAAATCCTCACAGAATTGCACCAGCCTGTGATGGTTGGGAAAAACCCCAGAAATGCAACAACAGCCCAATTATTTCACTGCTGGAAGGCTAACAGTCCCTTTAAAAGAAATCCACTTGCCGGAAGTATTTAGCACTTTACACTCCGTGGAATTAAATTAAGGCTGGTTTTCAACCATGTTTTACTGTACTACCCATGAGGGACATGCAGGGATATAGTCTTGAGTAGAAGAAGCAAAGCCTACCGTCTGAAGCTAATCTATAAATCTGTTACATACATGTAGTCACAATTAGCCGATAGGAGTGAAACTACTGAGTCCCTGTGGATCCAAAATCTGACATGAGATCCAAGCACATATCGCCTTGTCATCTTTTAACATTATTATTCTGAAACAGACTGAATTGGATCGTGGAGCCTTGTCTGTCTTTTAGTTCTCTGTGTGTGTGTGTGTGTGTGTGTGTGTGTGTTTTTTCATAATCGAGCAGCCCTAACTACTACTACTAATTAGTCTGTTGATTATTTTTCTATTTATCAACTAATTGTTTAGTCTATAAAATGTACCAGAGCCCAAGGTGACATCCTTAAATTGCTTGTCTTTTCCCACTTATAGTCCAAAATCCAAATACATTAAAATTCATACTTAGATAGAAGATGATCCTCTTCCTCACATTTTACTCACATTTTACGAGCTGCAAATATTTGGTATTTTCCTTGATACATGACTTATAAATACTCAAATAACAATAAGGATGCAACTTATGATAAGAAGAAAAACGAGGAGGAACCTAAAGCAAGCTTTCAGAGGAGCTGCAGATGACGGTAAGAGTTTCCCAACGATCTACATAGTTTATTGTGCGGTGGATTATGTCAGGCTGCTCTATAGGAGTCCTAAATCAAAAAAACTAAGAAAAAGTAGTATAATAGCTGCTCTTTAATAAAATACCACAACAATTAATCATTCATTATCAGAATTGTTGCTGATTAATTTTCTGTTCATCAACTCATCCATTAATTGACTACTTGTTTCAGCAGTAATAATATCACGATCATGAATGCTGCACTATGATACCCATGAATATCAATCTATAGAATCTTCTCGCTCTGTGTATTCCCTTCAAACTTTGAAATCCTTGACAACCAATCAGCAAAGGATTTTTTCACCAAAGTGAATAATCAGCACAGTCCAACCTTTGATCTCTCCCTGCTACCCTTTCACTTTAGCTGGAGTGCTAGGCAAAGCCCGACATCATAGAGCTGGACCCGAGAGAAAACTAGAGTAATATCACACTGTACTGCACGCTACAGTGAAAGTTGGTCTCTCTCCTGCTCTGCTGCTTAGTGTCTGTGCAGGTCTGCCGCTCTGTAGTCCATAATATAAAAGTTACAGCAGGACTCTAGAGGTCTCTTATCCAGGATGTGTGAAATTACAAACAAGCACTGACCTCAGGCTATTCTGCTTTTAATATTAGCTTCATGTCAAACGATTTCTGAATCACAGGGTTATCAGACACACAGACACACAGACACAGACACACACACTTTGATGGGAGGGGTGGGGATTGTCATATTGTCTGTGTAGTAACCATCAGATAATTAGCTTGGTGTGTCAGGAGTGTTGATGAGAAATTGTCACCCAAGGATTTGAACAGTGAAACCATGGCAACGGTGGGTGGTGTTGCTGATGAGAAAGAACAGATATATACGTGCTGGATACTCCTGGGACTGGGCAGACACGAGCAGCAAATTAAAGCTGTGGAATCACGACTGATCCGGCAGCTACCAGTTTCAAAACAAACACACACCGTTATAGAGTGCAAACATATGCCGGGAGGCAGGCACAGGCAGCTGAGTGGGACTAAAACGCACATGCAAAACTAAATCTCATCTCATTTTTATCAACTCAGCCATGATATAATCAAAACAAACACTGAAATGACTGAACCCAGTAGGAAAAAACTGAATACAAGTATTTTAGTCTGCATTTGCCTTGTAGCAGACAGGGTGAGACATCACAAAATGGCTAATCACAGTCTGATCAGGTGTCCCGAAATCAACCAAACACTGGATAAAAACTTCATAAGCACAGGAACCCAAGAATACTTTACTGGGAAGTTCTAATTTAGTAGAGCTAAAGTTAAGTTAAAAACACTGAGTCGATGAGTGGCAAGTTCTAAAGCAACTTGTATCAAATGCAAATACCTCACATATTTCTGTGTTCTGTGGTAGTTGCTTTATAAAAGGTTTAGAATTTGTTCTGTACAGGCTATGAGTCCAGAAATGGCAGCATTTTGTTACTTATTAACCCAACCCCACTCTCCCTCAGCTCTGCACAGTCATACAAAATACCTTGAAGACGCTGTGTTCTGTGCCCCGGTCTGTCCCAGGATCTTGGTATAACCAAAGAACAGCAGCAGTACCAATTCAGTGTAGTGGGTACAACCTCCTCCACGCTGCTGTCACACAATTCTACAGTGATGAGATGAAACCGAGTGTCTCAGCACTTCTCAATTGAATGGGTCCACATGAAAAAAAGGACTAGGGGCTTTTTGTCAATCGAGTGAAACTTTGAAAATGTGAAACTGAAATTTGAGAAACGGACTACCACAAAACCCAAAATTTGTGCATTCATCGCATTGTCTCCACAAATTCATTATTCTCAAATTGCCTCTTAAAAGCATATTCTCTAAGAAGCTAAAACTATTGTGTGAAAATACAACTGTGAAAATGAAGGCACAACAAAGGCAATCACTCCACTTGTTTGAACTGACTCAAAGAATCTATTAAAACAAATGGATTTGTACTGGAAACGTTAATGAGTATAAATTGCTATAACTTTAGTCATAACACTTAATACTGAATTACAGCACAGGCTTGATTTTGCTCCCTTGTTACCATTACCATCATTGCTGTGCTGATGCTTCAGCAGGTGAGAATAGGATTACTGGCCCCCATGATGCTCCCCTTAAAACAAACACTATGGCTGAAACACTGCTTTTACTAAACCCCAGTGGGGAAGTGACATACATAATACACCTATTTCACTGACCTGATACATTAGAGGGAGGCCTTCCTGCTCTCCTGTGAGCTATAGCCCAGACCTCAACACAAAGCCTTTGAGAGCTCCATAACGTATGAGAGCAGCCTGCTAAGCCCCCAATCACCTCCACCATTTCACTCATTTTTAATATACTTACTCCCCTCGTACCCTGACTTTGACCCAGATCCTTACAGTAGATGACAGTAAGACATTAAATGACCACCAAATTCCTTCTTGGAGTCATTTTAGGCCTACATCTCACTTGTTTTTCATCATCAAGAGACAAGTGGGTCAGATACATATAGACATTTCCTATTTCTCTGGTGTACTACTGCATTGGACTACTGCTCCTGGTACTTGAGCAGCAGTGTCCACAAAGGCCAGTTAACCAATCCGGTCCTGACCAAATACAGTGCAAGTGTGAGCCTTTTAGTCTGGTTTTAGTTTGTACTGAATCCCATATACCCTGATGTTGGCTTCTATTCAAGGGCCCCCTAAAGCTGCCTCTAAGCAGGGGAGAAGGTCAGTTAAAAGCTGGCTAATCATTTCTCCACTCTGCAGTCTCCAAGCCTGGATAAAGGCGAGAGTGGGCAGAGGCAGATTTTTGAGAGTGCAAGCAAGTGTACAAAATGGACAGGCATGAATGCAGCGGGTAAAGGCACACACACTCCAGTCAGGTACTTCCCCTCTGTCAAATGGTATTGTAGCACCAACCAACAGTACTGTATTAATGGCCTTTGTCCTCCTGATGGGGAAATAAAATAAATAAAACACTTCCTGAATTTCAGAAAACATTTAGCCCTGCAACTTAGGCTACTGTTTTGATACACAAAGTTGCTGAGTCAATGCTGCCAACCATTACTACATAATTAATACATGAAAGATATGCTGTCTGGTGAAGACAACACTGCACAAACATCCCTGTAGATCAGCCTTAGTGGCAGACTTATTAAAGCAAACATTATAGTAGTGCTGGGTGGTATGACCAAAAATTTGTATCACGGTATTTTTTAAGATTCTAGCAGTTTCACAGTATATCACAGTATTTTCTTTCTTTTGCTTGACTGGGTCTTTATATAGGTTTATAGTGGTTTATTTTATCAGTATTCAATACTGTCAGAATATTAAAAAAAAACTTTTCAATGTCATGTTTACTAAAAGTTTTGATTACTAAAGTGTTTGCTTGGCTCCACAATATTATACAATAATGTTATATGAAGGAGAATGCATGAAACAGTTATATAATCTAAACTATATGCAAATATAAAGTAGTAAAATAAACTTAAATTAAATAAAGACACATAACTTTAACATGCTTCCTTTTCAAAACAAAATAGTTGTAAGTTGTAAGATTGCTGTTTAAACACTACCTTGACCACAGGTAACATTAGGTTGTTGTAGTACAGTGGGCATAGCTCCGCTGTCAGCTTGCTTCGGTGTTTGAATAACGTTAGTGGTTTGGCAGAAGTATTTCGGCGACGCAAGACATCTTAAATCCAGTGTTTTAATCATTGCTCTGAACCTGTCTTTCTCGACGGTCTATAGTGGGACCGTAGGTGGATTGTTATTGCGTTCATTAGGTTGCTCCGCTGCATGCTTGAGGTAACAGGCCTTAACGTTAGCACGGCCGAGTGAACCCTTCTTTTTCGACTCTCGAACTTTCAATGTCTATCCTATCCATCTTCACCATAACGTAACACCAGAGCACTACTGTTTACCCTCAACACACCTCTCAGTCACACCATGCGTGTTTAGAAGCGCAACATTGAAAAGGGTCCTGTCTGAAACAGCAGCGCAGGGTATCGTTCCAAACGTTGTGTAATCAAATACACTGGTATGGCAGTATATTAAAAATTCATATCTTAACGAAAATATACACCGGTATTTGGTGTGAACCGGTATACTGCCCAGCAATACATTATAGCCTAGGTCCCTCACAACAACATCTGATATACGACACCTACACAACAAGGCTTTCTGTAAAAAATGCATGAGATGATGATGACATCAAGACAAAAGCTTAAGCACCTCCGCCCGAAGTCACCTCACACGTAACAGCCAGATGCCACTTTTCTGTCAGCTACAATGTTGCAAAAGCACTGTAACAATTAGCATGGTGCATGTGTGATCGATCAGCCCTGTGTCTGAAGACTGTGGGCCATATGACAGCTACTGAAATCCTATGGGAAGGATAGCTGTTGTTGTGTGAGAGGAAGGCACAACCTTAAGTCTTCTTCCTGGGCGCCACCCTGCCTTAGTAGCGTGACAAAGCATTCCTAAGCCAGCAGCAACAGCAGAGCACCCTGCAGAGGGTGTCTGCCACTGGGATGACTGATCGCCAGGACCATTAACACTGGAATAACAATTGCTGTCCCCTCCCCGGGTGCGTTAGTAGTCATGTAATGTGCGCTTGTGCATCAGTGCATTAAGAAAATGTAATGCCATCAGTTACTTGTGCTGCAAGTGTGACGACCCCTGCTGTGTCTGTGTGATTCACCCGTCTCTCTGACGCTGCAGGTGAACCGTTATTAGGGTAACCTGGAACACCCGAGAGTTCCCAGGTTATTTAAGCCTGGCTGCACTGTGTTCTCTCTGTACTTTTTTTTTTATTTTTATTTTTTTAAACTTAATCATGGTGTGTCTCCTATTTGTTGTGGTCTAAGAGCCGGATCATAACACAAGTAGGGACTATTAAAAAAGATTTCCTCAATCAGTGCTGAAATTGCAATGTTAATGTTTTTAACACTTGATGCTGACTTCTAGTAGCACTACACAGAGACGGTCCTCGTTTTATTTAGCTTTTACATGCACACGAGAACCAGACGGGCATGTGTGTGTGATGTGATCCTGTCAATGGTTTCACACTACTCCACTGATCAACAGGTGGGGGTAACATGCCAAGATACACAGCAATGCACCAACAAAGGCAAGGAAGAAGACTGCTAGCAAATAAACGTGGATGTAAGCAATGCACAATTTAAAAAAAACACAATTTAAAAACCAGCTTTGCAAATGCTTTATAAGGAAGGAAATACATTTAACACATTTGTTTTACCTCACTAGGGCTGTCCCAAACGATTATTTTTTAAACGATTAATCTAGCGATTATTTTTTCGAATAGTCGACTAATCTAACGATTAATTTTTCAATTAGCGATTATTTTCCCATTGCTCAATTATTAACAATTTACACAAAACACATTTCAATAAGGTTAAAATCTCTATTAAAATTGTTTAACACTGCACTGTTCAAGTAAAATGAATTTGTAGTGCAAACTGAAGCCAGATGTAGGCTATCAGTCCAACCACAAAATAAAGTCCCTTTCAGGAGGAATACAAAAATAAAAACTTAAACAGAGCAAGTGCAAAAAGAGTAGCCTGTATTTGCTTTTTTTTAACAATAGTAGGTAAAATAATGAATAAGCTCTTGTTTAATCTTACAGTAAAACAAGTGCAGTTTTAGCAACATATGAAATCAGCTGTATCAAATAAATCCAACAATAAAACAAATTAACATTTCAAGTCACTTTCAGGAGGAATACACAAATAAAAAAACTTAAAAATAAAAAGTGCAATTTTTCTCTCTCCTTTCTAAGGGAATTATGAGCCCAATTTAAACCAGACAATTTTTTAATACATGGGCCGTTATAACTGACATTATAAAGGACTTGTGAGATATCTGAAACAATCTGGCCTGGTTGCGCAATTATCAAAGACAGTGCTACAGATAGGGGAGACACAGCACAGTTTACCTCACCCTCAAGTCAGTGCAGGACATACTGTATACGGGTGAGCTACGGGAGACGCTAGAGAGGCATAGGTGAGCAGAATTTACGGTGTTTTGCTGCTATTATCCTGACTCAGGGATTATTTTACAAAGTCTACAGACTACCATGTTGTTGTTGGCATTAAGAGTAAAATACTCCCACACTTTAGAAGACGGGATTTTCATTTTCGTCCCAAGTATAAACAAGCAACCATTATTTCAACTCATGGGGGCTCTGCTCGCTGACGCATGCTGTCAATGTGGACACTTTATTCAAAATACCCGGCTGCTATTCGTTTGTTCATGCAGCCCTGCCGTTCTCTTGTGTAAAAGTGTGCAAAAAGGTGGCTGGGTTAGCTCAGTTGGTAGAGCAGGCGCACATATATAGAGGTTTACTCCTTGACGCAGCGGCCGCTGGTTCGACTCCGACCTGCGGCCCTTTGCTGCATGTCATTCCCCCTCTCTCCCCTTTCATGTCCTCAGTCGTGTGGAAATAACCTGGGCAAATATTCTTGCTGACTAAAGCGGTCATGTCAACACTAATTCAATAAGTAGACATTCTGCAATCACCTAAGAAGCCGACAGAATCACAATCAAACATGGACAGATATAGTACACTCGCACACGCATTTAATATGCATGCACACACACATGCACAAACCAAAAATCTCATGACAGCTCTAACATTTCATCAATTAAGTCACGGTAGAGCCTGCACACGGCTGCTCCCCTTGCAGGAGGGACAGAGATAAACAGACAGCTCTCTGGAGACACTCTGCAGTACGTCACAAGACCAGCAGCAAGAAAACAGCCTCGCTGGGAGGGAGACAGCGGGTTCAGACATACTGTATAGGGTGAGGAGAGGAAAGGGAGAAAGCGAGAGAAAGCAGAGACAAGGACGAGGCTGGCTTCCAAAACAAATTTGCTATATAAACATTTCTCTCGCCAGCTCTATGGTTTGTGTCCACATGTTGCATGAGTGTGTGTATGTGTGTGCTGCTCATATTACAAGGCTACTAGAGAGGAACAGTATGCTAGGTCTCGTTTTACACTGAAGTAAGACATGGTTCTTTCTGTGCGTAGTCCTATACATTAAAATCCAGTACCACAAAAGGAAGGAAGGAAGGAAGAAAGAAGGAAGAAAGAAAAAGGGTACAGAGAAGGAAAAATGGAAAGAATTTCAATGCATCTTAATCACTTCCTGCCCTTTGGTTGGGTCAAAATATGGATATGATAACAGAACCCCTTCCTAATGGGCTTCCAACAATCTTTACAAACACACAGACACAGAGGAGAGGTTAGAGGTCTGACTCAGTCTCCATCACCTGAGCAAGGAGCTGGAGAAGAAAAGGCATTCCACCTCCCGCAGTACCATTATTATTTCAAAGAGCTTAGAGCCCATCTGCATCTGGCATGGATCCCATCATTGGCTCGAACCACTCTGATTGCAGTGATCAGCTAAAATTCAATCCAGTGCCTGATTGCATTCACCTCAGTAAAACACAGTGGTCACGTTGACTGTGTCTCCAGATATGGACCACTGACTGTGCAGGATGTTCAAGAAGGTAAAGACAAAAAACTGTGTGAGTGTGGCCGGACAGAATAAGCCACCTATACATGATCCACGGTAAAACCACCCTGCGCTGGCCGTTCCATTGTTTTCCTATGGGGAGAGCAGTGCCGCCCAACTAGGCGCAGCACTACCCCTGGCGTTGCGCACCGCTTGGAACTGCCACCAGGAGCTGTGCTTAAATTCAAATTATTTCAACTTTGACCTCGGTGCCGCTGACCTTTCAAGGCGCAACCAATTCCAGAAGCAATGATGATGTATACCTGCGCTGTGCTTTGCCTCATTGCTCTGCACCCTACCTCATGGTTTTGTCACGGATCATGTGTAGGCGACTTAAGAGAAATAAGCTGAGGGGACAAGAAAAGGACCCTCAGGACTCAGATGGCCATGATCTGGCTTTATGATGGTGCCAGATGTAAAAAGTAAAGAGGCATCTCCAATAAGTGTCCAACATTGACCCCATTATCCAGGCTGTGAACATTATTACATCTCTGGTGTGATTATTCTTCAAGCAACAGAGTTTTGGGAATAGTTTGTAATGAGACAATGTCCATAGGCATTATAATAAAGACTACACTGTAGCTTTGTGCTGCTAAATTTGACTAACCTACGGATTAATCTATGTGTAGGTGTACACCTCCACCTCCTACCAAACATAGATAAACAAAGAGCCTGAGAAAAATCAGCCCTCTGACATTTCTATTGTCCAGCCTGAAAGGCAAGGTTGCACAGCAGTAATTACATTTGGAGGGGAAGAAGGAAACACTGTCAGAGGTTGTCTGGGCTACCTAACCGTGCGTGCGCTCATGTGTGTGTGCACGCCTGTATATGTGCGTTACGTCTGTGTGCGTGTGTCCAACCAACCCCCTCACTCGCACTTGCATAAGCCTGTGTCTAATCACTAGTCTCACTGCCATGGCTGAATCGAGGCTCTCATTTCTTAGACAAAAAGTCACAAAAAACTCAGCCTCCACAGGGCCTTGATTACTCAGCTGTTGGCTTTGTTATTGAAATGAATTCATCTTTAATAACTCTGCTGCTGATACATGATTTGGCACTTTTCTGCTGCTATGAATTGCACTTTCTGCCCTCTGAAATGGGGCTGTTATTATTGTGCAGGACAGTGGTGCACAAGCTGGAGATAATAGCCAGTCAATGGAAGATAAATATGTGTACTGTGAACTGCATCCCCCTCAGCTCATTCAGCCAAAGTGCCCTTTCTCATCCAACCTGCCCTCTTTTAGGTCCCAGCATGCTTAGCGGCAAGCTATGATGGAGTAAAAACCTCACAGAGGTGCTCTATGTGAGACAAACATTGCAGTTATTGTGCATACCGTTACATATTTTAAAAGCGGATAAAGTACTTTTTGAACATATTTGCTGAAACACCTTTTAAGTTAAGGTTAACTGACGCTTGGGAGCTGGCGTTGCTAGGAGACGCACCGTCAACTTCTGTAGTGTGCTACTGCCTAAAGGACGAGATGACCAGACTTAAAAAAGCTCACTGCAACTGGTAGTTCTGTAACCTACGCACACCATATATTACCAAGTGATTTAAATTATAAAGTGATGTACAGACTCACAAAGTAAGGCAGGAAATGCTTACACCACAGATGGGAGTAAGCAATGGCTAACAACTTCAGGAACTGACATTATATTATAAACTATCTTATGTTCCTTTCCACACAGATATTGCACTAATCAAATTACTAGTACCTACTGTGTCAGTCAAAACCAAAAATGAATGCCCGCTGGAGAGATCCATTTAGGATTGGGCATCGAGAACCGGTTATAACTTGCAATTGTTTCAAAAATTACGATTCCAATGGAATTGTTTTTTTTTTTTTGTTTTTTTTAAATCAGAATCGTCTGGAGAATTTGGTTTCGAATCCCATCATCGGTTCCATATTTAACACGCGCAAGTTTTAGTTTCCGTAGCGGGCACCCTACTTATGTGACCTGTTTCAACTCCACCCCTCAAAGAAGAATTGGAATCGATGAAAAACGGAATCAAAAGGAGGAATCGGAATTTGAATCAGCATTGTTAAAATCAAAACGATGCCCAACCCTAGAACCATTGAACAATTATGGCCAAGTAAGTACACAAGTCAAAAACAAACACCATGGATATACTGTATACACTGATTCAGTAGCAAAAATGTATTTTAAATTTCAGTTCAACTGTAAGCTCCTATTTTCTTCATTGTAACATTGCCTCCTTTACTCATGCCTTTTCCACCCTCCATCTCCCTCAGTAATGGTGATGTGTTATTTGCTTGGTACCAACCAAGTGCATGGGCAATTACAGATAATAGATCAACACAAGATAGATAATACAGATAAATACAAGCAACACAAGATGAAACAGAAACAGAGGAGGAAGAGAGAAATGAGAGGGTTTTTATTCATTCGTCTCATCTGTTTGCGGTATAATTAATTTATCGCCTGTCCCGAGACTGAAGGAGGCGTCAGTGGAGAGAAATAATGTATTATGTATGGAGGTATCACTGTAAAAAAATAAATAATAATAAAAAAAAAAAGGAACGAGAAAAAAAAAATTTTTCCTTCTAAATTCTAAACTGTCTTGTCCGTATATATAAAAGGATTATTTATGCTTTCAGAGCGAGCACTGGCCCTGCCATGTTGACTACTCCACTGCTCATTATCTGAATACCAGTCAACCTTTGGGGTTACAAGCTGCTTAAGTGTCTGCACTAAGTCTGGAGGGGAGACACGAGACAGAAACCAAGCACAGGTTCTCATCCTTTCTTATGTCTCCCTTTCCTTCAGGGAAATGTAGCAGTAGACTTGATTGTGGAACAATTTATCGCAACACATTTACTATACTTTTCAACACATACAGCACATTCAAAATCCAGGTGAGACATCTTGCCATTTGGACTGAGAACTACTTTTTCTAATTTTAATAAGCAATGGAATAATAAATAAGGCAAATAATCGTAAGCTGCAGCCCTACAACAGGCTGGAAGGGGAAATACTGCCACAAAGCATGTCTGCTTTTTCAATAGAGTTTAGTCTGTCTAGTATGTTCTCCCATTTGTTTGTAGCTCTACTGTGGAAGAAGATAAGGATCTTTTAAACTGCACACATACATGCACATATATCTGATTCCAAGTCAAACAGTGGAACATGTAGTGCCATTTACAGCAGCCTGACAAATAAAGGTGACATAAAAATGTAGCTGGCAGCTGCCATCTCTTCCCTTATTAAAACTTTCTCATCCAGTTTCATCAGCAGTTACCTAGTTGGCCTCCGCTGCATGGAATTCAGAATGAAACTGCCTGATTCTAACTTCTGGGTTGATACATTTCTGTCAGGAATATGAAGGATGCTGATAAAAAAGCTTGTCAGGTACACAAATCAGGAAAGCTTTTATTATTCATCCGAGGCTTGCCTTGACATCAGCTCTCAGCTCCTGCACTTCATATTTTGGAAAAGCTTTGTGGGTCTTTCGGGAGTCGTGGTAAAAACCTTAACGAACAAACAGAATCATTTATAGCCTGGTGCTTATCATGGGTGAGCATGTGGTGACTATGGTGCAGCTTATCGTGGAGGAGCATGTGTTCGCCATCCTAATGATCAGAGGTACAGTTGTCCCATTGGCTTCCCTGCCAGGTTTGCCAACTCTGAAGAAAAGGTGGCCAGTGAATGCAGTGGCCTTGAATTTGGTGCAAAAGAGCACTCTTTTTGATTTTGTCTGCATTTACAATTTATTCAACGTTCTTTTGCCCTTGGATAGGAAAATGTTTCGCCACAGTTACGCCACAAATGCAGTGGCATTAGTTGAACCATGGTTTGGCCTAAATTAAGGCCACCTCCACACGTACCAAAACGATCTTTTTTTTCCCCGTCTTCCCTGGCCTCATTTCAAGAATATATGTGTCCAAATGGATCCATTTGTAAATGACTCAACACACTACTTCATATTCCAGGCCTATAGATGTCGCCGTTTCTGCTACAGAAATTCACCAAAAAACAGAGAAGAAGAGGCGGAGCATGCGCATAAAGCTTGCGCGCTGTATACAAACAGACAGTAGAAGAAGAAACCAAACACAAGAAGACGATGACGAAAATGGCTAGTGCAAGGAAACCAGAAACGGGGAGATAATGAGCAATGTGCTCAGCAGGACTCAACTCTTTAAGTGACTACTAGCCTGGATACAAGTACTCACTCCTCTTAGCGTGGTAGCTTGTACAGAGTCCCCTGCTTTGGCTTGTCACATTCACAGTATGACTGTTTTGCAGCAGCAGTGAAGCTACGTGAACATCTTAAGTCAGAGAGAACAGGTTGGGTTTAAAAACAATAAGACCATCCACAAAGCCAGCATCATGTGAAGCTTGCAACGCGTGATAACAGTGAACCAGAGCTTCTATGTTCGCTTCTGAGACGTGATAGGCAGCTACAACCTGAGGGTCTTTGATATTTTGAGTTAACTGTCAGACTTACCCTCTGTCTGTCTCTTGCTTTCAGACAGCTCCTCTCAAAGAAGCCGTCGGTGCGATCCAAAGATAATAGGAGCCTACACCGCTACAGTTTAGAGTGTGAGAAATTGAGATGGTGTTCTTTTTGGGAAACTGCTGAGTGACATTTTGATAATCCAAGAGAAAGGTCAGTTTGGGAGGGAGGAGGGTGGACTGTCTGTCAAAGGTAGCCTAGCCGGAGCCTTTTGCCTCATTCCTATGCATTAAAAACCAAACAGTGATAATTCATGAGTCTATATGCGAAATATGATCAAACAGTTATGAAAAGCTGAATAAAATATACTATATTGTGTTATACAAGCAAGAATTCAAACAATACCTAGTTTTGCACTGTGAATAACAGGAGAACTTTCAGTGACAGCAAAGAGGAGACTTTGGCACTGACACTCTCTGAGATGTCTCAAAGCCTCAAGAGCTGGAGGGGATTACGTAAGTCACTCAGTATACTGGGTCAGCCGGTTGTTTTTATATGAACTTCTACTGTACCACTGCTACGCTCATTACAGAGATCATTTCATAGATTTAAAGTGCATGTCTGCGCCTCAGAATGAAGTTAAAATCTATGGCGTTATATATGTGTCACATTCCTGAGCGAGTAATTGTATGTTTTGAGCACAGAGAACTATATTTTGCAAGCGCATTACATTGCATTTTGAACAGAAATGTACACTCGCAAAAAATAATTCAGTTTGAGTAAACAAAAACCTATTTCGTGCACAATAAATGTATTTGCATGTCTTTCTCTGCTCGCAGGTAGACGCTGCTGTGCTCCGGTCATGTCTCCCTCGCTCTCAACCTCTTCTCTCTACGCGCTCAACTCTAGACACGCTCGCTCAGATTTTCACAGCGTTACAAGTGTGCCACAAAACCAACCAATCGCAGAATCAAAAGGTCAATTCTGATTGGCTGTTCGTCTCCAATTAGATCGCAAGTAGCAGGAAACAAAAATCTAGGAGGAACAGTCTTTTTCAGTTTACACCTGTTGGTACAGCAAATACTGACTACAGTGGAGCTGTTCGACTAATGTTACTGGATTAAAACACATTTCGGTCAGTATTTTGTATTATTGACATATCACAGAAATGTCTTAATATGTGTGTGTACTATAATGCCGTTGTTTTCTTTGACTTATATCTCCTTGTGTGTTTAACGTTAGTTTGACTCATCCTTCACAAGCAATCTAGCTAGCTCACACACTGCAGCCATAGACTGTATATAAGAGACTGCAGCCGACATGTCACTGTAACTAGCTAAGTTAGCTAGGTCTCGCAATGCGAGACTGAACAGCAGTAGACCTGTCACACTATAGCCACATGTAGCTAAGTAGTTTTTAATACTTTGGTTACATTACCGTATTTTATTAACCTGAATTATGTTGCTATATTAGCTTGCGAAGGAGCTATCCGTTGCTAACGCTAATTTATCTCAAAAAGCAGAAACGTTAGCTAACTACTGCCAAGATATGATTTCACTAGAGACCAGAGAGGTGTTGTAAGACTCATCAAGTGTTGTCATGTGTTTACGCTGTCTTACAATGAAACCATATCTTGGCAGTAACATTAGTTAGCTACTGCTTTTTGACATAAATTAGCTAGCTAACGTTAGCGTTAGCATCGGATAGCTACTTTGCAAGCCAATAACATATATAGCCTTGGCAAACAGAATTAAGGTTAATAAAACACGATAACTATGTAACCAGTATTACAAACTTCTTACAAGTGGCTGGATTGTGACATTTTAGGTGTGTTCGGATGAATACGATGGATGCATAGCTGGACTTTATCCATGCTGGGCTAATGTTAGATTGCTTGTGAAGGATGACGTTAGTCACACACGGAGATATGTAATTCAAACAACGGTATTGTGATTAACACAACTATTAAGGCATGTCTGTAATATACCGGTCGGTCAATAATATAAAATACTGTAGATCAGTGCTTTCCAACCCTTCTGGTCCACAGCCCTGTCATATAAACTCACATACCCCGCCCTATCAATTCCCAATGTATTCACACTATTTATCATATTAAAGTGAATATTCTTACATTTTCATGCAATTGAACTGTAAACATTTAGGTTGGTTTGGTCAGAAATTCTACTAGCTAGCTAGGCCTTTTACTTGAAGTGTGGTTAATGTTTCAAAATTCATCCATTACTTTTAGCTAATCATTTCAACTGTTAGTTAAGTCAGTAGGCCACTTTTAGCTGTTTATTTCTACCATTGATTACTTCGCTATATGTTTAAACATGTGTTGAGCTGTTTTAGCTGATATATTGTTTTAAATCAATCATAATTCAATTATTTTAATTAGTTAAGCTGCTCCACAATCTTTCCAAGTACCCACTGGCTACAGCAGAGATACCCCTTGCTGGGGCATCACGGCAGGTGTTGCGTCAAAGACTGTTTCCCTGTAGATATCTTTCCTGCTACTTGCGATCTAATTGGAGATGAACAGCCAATCAGAATTGACCTTTTGATTCTGCGATTGGTTGGTTTTGTGGCACACTTGTAACGCTGTGAAAATCTGAGCGAGCGTGTCTAGAGTTGAGCGCGTAGAGAGAAGAGGTTGAGAGCGAGGGAGACATGACCGGAGCGCAGCAGCGTCTACTTGCGAGCAGAGAAAGACATGCAAATACATTTATTGTGCACGAAATAGGTTTTTGTTTACTCAAACTGAATTATTTTTTGCGAGTGTACATTTCTGTTCAAAATGCAATGTGCTTGCAAAATATAGTTCTCTGTGCTCAAAACATACAATTACTTGCTCAGGAATGTGACACATATATAACGCCATAAAAATCAGCATAGTTAATTATGATGAGATATTGCCCTTTTTCATTTTTACACTGTTGTGTTGCACAGTGGTTAGGGTTTTTCCTGAATATTGTTCTTTTATTTTCTGACCTGAGGAGCCCCACAACCCTTGACTGTGTGACTAACACTGCTTTTTAAAAAGGGAAAGTACACCCTTAAATAGAATTCTGTGTTAAGTGGTGAATATTAGTTAGTAGCATAGAGACAGAATGTAGTGGTGATGTCATCTGAAGAAAAAAAATATGGTGCTGCTCCATAAACAGGGAATTACTGATAGGATGCTATATGACAGTCAGCAACCATGATGGGTTTTTATTGGTTTGTGAATGTTTTCTGACTCACAACCTACATTTCAATAAAATCCATAGGGTGACTAATTCACTTACAATGGACAAAGAGTGTTGCCTAATGACATCATCAATTCAAGTCCCTATGCTCTGATTCCCAGGTAAGGGGATAACAGAGGGTTTTCACGACGCGTCATCAGACCAGAAGTCGCCATGTTGGAGGTACTCCGCATCACAACAAAGCACAGGCACTGAAGTAGATCCCGAACGGCGTCAAGGAAATGGTTAATTATTGCCGTGTTTTAGGTTGTACCAATAGGTCAGACCGAGAAAAATATTTGGAATATTATCGACTTCCAAAAGTTATTAAAAACCAGGGAGAGAAATGCCAGAAGTTATCAGAGGAAAGGAGGCGCTTGTGGTTGGCAAAGCTCAACCACGATCTACGAGGGAAAAATCTGTCTTGTTCGGTCTTTGAAATGAAAATAAACGATTGAGAGTCACTTGGCTACACCTTGAGTATCGCAATGATATCATACAGTTAAGGTTAGGTTGATTAAAGACATTATTGCATTACTTACTTTGGCCTTCACAACACAACGGTCGTTAATGACTTGGTACTGCGTCTCCCTCACGCATCCACACACCATCTGGTTATAAGCCTCCAAACTTTTGTAGGATTTAAGGTATTCCGCTGTGTATGGGCTCGGTTTCCCAGTGAAATACGTCAACGGACAAAGACTAGTCGATAAGACGAAAGCAGTGTGCCGCCGTTGCTACAACATTGTTACATTCAAACGCAGCTCCCGTTGGCATTTAAACAGACCTTTGCTGGTAATTCCGATCGGGCAAACGCAATAACAAAAGCAATTGGTGTTTTTATAGCAGCTGATCTACGACCATACTCGGTTGTTGACAAGCTGGGACTGATAATGCTGCACTGTAATCCATAGTTATTTATTTATATTTTTCATTATATTTTATTATGTGATATTGGTTTGAGACAGAGTATTTTATTTAGTGGAGAACTTTGCAGCAGTATTTTTCTTATTCTTTTTTTATTTTATATATATTTTATTTATTATATTTTATTAAAAAGGGTTTTAAAAAGTGTAAACAAATAGTTAAAAAAAAGTTTATAGTAATAAACAACCTGCAGTTTAATGTTTGCATTTCTTTCCCTTACTGTACCGAAAATGAACCGAACCGTGACTTTAAAACCGAGGTAGTACTGTGATTTTTGCGTACCGTTACACCCCTAACCACCAGTAAACTGTAATTTCTCAAAATATCGCGCCTTTTTTTGTGGTCCAAGTCCTTCCATGCCTTTGCATCTTGGACGCATTTTGATGAGCTTTTCTGTTGTTTAGACATAAAGTATTAAAGTATCCAAAGTGCACAATACTCCATTACTCTTTCATTCAGTTGTTTACATCGAGTGCCTCCAATATGGCCACGCATCTAGGTTACCGCCCAGAACGTGACGTCGGTGAAAACCCTCTATACTGACTCCAGCTAGATCACTGGAGCAATTCATGGTGTATTTATCCTTTCAACCCATGCTAGTGAGAGCCTCACTCTTTCAATAAAGGCTAACCTCTTGCACGCCCCACTGTTGCTCTACACACAATGAAGTGGGGGATGGAATATATAATTTGTGTGTAGGTGTGTTGGTTTCACAAAACATCAGAGCAAGCCTAGACAAACACGATTGGTGTATTTAGCCTTCAAGGCCATTTCAAAACCCAACAGCTGAATGAGTTGGTAATAGCAGCAACTGTCAGGACAGGTTGGATGCTTGGCTGCTGCATAACATGGACTCATTGTTTCTTTGGTAGTGTCATGTTACTCCCTTTGCAGGACAAACCCCAGTTTGTTCCAACTCAGAACAGAAAAAGTCTGGCATGGGGAAATAACATTGGCTATGGTATAGTAATTGTTAATTATTAGCTCCTTTGATTCTATGTGAATTTATGTTTTGTTGATATTTAAAAAAAAAAAAAAAAAAAAATTGTGTATAGTTTCCGCAAGGACATGTTTCGGAAAATCCACCTGCTAACAAAGTTTTATAAAGCTACAGCATACAGTTAATTTAAAACCGGACGTTAAGTGATGTTCACTTCAAAATAAAAGCACAGTTAATGTAATACTCAGCTGGCATGGTCTTGATACACATGCTATACGTAGAGAAAGTTCGTTATTTCATATTCATTCTTTCTTATTGTTTTTTTTCTTCAATTTAGTATTATCATGTATTGGTGTTATCAGTCTCACGTGTATTTCAGTTGTAATTTTATTTCAGATCTGACCGGAAATCACGTCTTATTATTACCAACAGCTTGACGTTGTTCTAGCATAGAGGTGCTAGTGCTACTGACAGCTGACACCTTCTGCCCTCACTGTCCCGACTTCACACGTAGTTTTACAAAAATAATAATGAAGAAGAGAGCCCAGCGTATTCAATGATTTAACAAATATGTCTACAACACTCTACTGAACGGGCACTGCTGCGTCTTACAGTACCAGGAAGAGACACTAACATCTCACCTTTATGGGGTTAAACACATGGAATTAAGCAGTTTAGATAAATATAGTTTACACTTGACGAATGTATGAGGTGTAGCTGTTGGTTTGCTTGATATCGAAGGAGGATACAGCCGTCAACAACTTTGTTTTCTATCTAGTGCTCGGCCTTTTCTCACATCGCTACTAGTTTCGCAGCATCGGTACAGCGTTGCAAACACCCACCCTCCTGCACCATTTCCGTGTTCTACACGGAATCATTTCCACGGAGCCCGTGCCACGTCAATTAAGAACTAAGGTTTTCCTTTATTATAACGTAACACAATAAGACATTATAAGCAGCCAGCATTTATGAATGTAAAATACACTGTGTTGCCAAACACTGCGACATTGTGACAGGATAACCGGTTAAAGTGAAAGGGTGCATGACGTGTCTAAATCAATGAGTCCAAGACTGCAAAAATGTGCGGCTAAAACAACATAACTTACCAAGTGCCACCTCGCAGGCTTTGCGCAGTTGTGAATGGTGAGCCTTTTTCACCTCCTTGTCGGCCAGGATCTTTTCCAAAGCTCGTGTTAGGAACATGTTTTTCGTCTTTTTGCCCTCAAACATGTCGCACCGGAATTTAGGGCGAGGTGTGCCTGGTCCCGAGGGGGGCTGCAGCCGCCTCGAATGGAGATGTATTCCTTTATAAATGTCAGCCACAGAGCCCCTAACAGACAAACATAAATAAACACAGAAGGTGGGGTAAATCCCTCAGATTTCCATTAACGACCTGCCTCCTGCGCCATGTTGGAGAGAGGAAACGACGTCACGTACGTTCGAGAACGGCCGCAGTGGGGCAGCAGGGAGATGAGCGTACTCTTCAGCTAAGCTTTCGTGTATAAGCCTATGGGCGTGTTAAAGTCACATGTGAAATAACTGGCATGGTATGAATTAAACCAGCATGCCACATTCAATGTGTGCAAAATTTCTTTCTTTTTTTTGCTGAATAAAACACACATTTCCACTTAAATAGCCTACTTACAAATATATGGGCATTATACAATGTAGGCAACTTATGTGTGAGATGTAAGTGCATTTATATAAGGCTGTATTTTGTTGTGTGAATAATAGTATGAACAGGAAAACTGAGCATCCAATTTGTATTTTTTGACAGCTAAATTACAGGTTTTCAAAATAATTTTGTGATCCTCAGATGATATTTGAAAATAGACATGTTTCACTCAAGCCAAATATTACTGATGTAAACAACTCAATCTTCTCATCCTTATTCATTAAAAGGCATTTTTTTCCCTTTGAGAGCCTGAAAATAATCTCAAACATTAATAGCTCAGATTAAGTTATTGTCTATAGTCATTGTTGCAAATATCACTATACCTTTTTGTTCAACTCTGCCATCACTTTGCTTACTGCTTCCCCTCATCTGTGACTGTGTGTGTACCTACATGTGTAGTATTGCTACACTGCCTTTTACAGCCTTGCGCAACTTTAAGCAATATCCAACAGCAAATACATCCAGGAAATCTGGCAAATAGACAACACAGATTTGGCAGTTGTGGGCGGCAGAAAGTTCACTTTCACTTTAAGATGTCTTGCATGTCAGTTCCATCGTTTCTGAATCCATAAATAAGAGCAGAGCTGCAGAATCAGAGACTGGATATGAAGAGTGGGAAATGAAAAGAGGAGGATTTTTGAAAGTGTTGTGCTTTAAGCTATCATTTTATAATTTTATAATAAAAAGTTCAGTGAGTTTATCACAATGAAAGATATGTGAGTAAAATAATGTTTATTATTAACCATACCTATCAACATCTACAAAACACAAATATGGGATACAATTGTGACATTTTGCTGTTTTCAAATAAATACAAGAGATGTAAAGATGAAATGAATGTGATGAACTCAACATTTACTGTGTTATAGACCAACATGTATTCAAGTCAGATGTCATACATGTATTAGAATCTCATATTTGGCACATAAGCTGTCAAAAGTAAACATTTCTGACTCTGTCATTGATCCATACCTGAGTAATGACACAGTAAGCTGCTGAAGTGAGAGGTCCTTCAATCCAAATATCAGTCTGAACCAAATAAAAAAAACAACAACTAACATCTAACAAAAAACATCTCAATTTAAACCAAACCTAAGATTGTCAGGTGATAGCATATTATGTACACCAACAATGTTGCAGTAATAACGGCATTAATTCATTAACATTAAGCTACTGGCACTTGGTAGGACTAATTTCAAAATAAAACGCAACCAGAATAAAAATAGCGATAGGGTTATTAAAAACTGTTGTAAAAAGTTTGTTTAACATAACACATTTTTGGAAAACATTAAAATCGTAGCTGTTTCTTTAAAAAAAAGTGCTGTTCTATCACAAGTGCTCACATGACCACCATTCAGCTTGTATCATGGAAAAATCTGCATTATTAGTATTACTTACAGAATTTGGGGAAGGAGAAGAGGATTACGCGCTAGAAAGGATTTAAGCTCAGGACACTGAATTTGCAAGTACTGTAATGGCCCAATGATCAAGCAGGATGCTCTTTGACTCCAAATGTGCGATCTTATTGTATGTAAACAGGCTTGTCCCTCATAGGATTCATGGGTATTGGGACACACACAGAAAACACCCCCATAAGTTCATATTTCATCAGAAAAGGAAAAAAAGGCGAACAACCTTAAACACAAGAAAAGCAAATTAAAATGTATGCTTTGCTGTTCCTTCTCAGCTCTTCACTTGATAATATCTGCGAGGAATATGAAATCTCAAAGAAATATGATTTGTTGAGATTAAGGAACTGGGAAGGTGGAGCTCCGGCGGGGGACCTACAGTTAGCTCATATATATGGAAATTTATCCCTGTCTGTTTCACACTTCTTAAGCAGACCCGATGCAATGGCCTTCACTGCCCTCATAGTCTCAGTGCAGGTCGGGTTGATCAGGGACTCAGGCAGGAGGAAGCCGAAGTATCCTGTATCCCTCAACTCAAAGGCAAACGCATACGGGATCCCGTTTCTGTAGGCCCAGTCTATAGAGCTGCCTGAGCTAACATCTGTGAAGGAGTTAAACAAACAGAATAAGAAAGCTTAGGACAGTATTTTGTTATATAAGCATTTAGACATGTAATTATACTTCTGTACTTAGTTCTACTTCTTACTACACTTAAGTTACATTTTGATTGAAAGCCTTTTACTTGTTAATGTGGTCTTGCTACTTTTACTTAACTAAATGATTTGAATATTTCTTCCACCACTGCTGACAACAAATTGATTCAATTTTAGGTGAGTCCGAAAGCATTTCATTTTCATCGATGCTACATTTACATCTCTGCATTTGGATCCTCTCAAGGGGTACGTTCAGTACACTGAGTGAAAGACTAAATTGATCGTGTATTTATAGAAAACTGGCACGTCTCCCTACTTCGTAACATGAATGAGGATCTACTGTATTTTCCTTGTCGGCAGATGAAAGAAACACAGATGTGGTTGGAAGTACAGCACAAAGCAACAAGTACAACACAACACATAATCCATTCTTTTACGTTTTCTAAACCTTGAAGATACAATGAAGAGAAAGAACAGTACTCACACAGGGTGGTGGAGGCAGGTCCATATCTGTACCTCACTCCATAGGCGGAGTACAGGGCTGTCACTGCATTATGAGCTGCTGACTCCTGGGCAGTGAAAGCATAAGGTCAGCTCATTAGTGATCCTATCTATGACTGCACAGTAGGGTTTAATATCAAGGCGTTCCAGTTAAGTAAATCCAACATATAACCGTTTATGGGTTAATTATCAAGGAATGGGTGTCTTACCACGCAGTTGAAGTTGGGGATAGTGGCATACTTGTAGGAATAGGGGTAAAGCAGCATTTGGGCGTAGGCGTGGATGGATATATATGCTTTGACGCGTTTCTTGTACTTGCGCAGGAACTTGGCGACGGCCTTGACTTCAGGTTCAGACTCAGGGAAGGGACCACAATAGGTGTCATCACAGGGATGAGAGGAGGCACCCTCCTCTGAAGGAAAGGAAGGGGGAAAAAAAGCATTCTTTTCATCACACCAGAATGCATTCAGGGACAGATCTGGATTCCATTCGGTTAGTTGAGCCGAAAGTTATCTCAGAACTGACTATGTCCTGTTTAATGCAATTCTTCAGTAGTCCATTACTGAAGTATAAACCAAGGTCTTTTCCATGTAATTGTGTTAAATTCCCATCTTTCATATATATTTCACATATCACTGACAGTGGGTTCCCTTTAAGAAAAGCTTTTAAATTAAAGCGTAACTCGCCAAAATGCAACCTAGGGTCTTTTTGTGACTGTAACCGAGTCAAACTTAAGTTTAAAAGCATATTTAGTACGGAATCGCCACTTTTAAGATTTACCAAATATTCGTTTTTCAGTCAAATGGCCTTTCGAATGGGAGTGCTAGGGGCACTTTTATGCTAGCCTCAAAATCACTATTTTTAAAACACTAAGAAGGCTCAACACAACATGAAACTTTGCTCGAAGTATCACCAGGGGCTCTACACCTTAACGAAAGCATTGACAACATTGTTCGTGTACCCAGAGCAGGGCATGAAATTGGCACCCGCCCACCCGCCAAATGCGGGTAACTTTTGTGAAACTGTCAATCTACCTGCCACGTTGGCGGGTAGCCAATGAGAATTGAGTGATTCAGACACCTAACTATCGGTAAGCAGGGTACGCCGTTGCTTACGGGCCTGGTCCAATCAGGGGCCCGCATCACTGGAAGACATTGATTGACAGCCGGGGCCCCCTATCGCATTTTCATTACTCACACAATCCCAGCATCCCACGTGCAGCCACTGACCAAGCGGGAGTGAGAACGGGTAAAGTTAATTTCCTAGTTTCTGATATGAAGACGAGACGTGTGTGTGACTCGAACATCTCACATTTACCAACAAAACGTACAGCGAAAGACCATGTAAAACATTTCAGACCGTCCTGCCAACATGTAGACATTTTAACATAAATTTACGCTGTCACTGAAGCTGCTGCTGTTTCAATACTGTCGGCTCTCTGCAGCGGGCGGGGCTGCTCCGTTTCCCCCGCGACTGACGCACACACACACACACACACACACACACACACACAATCACACACACAATCACACGCAAACACACGCACAGACACGCACAAACGCACACGGTGGATGCAGGAAAAAACGCAGATGAGACCTACAGGATGACCTAAATTGAGGACAGCTACTCTCGTTATTGTAAATGCAATGATAAGTTAAATAAATACTTTATTAAACCGAATGAATGTGTGTCCCAGGCCAGGATAGGAAATTAACTAACAAAGATTAACAAGCCACTGACAATGACAGATATGTTCATATTTGATTCATTCAATACATTCTTATTTTGTGTCTTAAATCCACCAGCCTTTTTCATATTATACCAACATTTGCAGCATCCTGAGCCTTTTTGGTAAGGTTCCTAGGAAATCTCAGCCCAGAGTAATGAATTAATAGTAATAAGTATTATTCTCCCCAAAACAAGTTTCCTTTTTATTTATTTTTTTATTTTTAAGAACTATACAAAAAAAAATTATTGTGTTATGGTGTGCATTCACCAGTGTTTTGTTGTTGTTGTGGTGCGCGTAGGCTACTCCTGATTTTGTCAGTCATCTCATCTCTTATATGCAGTGGCGTAACGAGCCAACACCGGGCCCCTATGCAGGATTATCAAGGCGGGGCCCCCATACTACAGCACGTAATGACGGCGCAATGTCCACGAGTAGGCTACCATCAACAGGACAGGATAGGATCATAGAGACACAGCAATTCCTGTTTTTCACCTTTATGACACAAAAAAAAAACTGGCTGGTAAAAAGTTCAAAAAAGTTAACTTCATCCTGACCCAGAGTTTACTAAAAAGAAAGGTTTTGAACAACTCACCGTAGGTCTTGTTGTTTCCGGCCGCTACCACCTCGGCAGTCAAAACGAGTCGATATCCGAATGCGAATGAACGGACTCCATATGAGGCTCCTCTTTCAACTACGAGGTCAATATTGTTTTTCAATAATGACAAAACAAGAAATAATCCGTGCATTTATATGGAACTTATCTTTAGGAGCTTTCCATCTTTACTCTCCTCCCTGTTATGTTGCATTCGGAAATCGATTGTTTTTGACTGATAAAATGGCTGCGGCCGGAAACAACAAGACCTACGGTGAGTTGTTCAAAACCTTTCTTTTTAGTAAACTCTGGGTACACAAACAATGTTGTCAATGCTTTCGTTAAGGTGTAGAGCCCCTGGTGATACTTTGAGCAAAGTTTAATGTTGTGTTGAGCCTTCTTAGTGTTTTAAAAATAGCTATTTTGAGGCTAGCATAAAAGTGCCCCTAGCACTCCCTCAAAAGGCCATTTGACGGAAAAACGAGACTACGGTAAATCTTAAAAGTGACGCTTCCGTCCTAATTATGCTTTTAAACTAAAGTTTGACTTGGGTACATTCACAAAAAGACCCTAGGTTGCATTTTGGCGAGAGTTACGCTTTAAGTATCCAAATGGCCAATTTGTGAGCTTAATATTCCTTTGAGAGGGCAAAACTTGGTTCCTCAATTTCTTTCTGTTTCTCAACTCACATCACATCTCCGTATGTCTAAATGTACTGCAAACATCTCTGCTATATTTTCAGAGCCCTCCTGGACGGATGATGACTCAGCAGAACCCCTCCACCCGCCTCCCACCAGAGACTAAATGACATTAAACACAGATTGTTGTCACCACACAAATATTTTATCCGCAGCTTACACTGATTAATAGTCAGAAAAGACGTCATCAGCAACAGACTACAAGGAGTGCCTTGCCAAGTTGCAGTGTAAGTGTCACCGCATTCAGTTGATTTTTCTCAGATTTCAGTTGAAGTTCAGTGTAATTGAACTCACCACACCATTTCACTTTCCAGTTTCTATTAGCGTCCACTCCTCGGCAGTGGAACTTGTGATTTTTGGACCGTGTTTTCCTCCAGAACCGATCCTAAAGGGAAAAAAAAGCCACTGTCACTGTGTATGTCCCCTGACTGTCAGACTTATCGAACAAATGGAGCTTCCTGCCATCTTCCAAATAATCCATCTGTCACTCATTTAGATTCCAGATATGTAGACAGTAGATGAGGAGCATTCTTCACTGAAGTATACATAGATTCTTTCACAGAGATAAGGGCTGCATAATGACAAAAACACATTGTTATCTCTCTGCTGTTAAGTTTTTCAATTACTGTATCAATTATAATCCACTTGGACACAAAATATTCATCATACTGCCTTGAAATTATTCAAAATCTGTGGGCAGGATTGATTTGATAGCAGTTGTTGTTGTTCTGAATACAAGCACCTGAATAAAATAAAGGTGTTTCTCCTCTGGGCCCTGCATTCTGCAAAGCATCAGAATACTTTACAATCAAAACTTCTGACTCATGCTGTTTGAAAATGAATGAATGAGCATGCAGGATTTAGTCTGTATTGTGTATGTAGAAAGACCTACAGTACCGTGGTCCAGCTGAAATCATATCCATCCACGTTGAAGACGGGCATGACGTAGAAGTTGAGCTGGTTAAGCAGTCGTCTCATCACAGAGTCATAATGGTATGAGTTGATTGCCTTGAATTATAACATGAAAACAGTATAATTAGGCCTGTAACTATTATTACATAATTGTCTAATGGCAATATTTTTACGATTAACTGTAATTAATTGCTAACATTAGCTAAGGTCCTAAGGGGTATGGCTAAAAACGTAAGTACAGAAGCAGTGATGACTTTTTTGCCACATAGTTTTGCCAATAGTGATGACTATTTTTTGTATTCCGAATTTAATTTAATCTGGTTTTTGTTAATGACCAATGCTTTGTTTTTTTTTATTGATGAGGGTTATTATTATCATTCATTTTAGAAACCAAATACAATGTTTTATGATAATAAAGAGGCATGGTTTACTTCACAGGCTGTGTACCTGTGTTACTACTTTATCTGGATCACATAACAGTGATAGAACCAAACGACGTATCTTGGCATTCTTTCAAAACTTTAATTTGTTTGAAAAAGTAATAAAGTAATAAATATGTTTTAATTTGACAGAAAGAGACAATTATATTGTTAATCACAATTATTTCTGAGACAATTAATTGTACAGCAAAATTTGGAATTGTTACAGCTCTAAATATAATTATAGAGCACCGAGCTAGATTGTGGTCTAATCATACAGTTAAATGTAAATACTATGCTATGTTTTATTATTTTGTAACCATATGCATGATTGCTATCACGGTTCTTTAAATGCACAACTGCAGTAGGTTAATACTCAGACTATAGATGAGGATTTGAAGTGGGGAGATCTCGGCACTGGGCTAATATTGCTTTTACCTGCTCTTTAATCAGACTTCGGCCAAGGTTAAAATGCTTTTACCCCTAAACCAAGATGGCACCCTGACCTCCAGTGGCCAACCTTAGTAACTACATGACTGTGGATTCCCATTTTAGGGCACATATTTGAGCCAAGTAGAGCATCTTTGACTGTTTTCCTTCCTTAAATGTTTTCTCTTTTTTCTTCATTTTTATGTCAGTGTGTTCCTGATTTTCTGCTGCTATTTGTCTTTTGCCTCCCCTAGTCACTCACTTCCTACTCCTACTTTATCCTTCTTTGAAGAATTCCCTACTGAACTTGTAAGTCCATCTAATGGTCTTAGGTGAATTAGTCAAGCATTTTAGTTTAAACCATCATTATGGAGGCCATTTCAAGAAGTGTCATGCAAACAGAATGACTATAGAGCACAACAAAATAATGTTTTGTAAATGGTATGGTCCAGTGACCAAGGTTAGACAAAGTAAGCTTTAGAATGTGCATGTGCTTCTTTATAGTGGCACATTTACGTTATTTGCTACTCAACATCAGCTCATTTAGTTACTACAGTTTAAAATATTTCTTAGCATTTGTTTAAACCTTTTTCAAGTACCTGTCAGTTGAGGTCAATCATCATGCAAGAATTCAGCAAAAAAAGGCTGTGACTCAGTGCTCTGCATTAATATTCATTGACTTTTCCTTTAATTATCTTAATGCTCTGGCACTGTGTTGCAAATCCCACTCATCTGGCATCTATGAAGTATAAAACAAGCCATTAGAGGTTCTTGCAGTTAATGTCTGGCTCTGGTCTGGTACTGTCCTCACTTCAGAGGGTAGTATTTAAGACCTTAAGGGTGTGATGGAACTTGTGTGCACGCCTAGGGTTGTGTTCAACATCTGAACAATAAAGGGTAATCTTCAGTATTTGCATGACTGTGCATGACGAGTGAACAGATGTTCACGTTTTGTTGAGGACCCCAGAGACCAAACATCACAGACTTGCTGGCTACAGGCTATCATTTAGATATGTGTTGACACATGCATTGATGCAAACAATGCATGCAATTTAAACAGTGTTTTTATATTCAAGTTTGCAGACTAGAAAAACAAGACTACCTCTTTGACAAACCACTGGCAGAAAGCAGGTCCTATCCACTCTCTGGCATGGACGCCACAGTCGATCCAAACAGCTTTCTTCTGATGACGACTTCTCTTTCCTATCTGACAGGAGACAAGCACTGTCAGTTTTAGAGTAGCATGAGTGTGCATGTGCACGCACTCGTGTGTCATTTTTTTGTGTGTCTCATACTTTTTCTCCTACCTGAAGCACATAAAGCGGTTTACCCTCATACGACCTCCCGATGGAGAACATGTCAACCAGGTCAGTGTGGGTTCTGTTCATCTCAAACATCCAGCTCTGGATCTTAAGGACAGCAAATAATGCAGAAGAGTGAATATCACTCAAAGATTTGTTTACAAAGTTTTCAAGAGTAAATGGGAAAAAATAATGGTTTAATGTGCATTTAACCTTTCAGACAATCTGAAAAAAAGACATACTCCATGTGCCTCTGAAGTATGTGCATTTGTACGTGGTTGTGTCTTTGTCTGCACAATGTGTCTGGTCTGCACACACACACAGACACACACACACACACACACACAAAAACACACACACACACACACACATTTTAACCATTTATTTATGTCCACATGAAGAAAAATGGTACAGGGACACAAATATTGCAGATGCAGTACAATACATACGCAAACTCATGGACCAGTAGCATGCAGCACGTCTTCACAATATCACTTAATAAGCACAATACTCAGTTCTTAAGGGTATAAGTAGCAACGTCTCCGCCATATAATAGCAGATATGGCACAGTACTTTGCAAGCTGTTTAGCCCCTCTTTTTGGCCATCCCGTGTTTAGGAGTGGTTGGTATTTAACTACCTTGTGTACACACACACAAACACACACTGATGCATGCATGTGTAAGCGTGTGTTTCACAGCGAAGGAGGGGATCAAAGTTAAGAATACTAAAGATTTGTGTAGGCTCTCAGGATCTGTGTGTGGAATTCATGCTGCTTCATAGGGCCTGACAGATTCATGAACCAGTAGCCTAATCGACCTGGGGAAATAAACACTCTACTGTGAAGTGTCTGAAGTAGAGTGCAGTGCTCTGTGTGTAAGAGCATGAGGCTGTGGGAGAGAGACCTGTGGAATGGGGTAATTGGGAGTTCGAGAGCACCTTAGAGACGATGTTTATTTACTCTGTGTGCATTCGATTAGAGAGCGAGAGATAGGTAGGCAGGTCGACGGTGGGCTTCACATCTACCTCTTCCAGAGAGTGGTAAACCTCGTAGTCATACTGAGACTCTGACCTCCGCTTGCGAGAGGAGCGATATCCCGTCTGTTTTTCAATTTCCTTCTGCAGATTGGAGATAAACACCCTATGGATAGAAGAGACGGAGTTAAACAGAAACATGATAGACAACTAGCGTGACATCCTTACCAATAAAAAAACCCATCACAACTTGTCAAATGTCTTTTTTAGTTCAACCAAAAGTCCCAAACCCAAATACATCATTTTACAACGATATGCAGAATATGCCAAAGAAAAGCAGCAAATCTTCACATACAGCGACACAGTATTTCATTATTTATTAGAGTGCAGGTCATATATAGCTACTGTAAAACATTAAATAGCATTAATAATTACTGCAGATATTGTCTGTTTGTGTCTCTGTACACAGCATGAACTCTAACTTGTTGAAGAATTGTATTGTTGACTCATTCCTAACACAGATTATGCAACTGCTCTCACTTATCCTCTTCTTTTCCAACATCCAAACCGGATTTCTACATCAGCACTCCCCCTGTTTGATAGCACAGATGGCACTAGCTATAACACTGCTGTCTATCAGTCAATGAAATGTGTTGAATGAGCCAAAACCATCATTATAACCATCATTATCTGTTTATAGACTGGTCTCACGTCTGATCAGTTCTCTGCCTCTTCACTGCCCACTCCAACCTAAAACAGCTGATGTGATCTGTTATCATAGCAGCTATGTGGGCAGCCAGACTCGCCTAAAATACACTTCCTCATGGAGGTCCTTATATGTACATTTCTATCTATAACTACTTCAATAACACTAAAAAAGCTAGCTTATTTCCCCAAGAGTAAAATGAGATCTTTGACGCCTCACTCCCTCAAAACCCAACCACCTTCTAAAAAATGTCCCCTGCAGTGTGAACCATTTTCTCAGTAAATCAACACAGAGTACAAAAAAACAACCTCATTCTCAGATCTGAAATTCCTCCCTTAGGACAGAGATGACAATGGAATTCTTTCTAGCTGCGGCTGCTTTGATAAAACTCCATCATTTCAATGTTAATTTTGATGAGAGATAGGGTGGGGAGATGAAAGGGCGGCTTTTGGAGCAGATTGGGAGAGGGGCTCTGATGTACTGTGTGTGTGTCCCAGATTTGAGGAAGCTCTTTTGCATGCAAAGTATGGCCGAGTCTGCATGTGCAAATCATATATTCTGGCTAAGGAAAGCTGGGTAATTGCAACGCCCTTTGGATAACAGATGTGTCTCCGGGTTTAGACACTCTATAACAAGATTACCAAATGTGATAAAGTATGCATGTGTACTGTAGTATGTCTGTGTATTTCATTCCATTCTTCCATTCTTACCGATAATCAATATGTTCCTGCTTTAAGCGTGCATGTAAACCTCGCGTGTCATTGCGTTTCACATGGACATCCACAGTGGCATTTTGACAGATTAGAGTAGCACTGTTGGGCTGCCAGAAGTCCACCTGAAGAAAAAAGGACAAATATATTAGAACAGTGAATAGAGAGACACAAACACCCTGCAGGATTTCATTATGAGGTAGGAGAAGGCGATAAATATAAAATCGAAATTGCAATATCAGTATCGTCTGTTTTTGGTAAATCCAGCAAATTAAATACCAGGCATGTTTCAAAATACTTCATCAAATTGATGCAAAAATCCAATATTGATCCATGCAGTAGCTCTGCTCATTCATTTCAGCATTGCCGCCAACCCATACACCAAGAATAATAAAGGGATAGCAACCACATTGTAAACAGATCAAAATCTCCACTACATATTGTTATATAATAATAATAATAATGAAAAGGTTTTGATTGATTTGTTGTTGTATTTTTTGTCAGACTTGGTATGAATTCAACCAACTTTTTCAGATACCAACTTTGATTGGTCAAATTAGGGTTTCTGCCAAAACAGAGCAGCAATCCTATACCACTGCTCTCCTTTCCACCAATTTAAAATGTATACCACACTGCAGAGAAAGGATACATTTTATGTGAGGTAACACGAGGCAAGGGTATACTGTGGCACTAAAATCTGAGTCTGTGGCCAGTTGTGACTGAATAATTTTAATTAATTGTGGAAACATTACATTTTATAATGATGTTGACCATAATCTATATTTAATGTAGATCTGTTATGTTTTGGCTGATGATACCCACTTCCACTTAACAAAGTCAGCATGACACAGATACTGATCCGGCTAAAAAATGAAACTAAAGTTAAAGGTTAAAGAGCATATGTTTCAGAAAAAGAATTCACCCAAAAAAAGACTACTACGTATTATCTTCTCTGGTAGATGTTTAAAAATAGCATCAAACATTTGGTGATGATGACCACGTTGTTTTGTTAAGACCTGGACAGTTTAACATTCCTCTAGTCTCTACCTTCAAGCGATGGACTAAATCAGGGGAATGTTGATGACTCTACAGCGTTAATGGGGCAAAACACACTCTGATGTGTCCCATTAACAACCTGCAGTGAATGTCTCCTCCTCTGCTTTCCTCTCTACCGTTTGATTCCGTATTAGCAACAAAAATCCTGTCTTTCCACGGCTGTTATCAGGCTGTGAAAGTCAGGTCTGTTAGCTTTAGCTGAAACAGCTAGCCACCCATATAAACACAGACGTCATGTGATAACTGATAAAATAACAGCTAGAGCTGACCTATACATGATACACACAGTAGTCACTGCAGAGACTAGAATTCTGTATAGTCAGTGTTTCTGCAGACATGTCTGAACGTCCTCAGCTGGCTTTCATTTTGTACATGGGGGCAGAGACATGCAGGCTGGTACACATGCTTGTTAATGTGTCAATTGGTTTAATAGTTTACAGAATGCATACCAGTTTATTTAACTATTTAATTTGTTTAGTGCCAGAGGGGTAGAAAATCCTCCGCTGGAATGTTTGGTGCCCTGGAGTATAAACCGCTATGTACTGCTGCACTTTTATGGCGTTTCCAAATGGTTAAGTACCCCAAATGTTTTAGCTCCACCAAACAAAACAAAAAGCATGTAGGCCTAAAAGGCACTTAAATATCTCTGATCAGATAATGCAACTCCTCACAAACAATTCTCTCAATTTAAAATTTTATAGCTGTATTTATGAGCCCTAAAGATGCTTCGTCTGTATTTCAAATCTTTTGTCTCATTTTTAATGTGATCCTTCTTTTTTATGTGTGCGTCTGTGTATACAGGGTAGCTATAAATTGCATTTGTGTTGTTTTGGTTGATGTAACACTAGCATGGGCAGAACAAGAAAGAAAAAGTTATAGTTCAATAAAAAGAGCTGGCAGATGCGGTGAAGCTGTTGCTTTAAGTAAAACACAACACACCAAAGTAAAACACAGTTTTTAAGTGAATATGTATTATAATCAAAATACCAGCTGTTGGCTTCACAGCCTGATATTGGATGCTCTAACATAAAAATGAATAGTTCAACATTTGTGGAAATACGTTTATTCATTTTTTCGATTAAAAGACCAATATCACTCTCCTGTGCATACAGTGAATATGAAGCTACAGCCAGCAGCTGGTTAGCTTAGCATAAAGGAAACAGGAAACAGGGGGAAACAGCAAGCCTGGCTCTATCCAAAAGTAACAAAATCTGCCGACCAGCACCTCTAAAGCTAACTAATTAACACTTTATATCTTGTTTGTTTAATCTGTAAAAAAAAGTTCAGTTGTCAACACAAGGTTGCCAGGCGTAAACCCGAGGAATTTAGTTTCCAGACCTAAAGTGAACCGGCTGCTGGCTCCAGCTTCATATTTACTGTATTTATCTAACTCTCGGCAAGACAGCAAACTTGTATTTTCTAAAATGTCAATGTCCACAACAGTCAGTTTCCCCCACGGCAGGACAGAGAGATGATGTCATCAATAGACAAATGCTGAAACTGCTCCATAGACAGTAAATAATGTAATAACTAGGAAGCAATGACAGCAGCCATAGTGGTTGTGATATTGGTGCATCTGTTTAGCAGATTTAATCCCTGGAACACGTCAAACTAACTTCTATGATCCAGGAACAAGACTGCCACTCATTCTGTCATCGCTCCCCTCAAACGACAAGGGGTCACTGGAGATTCCTATTTGTTTCAGTTTGGTCTCTGAAACAATTAGCTGATTAATTAATCAGTTGATCAACAGAATCAGCAACAATGGGGGGCGTGCGCGATCACGTAGGCTTGTATCATGTGGACGCGCCGACAGTGTTTTTACTTAGAATTCCTCATGGGGGAGACAGAAACTACGCACTATAGCTTTAAGTCACCTGTCGCCATGCATAATTCCAGTTTCTCTATTGTGAAAATTTGCTTTTCTTTTTAACATCTGGGGTTTGGAGTGTTTTTTAGACAAAATAAGACATTTAAAGCCATCACCTTATGTTTTAGGAAATTATAGATTACGTTAAACTATAGATCAAATGATTAATAGATCATGATCAAACAGTATCAACAGTCAATATCTTGAGTCCCCTTTCAGGTACAATCATAAACATGTTCTCCAGGAGCTGAAGTGGTAATTATTAACTTTTTGTGAAAATCCAACATGTACTGTAAGAAATATCTTATCTTGACAATGCATACATAGCTTTGGTGAAGGTATTTGCTTTACTGGGTGCATTCAGGAGATGTTGTGTTTTTTTTCTCTAGGCTGCCCAGAGTTCACCTGTGAGTCAAAAAACACTGCATCCAGGACTTTAATTTAAACCTGTATTAATGCTTTCTCTAGATCATACTATGTCCAATAATGGTGGCTTTCATAGCTCGTACTCGTATCATTAAGGTTGCTTACATTTATCCTAAACTGTTGTTGTTGCTGCTTCTAGAAACATTGATTCTTGTGTACCAGAAGATTTTTCTTGGGAATGACCAACCTACCAACAGGTGTTTGGAAAAAAGCAAAAGTAAAATCCTTCACGGGTTTTAGGTTCAATGTAAAGTAAACCGTAGAGCATAGCCAAACAAAAATCTTGGATAATTACTCAAAGAAATGGGTTATTTTGTTGCTGATGGATCTGATTCTTGATTCTCTTGCATTCTGTAGTGGCCAGTAGTGTTTATTATTTGACCCCATGTCTAGCCTGAGGCTGAAAAGTTTGACTCTGGCACTGGAGTCATGGCAGTGTGGCTAAGCTACTGAAAACACAAGTCCACAGCTGTCCAAACAATAGGCTGCCACTGCCTCAGTTGGCCTTGGAGCACCGTGTCCGCTGCCCTTACATACGTAAAGCTTCGGTCAGGTCCCGACCAGCACCCTGGCTCTCTCCTACTATCCCTCACCACAAATCATAAACATTTACTGAATCCTCTTTTTTGTCCTCTTCTGTTCATTCCCTTTTCAGAGCTGTATTGGTTTTGGACCACTAAACAAAAGCCTGACCTAAACCCGAACAGATGCCTTCCATAACTGTTGGTGTGGCATCTGGCTGCACAAATACAACCCAAGTGGACCAAACCAAACTGGAGAAACGGACCACGCTGCCACAGAGCTGTGGCACATTTAAATCTCTGCAACTCTCCCAAAGAGTCTCCAGAAAGTTTCATATTTTATTTTCTCAATTAGCTGTTCAATTATGTTGTCTGAAAATTTTATTTAAATGGAGCAGTTATTTCAAGGAAATTGTTCCAAACATATCAAATCAACAAAACTAACTAAAAACGCTCACAGAGCTTTGCCTCTATTTTCTCTATAATTAGTACAAGATTACATAGTTCTTTCCAGGAAACTTCCTAGAAAATTATTAGGAAACAGACCCGTAAAATAAAGTGTGAGATGGCAATAAAAGTTAAACCTAAAAAATGTCTAAGTGGGCCTTGTGTTGAGATTATAGCACTACTGTTTTATTTCAACATAAAATCTAAATTCTGTTTCAAAGCCCTCTCCACACTGCCATGATAAACAATTCTGATGGAGAAATACTGAATTAGTTATTTAATTAGTACATTTCTAAAGTCTACAAATACTGGAATCAGACTTAAAAAGTGTACGCTTTTTAATTATGGAATACAAATATTGATTTACTGATTCCGATAAGTATGACATAAGGCTGACCTGTCTTAGAAACCTTTATGCTATCAGAGGTTTTTGTTGTCTTTTGATTTATTAGTCATTGGTTATTACTGGAAAAAAATAATGACCAGCATCACTCTAATATTCACAAATATGCTTTGGTCTTTCATAAGCATGATTCCTCTAAATGTACCATTCATCTGCATAGGGACAGTAATACTGGAAACGCTGATTTTTAGTTAAATCAACTGTTCAACCAATTATTCAAAGAAGTTCTTTGACTATTTGCTGCACATTAATGTCTATAATTGCATCATGGTTTTTATGCTTTACAAACAACCTTTGCTGCGTATTTGCAAACTAAAACAATGTGCAAAGGAAGGTCATCTATGCTCCTGAGGCTGATGGGTAATTACTGCCAAATGAGTTTGGGAAAAGAAGCAAAGCCTCGTGTCCTCCAGGGATTCCCCCTTATTTCAGTGTCTTTGAAACACATGTTCATACAGTTTGTAACTGCAAGAGATCCAAACATTCAGACGTCATTATGAAAAAGTCTTTTGTATTCCTCTCCCATTCTTCTCCTGGGGGTTCTCCTTTCAACAGTATCTGGCTCTTTCAGACAGGGAATATGTTCTGACTGTGACGGATGACCACACTCGGCTGCTCGTTGCCTCTCTGTCCCCAGCCCTCTGTCACATCACCCTGCTTTAACCACCAGCGTCACGCCTCACTCTGTCTGTGACTGCTGTTCAAGTGTCATAGAAAAGACCACTAAGGGACTATAGGCTGGTGTGAGCAGAATAATAACTGATATGACATTTTAATATGGCATTTCAGAAAACACACACAACAATAACAAGTCAAAACAAACAGATTTTTTTAAGTGAAATTATTTAAAATGGTGTCTGATGATGAATACAGTCATAAATATAAGTCAGAATAGTGAGCAGCGTGTGTGTGTGTGTGTGTGTTTTTTTTTGTTGGGGGGGGATATGTACCAACCTTCATGTGTCCCAGAATTTTCTTGAGCACTCGGACCTCCTCATCATTACTCGGGGTTATCCTGAAGACTTGATCACTGCAAAAACAACAGAGCTATTTTTAAGTGCTGGGTTCAAAGTGCCCCAAAGGGGTTTTAACCGCACTAAAATTCACTGTAACAGGTCTTGGATCAATTTTCACTAAGTGCACATCATTTCAAAAACATCTAGGCCATGAAGTCACAGGTAATGCTACCTGCTTTTGTGCTGATTGAAGGTGACACTTATAATAACAGATGTTTGATGGTGAAATGGGTGGTTCCTCTTTCAGAGTCCTATAGATGACAGGGTCAAACCTCAGTCAAACAAGCTGGGTGAGACCTCATTAAAGGATTATATTTCAGCGTTTCCAGCTCTGTAGGTAGCACCTGGAACTATTCTTTGGTGGATACAGTAGCAGCAGCTGTTTCACATTTTCAAACATGATATATGAAATATATCCCTCATATAATAATATGTGATGTAGATAGATGTGAAAAACACCTGAACATATGAACAAGTATAATCCAATACTTTAATGTGTTTGACAGTGCAACATTGTTTTGTTCATGTGTATAGTGTTTATACACAGAAAACAAATCATTTATAAAACTGTAATGTGAAGGCCGAAACACCGCACAAGGTGTTTGGTTGGTTAAAACCACAGAAAGGTTTTTTTTTGTTTTTTGTTTTTAGAATTCATAAATAAGATGAGGCTTAAATAAAGCTGTAGTGTACTGTATTTAAACATCTGTGGTCAGATAATAACACTTAATTAAATTGTGTTAATTGAGAATCAAAAAGAATTTCATTTTAGTTAAATGCAGAAAAACGTGAATTAATTTGTTATGGAATACATTAGAGATTAGTTATAATTCAATATAAAAACATAATTACACAGTAATATTATTCTTCACATGTTGGTCTGGGCACATAACTAAAACAAACACTTAAGTAGATAGATAAGCTTGAGAGCCTGCAAACCACATATTTTATATTAAAACAATATTATATTATCCTCAACATGAGTCTCACATAGTGTTGCTTTCACTCTGCAGATCCCGGGGTTGACCTTACAGCTAACATGCTGCCAATAATTCATTACAGTCTCTGTGTCTGCCCAGTATAATGTCCACTTCCATGTCTCATGTTTTTTTTAGCCCCTTTCGTTCTCTCTCTCGGTGTCATCCTCTCTTATGTTTTGCTTATTTCAAATAGCTTTTTACAATGTGTCACGCAGGAAGTCGGGCCCCCTAAACAAAGGTGGCAGCCGGCCTCTTTAAGGTTTTGAGGAACAAAAGGGGTCCGGGTGTCTCACGTGAGTGGCTGGCCACCCCATTTCAGTGACCACCATAACAAATTGTCCAAAAACAGCCTGTTTCCATGGCAATGATGGTGATAGAAGACGGACTTTAAAGCGGACAGGCAGTCATTTTTGGAGGTAAGAATATTGTTTGCATGTGATAGAAATGAGGCAAACTCAATCTAGACAGACTGCAAACTTTAAAAACAAGCCTGTAGTATAATATAGTCTTGCTGTCTGAAACATCAGAGAAATACGCATTTCCACATCTTCAATCAATCCTCACTGATGTGAGTTAGTACAACACAATGCACACACATGAGAAAATAAAGTGGCACCCCAGAGCTCTACTGTAGTCCACAGTGAACCATTTCTTAATCTTGTAGTGATTCTCAAAGACGACAGACTGTTTTTGTTACAGTGTTGGCCTGGTAAATGCTTTTTGCTTTGAATCTACCAGCTGCAGGGCTCTCAGAGCTAAAGCTGTCCTTAAGTTGTCAGTCTGTTGACTCCCACAGCAGTACTCTCTCTGGAATGGAAGCAATTTGTTTCAAACCAAGACGTTGACTCTCAGCAGTGTTTTGATACTGTAATATAATACAATACAATCTGTTAATGAATGATATGAAATATTTTGACAATGGAAGTCTTCCTTTTAGACTAAGGCTCATTGGGAGGCTGACATAAACAGCACCCACCACATCCCTGATTTTCTGAACAGGACAGCCCGCCCCCTCACTCACACACACACACACACACTGGGACTTGTTCTGTCAAACCAGAGGTGGTGTGAGGCACGCAATTGTTGGACTATATCCAAAATATATGTTGTTTAAGACAGACAAGGAGGGGGTTTCCATCAGAGGTGGTCTCCCTCCACTTATGATAAATTGCATCAAAAGCTCTTTTGAAAAACAGACCATAAATCCTTACATGGTCCAGACATGTCCTCTACATGTCTACCCAAATTACTATACGCGTCCAGCTCCAGGTAGTCCCATTGGAGACCATCTATTAGGCTACCAGCTACTTTTAGGGGCTAGGTGGGGAGGTGCGTGCCCCGCATTCAGCTTTATAAACATGCAGACAGACTGATATGCCAGGACTTTTGATAAAAATGACAAATTTGTTTTCTCTTGTGATTACAGAAACACATGGCTAGACAAAGAGAGTTGGGAGTTGCTGCCATCTTACAGCTATACTTTTTTAAATGAATACTTTAAGCAGTTTGACAGGCCACTTTTGCCGCAAGCATCCCCAGTGTCATCCGTGCCTATCATGAGCAATCTGAATGCCTTACTGCAGCACATCAGACAGTCTTATCAAAATGCCATCAGACAACAAGATCAGTGTAGAGTAAACTTCAAACATTATATTATGTCTCAAACAGGAAATATGTCCCAAAACGATAAGGAAGATTGTGAGCATAAAGACTTTCTTTGTTTATACTCTCAACTCAGAACATAAGATAAAACCCGTCTCTTGCTGTAAAGTCTCTGCAGAAAAACTTCTGATAGCAACAGAGCGCTTTTCCTGTAGAATGCAAGCTCTCGTGAGCCCCAGAAATGAATGGGGGGTCTTTACTCACCCTGCGTAGCGGTTGCTGTAGAGATAGGCACCGACGGGACATAGCACGTTACCGCAGATTATCACACATGCCAGTAAAACGGAGGCGCGAAATGCGCTCCTATGGTCCAGTACCATCCTTGGCCAGCAGATCAAAGACGGAGGATACCGATGAGGCTACTTTGCAGGATGCACGCCAACTTATCGGAGAAGAAATGTGATTGACTCGGTCCAGCGCACAAGTCACTTTTTCGCCGCGGTGCACTCTCCAGTAGTTCTCCCGCTGACACAGAAGGTGCAAAAGGTGCGAAAGTCGGTCATCTGGCACAGGGGAAGCATTTAGCACCTCTTTGAAGCTGTGGAGGGAATTACAGGGTAGCAGCTCTTTTTAAAATGAGGAGGACCTGAGTCACGTGGCCCGGTGTCGGAGAAGTTGGTAACTGGATCCCTGATCATCAAGTGTGCTCTAAGGGATCAGCTATAGTGAGCCGGGAACACATGGACACGTTCACCAAATGAAAATTATGTTTCTTTTAACATGTTAAGTGATGCATACAGTTTTGTGTGGAGACATGAACTGTATCAAGTAGCCTAACTCATCTTTATCACTTCAGAACAACAGGCTTATTCTTCTAGTGTTCTCAGCTCAGGTCCTTTGAAGAAGACACTCAGCTCTTGTCTTGATAAAACTGTCAAATGTGTTGTGCTGCTGTCCACTGGATCATCTGGGTTATCCAATGATACCCTGACCCATCTATATAATGATGCACATACAGTTCAGACTCTAACAAAGTAGCTGTCATCTGCACAATTGTGTTTTTCTGATGCATGCAAGAACAGCAGGATGTCCCAATGAAAATCTTGTTATAGTGCCATCATGTCACCAAACTTGACCAGTACAAATCAAATGTACTGCATGTCCCACATGGGATAGGAAGAACATAATGAATCCAGAAAACAATAAAGGAGTATTGTTCATTCAGACATTAAGAGCCCATTGAGCTCCTGGATCCTCGGCTTCCTGTCCGCTTATACATCTTCACCTCAAAGCCATGACTGATACCAGGTCTGTCAGTGCCTTGGCTTGGCTCCACCAGGAATCCCTCTGTGAAGTTTAAGGTGGCTCTCCCTGTTAGTCCAGGCTTTTCGTTCCTCCGTTTGATCCTCTACTTATCACGCAACACAGTGATTAAATGTCTAAGTCAACTGCCAGCCTTTTTCTTTTGTGATTGCATGGCAGCAGCACATTTTTCACATGCTTCTCTCCAGTGTCAACATTGCACCACCTGTTTTACACCCAATTACTCTATAACAGACCCCAAACAACTCCCTGCTCGCTGCACATAGACATTACAGTATGCTGTTTTTGACAGCACGTACTTCATTGCACAAAGAAGAAGTGGAATTAGGGTCTTTATTATACAGTTGTGATAATGATATTTGCAGAACACAGGTGCTCAAATCGGCATAGCAATAAATAGTTTGATGACTTGAGGAGGGAGTTTGTGGAGTGGGCTCATTGTCTCTTGCATTTAGTTCTAAACTCAGGATGGGCTGAAAGATTTATTGATGATACAAACCTGAGACTAATAGCTGCAATGACTTTGAGATAAAAATGTTCTTTGTGTGTTTGTTGTGATTTAAGACTTCACAGTAGATTTGCAGCCATTTGCCATTAGCTATTTAAAAAAAAACACACTTAATATTGTTTTATCGCCTTGATACTTCATGACTTTTTCTATACTTTAATGAGAATTGTTAAAAACAAAACACGATTTGGAACTGATGGCATGTTTCAGAAGCCCACTTCAGAAAATGACGCATTACTTCTGCTTGGCCTCAGCTTTAAATCATGGTTAAATTTGGTGTTGACTTTTACCTTATATACAGCTACTCAGCCCAAATCCCAAATAAGTCTATTTGGATATCTGCAACTGGAGTTTAACCACAGTTTAAGAGGGAATAAGACCATTATGGGATCTACAACATGACCCCAAACACAAGTATCGTCACCATGTGGAATAACATACTGTACATTTTTTTGTGCGGATGACTTTTTGGCAAGCAAAAGGAATGAAATATTCCCTTATTTGGTGAAATAACAATGCTTTATGGTCATTTCTGTATTTCATCACCTTCATCAAATGTGTAAGCCCATGGGAAGAGTCATCATTTTCTGCATATTTACAATAGTTTAAATAAGGTTAGATAAAAAGAAAAAAAGAAAGACATTATTTTGCAATTATTATCAATATAATAATTTGCAAATATATCAATATTTTTATACATGCCTATAGCAGTTTGGTCTGTGGGACCCCAAACAAGTTAGGAAGGAAAGCCAATGTCAACAAACTCAAGGGTTAAAGGGATCTTAATTTCTTATTTACTATACATCTGTGAAGTGCACTTTAGAATAACATCAAAGATGTTTCACAGAGTGAATACATCGTTGGTTTAGACATCAGAAAAAATCCACATCTTTATTGGAAAATCTCGTCAAATCGTAAATTGAAGGTACCAAGGTTTAAAGAGGGGTTTTCTGACTGAGCTATTTTTCAAAAAATAACATAAACCCAGAAAGTGTTTTTGAGCACCGCGACAGCTGCACACAGAAGCATATTCATAAAATGCTTGCTTTGCGTTCCATGTATATCATGTTCAGGGATTTGTGGGAAGAGTTAAAACACTTGCATGTATAGGCTGTTAAATTGGCTGCTCATTTAAGCATGACGTGTTGGTCACGGAGACGTAGGTTGAGGGCAACGCCGGGAGTCAGTGTGATGGTCTCCGTGTTGTTTTTAACACACAGGAACGCAGACCTGGGCGTGTGGCACTGCTGGCTGTGGTCTGTGGGAAGGTGAAGAACCAAGCATCTTTCAGAGCTAACGCTGTACAATCTTAGAATGGCACGAGGTCCAATAAATCACCATGTTCCTCTGTGAGTCTCAAACCGCGCTGAGGGGTGTGAATGAGCTCTTTGATAAGCATGCAGTCAGAGAGCGGGGCTTGCACTGGTTGTGGTGTTGATGAGGGGGGCTCTGGTCAATCTGTGGGGCTAACTGCAGCTCTTTGTGATGCCTTTAGGGCTTCTGCAGGATCTGATTGATCCCAGCTGACCCTGAGTGCACATCTATGACTTTTTGACCCTGAGAGGAGAAGTAAAGAAAATGAGTAGAGGGGATAGAGGGGGTTAGACACAGTCTGAGAGGCTGCACAAAGTGGACCATTTGGCAGCCATAAAAATGTGTCACTCTCACAATGAATGGAGAATTTAGGGGAAGATAATCTCGATGAAGAGAACCTTCGTTTGCAATCATCCATCATGGTGAGGCAAAGGATGAAACATGAGTTACACTAAGCTTTGCTGAGATATCTGCAGCCCACACATTTCCATGTTGTCACCTTCCTAAAATAATGGCCTAAGTCATTTTGTCAGGTTTTTTAGAAAACACAAAAAACTAAACGGCCTAGTCACACACTTGACATAGACCATTATACTAAAGGTGTAGAATCACAAGACCTGTTCAACTGAGGATGTAGGCAATTTTACCAGAGGGGGCCAGCACCATGATGAGATGATTTAGGCAAAAAAAAAAATCATTTTTGTCAAAAAATGACTTAGGCCATTGTTTTAGGAAGGTGACGATGTGTTAGATTACAAAGCTCAAAGACTTGCTTACAGTAATAGAAATCAGTGAAGTTGGGAGAGGCAAAATGAAGAACAGGGGGCCTTGGCAGCAGAGAAAGGGTGTCAAGGAATTAACGGGCTATTATCATATGTCAGTGATTCCCAACCTTTCTGGCTTTTTGGTCCTTTAAATGAGTGAGTTTTCCCATTTAAAAAAAACAAAAAACTGACTGACTGAAAAGGTAAAACTATTATAATACAGTAATTCATAAGAAAAAAGAGGAACATCTAAAAATCTTGCAACCCTTCAGATTTATCTTGCAAGAAAAAATTTAAATTCAGAGTTAAATAGGTCCAATGTCCTCTTATAAATATTGAGGAGAAAAAGGGTCGGTGAACATTTACAGAGCGCTGGAAAACGTAATTAATGTTGCAGAATCACCCTCCCAAAAAGATTGAATCATGTGACAAGACTAAACAGGAGGTACAAAGGAGGCAGTGTGTAACTTAGATTTAGTGCACACAGAGGGAATTGAATTTGCTTAATATTGAAGGTGTGATAAAAGTCTATAAAAATATACAAAAAATTGCAAGTCTTTCACATAGCCAATTACAAATAAACACAGACTTAATAGAATTTACTCCAATCATCCTCATTAAGTTAAATTACCAATACTCTCTTCCAAAGTGATTCAGTCCTTTTAGTGGATTCTGTGGAAAGAGAGTTTATAAAAAAGGAATATAAAGTGATTACTCCTCCCATTTGTAACAAAATGTATTCCACATTGCATAGAGATGGTATATTTTAAATCTGAAAAGCAGAAATGTAAGCTAAAGGTATTCCATATATAGATTGAATCAGATTAATTAATATTAAACTATTTTCTCACCGCAAATCATTGATAATCCTAATCTCTTTCTTATACCATTGATTGAACATATTGCGCCCTTTATGCCTGTTGAGAACTGATAATTTCTCATTAGAGAGACGCCTTGTTATTTATTGGAATCTATACAGTAATACTACTTATTACTAGATTTTGATTAATAGCTGCAGGGATGTAAGTGATATCCCTGTGATAGTGATATCACTACTTTGTATTCACATAAGTCACTCAGGAAACAGAAACTTGGCAGAAAGAGGAGAAAACAGGTTAACTACAAAACTTTAAGAATAATACATAAATTAGCAACACACCATGACTTTATTAAAGCGCTTATCTTGACTGCATGTTGCGCACCACTGCAATATGAACTAGTGCAGATTAACCATAGTGCATTGATTGTTACTTACTACGACCTGAAGCGGGATATGAATAGCTTTTTTGTAATATTTGCCTATTCAAGGCTGTGGTTCTGCCATTTAATAACATAGAATGACTTTTTTTTGGCAAATATCTTGTTTTCCTTTTCTTAACTGGCATATGTAGATGTTGTACAGGCATTACAAATCTGCCAGGAAAAGGTTTTATCTGATTGATAAGCATAACGATATGTGTTTTCCTACACTGCAGCCTGGCCTGACAGGCCAAAATGAAATTCAGACCACTCGAAGTAATAAACCCACCTTAGCTTCCCCCTACTGTATCACCTCTGCACAGGAATGATATGATATGATGTAGGAATGTTGGCTTTGGCTGCCGTAAACTGATTCACTGAAAGGCACATGGGTGGAAATAAGGACTAACATGTCAGTATTAGTGTAAATTAACACTGTTATCACCACTTATGTTTGATGTTAAGAGCAAGTAATCAGAAAAGGCAGCTTACATCAGTCTGACACTCCTTTTCCAATGGGAAGAACAGAACACTTCCTGGCAGCACTCTGCAAGTCCCCACAGCTAAACCACAAATAATAGAAGTTAGTTCCACAGACCAAAGTCATGGGCAATAAAAGTTGAAGGTCTGGAAATTTACCTGCACTGGAATGGCTAATATAAAACCATAATTAAGTTGGCCTACCGCAAATGTCGTCAAGGTTTCTCAAATGTTTTCAAACTAGGACCCAGATTTAGTACATTAACTGTCAGACTGGGACCCAGGCCCATTCAGACTTTGTCAGGGCTTTGTCAATAAATAGACTCATTATGACTACAGACTACAGCTCTGTTTGATGGAAAACCTTTGAGTCGTAGCAGGAGCAGTATTTTAGTCAAAAACAACAGTGCTCTCTGGTGGCAGCAAAGAAACAGTACAGCACATAACTTTATCATCAGGAAATACACCCAGAGCATGCAGTACTACATTAAACCACCAGAGTATACTGCATGTCAACATTTACTCAAGTTTAAGAGCCATGTCCTTGTCTCGTCTCACAAAACTGACACTAACCTGTAATTGAGACATATAATAGCTCTATATAGTAAAGACTCCCTCTGGCGCTGATAAGTTATGTGAGCAGTCATCATTAGGATTATTTTTCTCTTTTGTAGAATGTGCTTTTATAGACAGACTACACTCCAGAATATGCTGATATACATAAAAACAGAATGTCACGGAACATGGCATCTCTACGTGTTGAAATGTTAATCCAATCAGCATTGGAGGCTGCAAATGGCTCCCCTACAATCCCCTCAAAAGACTATCAGGCTGGTGAAATTAAAGCTTGTTCTAGTGTTGATTGTGCTGCTATTTACGCAGGCGCTAAATGATTCTGACTGTGTCTAATTCAATATATACACACTTAACCAGCGTATTAAGTGCCTGTTCCTGCACTGCAGCTTTAGCAGGGAGCAAGAATGGATTTTGAACATAGCTTTCACCTCCCAAGACAGGGGCAGAGCAAGGGGGTGGCTTCTAGGGCTCGAGCCCCGAAAGGTTTAAGGTTTTTAAAATACCTTCAACTTTGTGTCATTTCCCCTCAGTCTCTCTGACTGTACCGGCAAATCAATGGAGAAAAAGTTCTATTACTGGGGAAATATCGTAACTAATGCTGTGAACTCTACTCCAGCATAGTATAACAAAAATAGGTTTCAAGATTAGTAATGCTGTAGTAAAGACAAACATTTCTTTCACACTCTGACTGTTTGCATGTTTGTACGTCTTTGTGTGTGTTTCTTTGCATCTTTTTGAAGTCGATAGGATTGCAACTGGACAGGACTCACATTACCAGCTTGTAAAGATGAGCCATGCTTAATTAGGAGAAATATCTTAAATCTAATTTTTTGTTTTAAAAAGAAGCTTTTTAATAGCTTTATTTTGATGGTACTTTGGAAGAAAAAGGTCTGAATGTGTTTCAAATGCAACCATCTCTTATGAATCACATTAGGAGAAAAGAACCTCACATTGTTCTTTGAGGCCCCTAATATCTAAACTCCGGCTGGTGCAGATTCCCAGACCCTCACAATCCACAATATCTTATTTCTCCCGCTATCTCTGTAATAAAGTGTTTTGAACCTGTGTGCAAGCTCAACCCGTGAGGAAACTAAAGTGAAGCGACAGTCTGTTGAGAGAGCTGTCATTATGAGTGGAGAAGGACTTTAGGTCTGATGCAATGCAGGCCCATCTGTGACTACCCCTCTTCTTTAAGTTCTTTTATTGTATGTGTTTTATCCAAAGAACTGATGGTAATGCAAAGCATGGAAAGGGTTCCCTCCGGTCCCTACACAAATATATTGGTGATAAGCTCATTTGCAACTTAATGATCTAAGCAGAGGTGTTATGCCTGTGTTTCATTACTTCATTAACTGACTGCTGTGCTTTATTAGGCTACAAGGAGAAAGAAACCAATTAAATTAATGCAACATAATTCTCTTACATGGTTAACCTTTGCAGTGACACTATTTCAGCGTGGTCTTCTTGGCAGAACCCAGGATCATTGACAAGGACAAGGAGTTCAAACAAGTGAGGAGCACTTTATTTCTTCCATTAGATCATCCCAAACATTTCAGTGGATTGGGATTGAGTGAAATGGAGTAACATTTTAAACAGTGCTGATCTACTGTCTTTGGTTTTTATCTGACATTCTTCTGAGCTTTACAGAAATAAACTGTGTAATTTTCTCCTAAGTGATACTCCTTTAGGTTTATGATGTGATATGTTAATAGTCTATGAGGTTAGGACATATATTATTATAGTCTGTGAACATGTAGCCTAACTGTCTCATCCAAGATTCAGGAGTGTCAAACCAAACGGAGATTAGGACAATAATCCCAGAAGTCTACTGTAATGGTCTCTTCAAATTAAAATGATACATCAAAAATAAGTAGGTTACTCCACGGCATCAGTTTAGCCAGTGTACATTTTATTTCCTGAGTGTCGTTTTCAACGGTTTTCACCGGCAATTTGAATCGATTATAGGTCGCCTGTATGCTCATAAAAACAATTTGGTTTGGTTAAATGTGTGAGTTGGTGTTTTTTTCTCAAAACCTGTCGCTGCAGTTTTATACTGAAAACACCAACCGGAAGTCGTCGCGCGCACTGTGGCTAACTTGACACTGGTCCTCCGCATTAGGTTGTTGGGAGGCTGGATTAGGATGAAGATTTTAGGAGTCACATGAACTTTCTAACTGGTGTCCACTTGTTGCACGCTCTTCAGTCACGCTCTGTATTAAACTGTCTCGCGCTGTTGAGTCGTTTCCATTTCTTTTTTTTCATTTTAAACTTGCTTTTCACGCGTTTTTATCCGGGAATTGTTGTTCTACTTTCCGTGGACTTCCAGTGCAGACACCGACCCGGTTGCCCTCAGTGTTTGCCATGCTGCAAACTTTACACGACTGAAACCTGTTTTGTGATGTGAAACGTTTGCCGAAGGAAATTAAGCACTAATTTACACACCATGACTGAGGAGAGCAGAAGTGAGCACAGAGCTGAAAGCGGGAAGGACTTGGAGAAGCAGCTCCGGTTACGAGTGTGCGTCCTAAATGAACTTTTAAAGACTGAACGGGATTACGTTGGGACACTAGAGTTTCTCTCGGTGAGTTGTGAGAATCATTTTAACCAGAGACGGGCAAACAAAAGTGCACATTTTACTCAAGAAAATGAAACCCCAAAACAAGCAAACAAACAAAAATAGCCTGTTTAGTATGCATGGTGCATCGGGCGTCAGAGCAAGAACTCGTCTACTAACGTTAAGTGTTACATGTTAACTTTAATAACCTGTGCAAACGCCCCTGCATGCTAATACTGTCAGTAGGATGTCTGACATAACAATCAACGTTTACCTGTAATACTCTCTGAACCCATCTTTTTGATGGAGATATTAACTTTTCAGATTGCAAGTGTGAAATTGGGAAAGCAGGCACGGAGAGAAATGGCACACAGCTTTAGTTCTTGCACAGCCAGTGGGATGTTTAATCCTCTTCTCAGTCTGCTCATAGGCTGTTAGAGGTTCATGTGTGGTTTGTCTGATCAGAAACTATTTCAAGTCGTTTGGGGCACTAGATTATTGAAGATTAAAAATGCAGATAAACCACAAAATCAAATATCTTTTTTTACTTTATCTTTTCTTTTTTAAATGACCATTTTCTTATTTATTTTTTCTATTCAGGCAGTGTTTACAATGTAGCTAGCTACACCTTGAAGTCAGTTTATCAATCCACCTTTACAATCATTCCATATTAGAAAGCAACTTTTAATCTGAAAGAGAGAAAGATCTGAAATCTGTATTTCAGTTCACTGTGTCTTTGTAACAGCCAGACTTGTAACTTGTGCTGTACAGCACTACTATTCCATCCATGTAATTACCCCACTTCTCACACAGCATAGAAAATACAGTGTGAGTGTATTTTGCTGCTTCCTTTGCCAACTTATGATCAAATCCAGAAGTGTGGGGAGTTCTGCCAAAGACGGCACAGGTGGACTCAAATGAGAACCACTGGAGCTGGCGCTCAGCTGGCAATACATCTCCTGCTGCACACTGACCTTACCGCTTGGTGATGGGATGTCATCTTATTCGCTTTACATAAAATAACACCTAACCTCAAAGACAGGGGGGAAGGGAAAAATTGGAAATGTCCCCCGGTTAAAAGCGGAAAGCTGTGAAAAGTTGTGACTGTGTAACAGTTGGTAATCAAGTCTTATTTGACAAAGAAAGCTGTAGCTGTTGAGGATTTTAAAACACTGATATGATGTGATCTGGACTGTGCGATTTGGATGGGTTCCACTGTATTTTCTCAGCAGTTTCATCTTCTTAGTGCGATGGGAACTTTGCAGGGAAGTCAGGTTGAAGGGGCGCCTTATTGTGTGTCATTAAGAGTGCTATTTCCCAGACCACATGTATTGTGTACACCCTGACCTCCCTCCCACTGTCCAGATGTTTCCAATGGAGTACAGAGGGACCAGGGTGGGGATGGAGCTCTATCTGCCCTTTCTTAGAAGTGGCATCACTGGAGAAACGGAGGAGGCGATTACACGAGGGAATGTGTCCTCTGTCCTGGTGGTGGGGGGTTTAGGGAATGCAGCCACCCCTCCTTTATCTCCCCTGTGGTGCTGGAACTGGGATTTATTTCAGAAGTGACTGATCCTTACAAGGCAACTCTGTTCTGGCCCAGGAATGTCGGAATTGATGCATCAGATTAAGATCTGACATCGAAAGATTGCAATTGTTGGTTTAGCTGTGTGTTGGAGCTGGGTAATGATAATAAAGAAGCTAGAAAGTGAGAGAAAAAGACAAAGAGTCACTATTATCCACTGTCTTATCATCTGGTAGGTCCTAGGGAGTATTGTGGAAGATGCTCAGGATGATCAAAGACAGCCCCACTGGGGAGAGGGGTCATATTAAAGACTTTCATCTGATCACACACAAACACACGGTTGCCTCCCCCGCTTCCTCTACTGCCACTCTAGAACCAGCTATGAACCACACAAGGTTCTGTGTGTCTGGTCAGAATGGAGGACACCCCGCCCCCCCCCCCCCCCCTCTGTGCGACTCCCTGGTGGGATAATCCAGGGGACTCCGAGTACCAGCAGGGAGAGAGTTGAACGGGATATTGCTTGAGGGGAGAAGGGAAAAGGGTAGAGCTGATCACACAGTAGATATTGCCAGGAGGGTGAAGGGTGGTGGGGGGCGGGGGATTGAGGCTCCGCAAGTGGCTGGGCTTGGTGCCTTCTCTTGTAAACCATATTTCCTGGAGGAGGAATTCCTCCGAGGTTAGGAAATGCTGGGGAACAATGAGGCGCTGGTCAGTAGCCAAAGTTGAACTGTAGAGCAGAGATTGTTGCTGCTGATCTGTGGGACCCTAACACAATGCACCTCGCACATACCTTACTATTAAGGTAGTAGAAAACAACATGGATGATTAGAGCAATTTGTCCCAGAACAGTCTGAGCCTATTGTGTGGCCGTACCTAACCTCCCGTGGGAAAATATGCAGATTACATCTTGAAGGTGTCATTATTGGAAAGTCTAAATTTGACTTTCTTTGGATTAAAGGACCACTTTTCAAACTGTGTGTACTAAACATCCACAGTAGTCGGACAGTGAGAGGAAGGGTCTAGGGAAGCTGTTTAAAAAATATCAGGCCTATCTCACATAATGAACAATTATCGCTGGAGACAGTTGGCGGCGGTGGACACTGGTGTTTATCTTGGACAGCTACGAGCCAATAAAATGATTTCTTAGAAATGTCTAAATGATGGGAACAAATCAAGACATAATGTAAGCAGTCATTTTAATGAGGTCTTCGCCTTTCTGCAGTTTTTGTTTTCAGTTTTCAGTTCTTCTTTTCTAGTCACAGTATCAAATGAAATAATTTACATAGTCTGACATTGTTCGCTGTTGATAGAGAGACATTGAAAGCCATTTGCTTGCATGATAAGCACTTAGGAGAGAGCATGCAAGACGGGACATTGGAGGACATCTTATGTCCTGATTCTGGAGGGAGATCTGAGCCACAAGTTAACTTAATATATTCCAATCCAAAGAGCTTTGCAGTTCATTAAGTCGTCCCTCAGCTGCTTCCTTAACTATGAAGCAACCACAGAGTGTAATGTTTAAAACATTTTTAATCTATTGCATGAATTGAAATGAAATGAATGTGGTTTGAGACATTGCAATGCTGTGGAATCTCTTTACACTCTTGTCATTCTCTTACAAAACAACTGATCATCAAGGGATACAACGTAAGAAGTATTGCATGTGTAAATACAGCTGCATATGATTATGCTTGTTTTATATCCCGGACTTTATGTGGAGAGGTAACTGGTCGAAAAACATGTTGGTGGCCACTTGAAGTCAGTAGTGTCTTTTCAGTGAAAATGGCTGCAGGAAGTCGTGAAATCAAGCCTAATGGAGAAAGCAGCCGCTAAGAAGGATATTTTCCTGGCTCTCAGAAACCCAGGTGTTTAAGTGAACCCTCTGTGTATTTGTATATAGAGGTTCCACATCTCTCTCTCACAGACTGATTTGTATACATCTTGGCCAGGACAGTCAAATTAGCCCAGCAGTGACCAAGAAGTTTACTTTTTTGCTTGTAACATATATGACGAGTTGGCAGTTAAAGGAGGTCAGGTTGGGGGGGAAAGCTCCGGACAGACCGCTAATGACCCAAAAGGTCAGGACCTCTTGTTCCTATCCTTTTCCTGTCTGTTAATCTGTAGGCTCCATGCCAACATCCAACTCCCTCCTGTGTTCTGATGGAAACAGGAACAGAAGATGCTGATAGTCGGTATGTCCTGATTTGATGGAAACACACAAACAAAAATGTGTAAACAGAAGAAAACCCAAGCTTTCAGTGTGTCTGGGTATGTGCGCTATCAGGCTATATATGGAGGCATGCTGTATTTGTGTTGGAAGCAAAATTGTACTTTTCGTTTTTAATAAATCCTTAATTAACTGAGATGAATTGAACTTAAAAATATTAACACGGTAGTATTTTACTCACACCTAAAAGCTAAATTGTTAAATCTTAGGGGTCAGAAGCCAGACATGTTAAGATCTGTTGGAGGAGGAGATGCTAGGTTAAAGAGGGCAAAGCAGTAGTTGTTTATGTTGGTGTAATGAGACTGACACCACGTGACATAGCCCCTTGTACATTTTCTACTTAGCTATTTATATAGTTTAAAAAAAAAAAGTAGATCAGATAAGTTTCCATCTGTGTGCTCACATGATGTTGGTGTGTTTGGATTGGTTGGTTTTGAGGCTAAGGGCGAGTGCTTAGAGCCCGCCAGTGGCCCTTTACAGTTGCTTACATTAGTAAGTCTCCATAATGGGCTGCATTTGGTGATAAGAGATTCCACAGAGAGCAGTGTATTCGCACAGACTGCTGTTTCTGCCCTGATGGCTCTCTTCTTTCTTCCTTAATGACTTCCTTTATGCATTTATGATTACGCCATCATGCCGTTACTCGTTCCACACCTACCTCTTATGCACACTACCCTTCATATACCTCAAACCTCTCTTTATGGTGCTCTTTCTTTCTTGTTTTACACAACTGTGTCCCAGAGGGAGCAGCGACTGCATATGGTCTATCCATTATTTTGGATGCTGTGTTGACAAGCACATTTTTTCTATGCAAAGGTGACCATTATGATCCCTACAAGGTTTCCTCATCACTATCTGGCCTTAATCTTGAACTTCTTATAGAGGCTGAATGTATTTCTGTTTTATTTGTATATGTGTGTGTTTTGTAAAAATAGAGAGTGTATCAGAAGAAAGAAATGGGAGCAGAGACAGAAGTGAGATGTTTTTCTCCTCAACTCTTTTAAATTGGATTTGGTCAGTATGCTCTCTGAGAATACAGACAGGTTCTGGCTTGTGTCAGTCCTCAGTGTAAGATTGGGCATCGAGAACCGATTCCTACTTGGAATCGTTTCAAAAATTACGATTCCAGTGGAATCGTTTCTTTATTGGAATTGTTTGGAATCGTTTGGAGGATTTGGTTTCAAATCTGATCATGGGTTCCAAATTTAAAATGAGCAAGTTTTGGTTTCCGTACTGGCCAGGCACTTTGTGTTGCAGCTATGGAGCACAGTAAGCGGCGCTCTAGTGTGGCTTTATTTTAAGTTGAAAAAGCCCGGTAAAACTGCAGCCCACCATTGAATCAAAATAAAACTTTCCTTTTATTTGTGAAATAAGCATGTAACCCGTTTCAACTCCACCCCTCAAAGAATCGGAATCGAGAATCGATAAGAACTGGAATCGAAAGGAAGAATCGCAGTTGGTAAAATCCAAACAATGCCCAACCTTACCTCAGTGTGAGGCCCCTGAACTATTGATGTGGCTCACATGCATGTCAATTTCACACCACAGCCACAACACAAGTGATCTGCCTGATTATAAGTGTAAATGCAATATATCTCTGTTTGGTCATATGCATGTTTATTTTGTGCCTTTTGTGCCACAATGTATCAGTAGATGTTAAACCTGTTTAGCACCCTATCTTAAAGATAAATATGTCTTTAACCAGCCTGAAGATGAATGATAGGAGGATTAGCCCAGCGGCAACAGAGCCCTCTCCTGCTGAGATGTTTGCATCAACCTTGAGTCCCATTATATCAATAAAAACACTGAGTAGGATTATCCTTTATTTTCCCATTGAGCAGTTCTGCTCTGGCAGCTTCTGTGTTTTGCATGCCTTTCGATATTTTATCCATTCATCTTTACAAAAAAGAAAAGAAGACTTAGCAATTTCCTAGATGTAGCAAATTGAGCAAAGTGATTATCATTGGGGAAATATTAAGTAACATGCATGCCTACATTATGCCAAGTTGTGGAATTACTAGAAATATTCAACATTGGAATATTTTAATGTTCAGTAAGAGTGAGAGTTAATGTAATTTGATTTAAAGGATTGTTTCCAATATTTTTGACCTGTGTGTAGGGCTTGGTGTTAAACCACAATCATTTAGCGTGACCAAAACATGCACTGAGAGCTGAATGTCGAATTGAACTGAATTGGGCAAAGTTTCTGTAATACTGCTTTAGTTTAGACAGCATTTCAACATTTGGCTTCTTTTGTTAATGGAATATTTCAATGTTTTGGGAAATGCACATATTCACTGTCTTGCAGATAGTGAGATGAGAAGTCCGATACCACACTCATGTATGTACAGTAAATATGACATACAGCCAGCCGCTGGTTAGCTTAGCTTGCTGGTTAGCTTAGCCTCCAAACTGCTGCTCCAGCTAGACATTCAGCATTAGTTAGAGAAAAACAAACTTTTTACTTTGTTTTTTTGTCTAGTCTAGCTTATGACTTAACTGATTACTATTTGATTAGTCTTTTACACCTTCTTTCTGTCAGTGTAAAATCGTTTAAGTCCCTCAAGAAGGTTCTTGCACTGTAGAGAGTTCTCTTGCTTTTGTCTCAGAGGCCATTTTTCAAGCAGGATTTCCTTCCTTCCTGGCCCTCCCCGTCTTTACATTGTGCTACATGTTTCCTGCTTCAGTACACACACACACACACACATACACACACACGCACACACACACACACACACACATTGCATAGGCGATAGGGCTGCAAGGACCCCTGCATTGAATCCATGGAGTGGATTTAGCTCAGGAGGCAGAGTTCGTGCTGTGCTGCTGCCCAGAGGAGAAGGCAGCCTTTGATTTGGCCAGTGCCAGCTGCCCAGTCACATGGTGCTCACGTGCGATAAGTAGAAGAGTGGCGGGACTACGGTAGACACTTGTCAGGACGTTCATGGAGTGTGAAGGGGTCATCATCACAAGGGGGGCTGTGTTTTTTGCTGGCATGCTCTGCCGCAGGGAACACACACACACACACACACACACACACACACACACACACACACACACACACACACACACACACACACACACACACACACGCACACACACATGCACACACACTTACTCAGATCAGTATGCCTGCAGTGTGTCTGTTTAGTGCTCTCAAACCTGATTAGGCATTGCCATAATTCTGCACGACACTGAAGAAAATATGTTTACAAATGAATTAAATGCTGGTCTGTTGCTTATCAGCCAGATTATGGTTATTGTTTGTAAAAGAATTTACCCACCATGAGGTTTGGCCTTATGAAATGTCCCACAAACACTAGTGCAGCTGTTTCTACATTTTCAAATCTGACTCTGAAAGAGTTTCGATAAAGTGTCCCAAGAATAGGTTTTGACACGTTTGCATGTGCTCTCTCTCTGCGGTTTAAACTCACACTTTATGTCATTCATGTCTCTGTCCATCCAGCATTTCTGGGCTCTGAATCTATAAACACTCAGAGCTGCCCAGCCAGACATGATGGGAAATTCCACTTCACTCTAGATTATTTAATTAAGCACTTGAATGAGATTTGCTATAGAAGCTCTGAGAGTTAGACAAGTGTCTCTCTGTCTCAAAGCATGCCTTGTCTGCAGACATCCTTTTCATGTCTGTTTTTGTCTTCTTTCTTTCTGTCTCTTTCCATTTTATTTTCAGTCTCTGAAACTATTTGTCCCTAGACAGTGAGTAAGCCTCTACTTTCCACTTTTAGGTCTTAAACTGGCCTTTCACATTCTTTTATAGTCTAAAGTCACAGTATGTGTGCAGACATTTAGTTTCACACCTAAAAGGGATAACTTGATAACCGAAAAATGACCATGAATATGAGGTCTAAATTCTGGCTTTCTACGTCAGACCCTAATAGAATGTTGTGCGCGCCACCATATCATGATAAACTTTGAAGAGAAAGTAAGACATTTGTGGTGTTGTTGGGTAGGTTTGCTAAAAACTGGAGGTCAGTTTAAATACCTGCATGCATTTATTTTTTGGCCACATTGGGGCAGCAGCCAGTTACTGATAACACTTATAAGCAAAAAGGACAATACTGACTATAAAATTGTACATGTAAGCTTGACTCAATTACAATAAAAGGAGTTAATGCAATTAGTGGTTTCCATTCTTGCATATTTGAAAGAATAAGTGGACTAAATCAAGCTGAGGTCTACACTACTGTGATGCAGCCATGTTGGCATGGTGCCTCCTGCTCTGTCCATTCACAGACAAAAAAAAGGCACGATAAGCAGAACCCTGGCAGGAGGGGGTATTTGTACGGGTGGGCATGCTCTCAACAGTTTTGCCTTTGGTACAGGGAGAGTGGGGGAGAAACTGGCAAAGCAGTTGTTCAATTCTCAATTGACAGCGTCCGGTTCTAAGTGTGAGAGAGGCTGACGCTGCAGGTTTTCTTTGTTTCTTGCCAGTCCTGCTGAGATGGATGGCAGACCGGGGCCTCCAGTTGACGAGAATCAAATGAACAACGGGAATCAGATGAACAATCTGGGTGTGTGACATTTAGGGATCGACCGATACTGTTTTTTTCAAGGCCGATACCGATTATTAGCAGTTAAAACTGATATGTGGAATACAGATATGCATTTACAGTGAAAATTAAAATCTTTAAATTAAAATTAAGATTTTGGAATGTTACAAACTCCAACACAAAACCTTGTTTAAATGTTTTAAGCAATTATTTAATAAATTAGAAACTTTCAACATAATACCCAGTAAAAGATAGTCAGATAGTGTTGTGGGTGGGACATCAAGTCAGACTCAGTGGGGAGTGAAACCGAAGCAGAGGGACAGACAGAGCTGTAGCCGAGCCAAAGTAGCACACTTTTTAATTCATTAACTTTATCGGTTATCAGGCAAATAAAACGCTGATACAGATAATCTGCAAACTGCCAAAAAACGTCCCGATTAAAAAAACAAAAAAAAAAACCGCCCGATAATCGGTCTATCCCTAGTGACAGTGATGCTTGGGAGTGCGCCACAGATTACAGTCCTTCCAGAAAAAGTTTTTTTTGTGATTGTTGCGGGCAAAAATCCTTGATTATACGGCACGTTTTCTTAAAAAATGTGATGAAATATGTGGGATATTTATGCAATTTAATGCGATGAAATTGCGGGAACTTGCAAAAATTGCGGGAACTTGCAAAAACTGCGGTTTCATCATGGCTTTATCGCGGGGTTTGCAGCTTTTCGATGATGTTCACGTCGCGTAATTATGTCACTTCATAACATTCCCATGGCAACAGGGGAAAATGGCTGCTCTTGTGTGAAGTAAACGCAACATTTTTCAACTTTCTGCTAAGATATATGTGACTTTTTTGCAACGAAAATGCGGGTATTATGAAATCATGCAAGTCCCGCATAGTTTGCGCGGAAATCGGCAATTTATGTGGCGACAGTTCGGCGTATTTGAAAAAATGCGGCCTCCGCATAAATATGCAGACTTTGGCTGATTATGCATTGAATTATGCGATCGCATAATCGCGTTTTTCTGGAGGGACTGAGATTAGGAGACTGATGATTCTGCTTAGTCATATTGCAGATCAATACAAGCTGCTGGTGTGTGGCACTGATGGGAATTGCCAGCTATCTGTGAGTAATGGTTTGCTTGGCTGCACATGGAGATAGGGGAAGCATGGCAGATTAGGTCTCTAAAGACTAACTGTTATCCACTGGAGGCTGGTCTCACGGCTTCATATCCAATTTCACAAGTCAAAAGATCTTCCTAATATGCGGAAGATATCTGTCATTTATAGTGCTGTGATGGGTGAAATTGAATAGACCCCCAGTCTGTCAGGTATTCAGTTTAACGGACATGACCTCAAGCATCATGGTCATTTCACGCCAGTACAAGTAGCTCACCAGGAGTCAGGCGCAGACATTGGACACAGACATATTCAGTGGATAAATTGCTTCATTCCAGCTGCTTATGTATTGCCTTACGTGCCAGGGTCACTTAAAGGACAATCAACATCTACGAGAAGAATTTTTCTATACCCTTCACAGACAATAGTGAGGTCTTGGAGATGCCTCAAAGCACATTGCTTAGTTGGTTTTCATGTTCCTTTACAAGCCAGCTTGTTCCTGCATTTTCCACAAAACAATAAACTTTCAGATGACATTCCGTTAACTATCTCTTTTTGTATTGAAAGAAACGTCTTTTTTTTTAGGAGTCATGTGGTACCCATACAGACTGCCTGAATTCTAAAATGAAAGTCTTCCAAAGATAAATGAGCTTTTGTTTACTCGAAGAACCTGTAAAGTGAATACACACTATGCCCTCTGTTGTTAATTAAAACCAGAGAGCCTGCATTGAGCTGGGCAGATGAGCACTAATAGCCACTTCCAAGATAGACATATTAACATCCACTGCTACATTAAGAGTGTCTGTTTCCTGTATACATTCCCAGTGGAGAGAAACCAGCCTGTTTGGGAAAACTCGGCAGAGGACTAATGAGATGGGAAGCCCAGTATGACACCTGGAGGTGTCATCAGGACCTGTTGAAGACAAGAGGTGCCTGGCTTATGGGAGAGAATCACCGCAAAGAGCCTTTTCTCTCTTTTCGGATTTCCCCTGTGTGCTTGCAGCATCGGAGACTGACTCTGTCTCTGGTCAGGACTTTTTGGTGGAAGTTTTAGCTTGCCAGGAATTTGATGTGTGTGTGTGTGTGTGTGTGTGTGTAGAAAGCTTCAATCCGCAATGTTGAATTCCGGTTTAAAAGCAGTTCCTCTGTGCAGGAAGTATGGTAAAGGCCCCGTATTCTCCCTACAGGATTGTCGTGTTAACAAGGCCAAACAAGGCTCGCTTTTTTCCTTCCTTCTGTACTTCCTCTCTATCTGTTTTTTATGCTTTGTATCTTTCTATCTACTGTATGCTGCTCTCTCATTTACACACACACACACACACACACACACACACACACACACACACACACACACACACACACACACACACACACACACACACACACACACACACACACACACACACACACGTTTGTTTCACTATCTTTGTGGGGTCCCGTCATTGACATAATGCATTCCCTAGCCCCTTACCCTAACCTTAACCATCACAACTAAATGCCTAACCTTAACCTAATTCTCATCCCTAATCCTAAAACCAAGTCTTAACCCTCAAACAGCCCTTTAACCTTGTGGGGTCCAGCATTTTAGGCCCCACAAGGCTGTGCAGACCCCACAAGTATACTGTATTCCCCGGTTTTTGGAACCCACGAATATAGTAAAACAAGCACACACACACACACACACACACACACACACACACACACACACACACACACACACACACACAGCAAATCCAGAGACTCAGGTGTTGCGAGAGCTTTGCCTGAGGTTGCCAAGCTGCTAGCGCACCTGTTACATGCCATCCTTTACCTGTTATCACAGTGCTTTAGTTTTTAGTCTGCCATCCTGGGGGACAGATGTAACACACACACACACACACACACACACACACACACACACACACACACACACACATATTCTAAAAGACTTAATGAGCATACCTTCACAGTCTAGTGATTCACTACAGTGGGCTTTTTCGTGTGGAAGCTGTTGTTTGTGTCTCCATCTCCGGTGTTGAATTCTCTTTGTCTTGTCTTTTTCATTTGTTAACAAGAGAGGATACTTTTACAGATGGTGGATTAGAATACACAAATACATGTGTGGTAATATTTCCTATACATTTTAATCTTTTTTCACACCACTAAATATAAATGAAAGTGGAACAATTCTTGTATACACACAGGATGTTTGTGTGTGTTTGTTTGCCAGCTCTCCAATCAGGACAACAAAGCACATCAGTGAATCATCAGTGGACAAAAGAGGCAGTTTATCCAATAGACTCTGAGAAAGGCCTATTCAATCTTCCAGAGTTTATACTGGTGACCACTGCCAATGAACTCAGATTGGACCTATTTCAATTGTTAGCAATGGATCCCACATCACCACAAAAAAGCTATTTAACTTTAGCAGCGGAAGAAGTTTTAAAATTGTGCTGACATTGCAATGCTTTTTTTTTTTTAAACTTTTTAATATCATTACTTTTAATTTCAAGGAGAGCATAGTGTTCTACAGTTGAACCAATTGATCCACAGGGACCTAAAATGGTTGTTTTGCATGTAATACATCAAACAGGCCTCGTGTTCCCGCTTACTCCTCCAATGGTTTTAACTTGAATGCATTAGCAGATGTTTGAGGCTAGCTTTGTACTTGATTCAAACTAATTTCTGTAGCATGGGAGCAGCTAGATAGCTTTTTTATTTTATTTTTTTTTTAAATCAGTTTGCTGCATCATTTTGCTCTTTTGGATCTGTTTAGTGCTCTTTTCCTCTCAGGGCTTTCTAATGTGATGAACTTGTGTAACTCCTCTTGCACTCTCTTCATTTTCTTTTCCACTCACTTTACATTCACTATAGCATTTTTATTTGACTCAAGCACATGCTCTGGTTTGGCAAATATACTGTACACACACTTTATTTCAAAGCGCAAGAATGTCCATCATTGTCTCTTTTGTTATGTCATCGTTAGTTTACGTGTTTGAGGAAGCAAATGACCTCTGTTTTTGCCAAACTCCTCTGGTGTGAATCATCATCTGTTTCATTGAACACAGAGAACAACATATACAGTAGGAATGGCCAGCCTTCCGCTGATTGTATCTTTCCTAACTGGTTGAGAGTTGCCGGTGGGGACAGGGACGACAACATTGCATAATGTCCATTCACAAAGAGTTCTGACCTAGGTTGGCTCAGCACACACTCTGTCGGCATGGAAACAGACCCCCAGCCAGCCTGTTACCCTTCTGCCTTTCCTTTCCTATATGACACTAAAGTCCAGAAGATGCTGGACATAATTTCAACTACCCTGAGCAATAAACACATTCAAAGTTTTATTGTCATATGTACAGTAAGGAAACATGTTTCCATGTACAATGAAATTCTTCCTTTGCTGTCCACAGAATGCCGAACAATGTAAAATCTACCATATATACTACAAATATACAAAATAACGTGAACAGTCCGTGCTGGGGGGAGGGATCTTTGAGGAAGGAGGCGGCTCTCAGGTGGACTCTGCGATGGTAGATGCTCTGCAGAGAGGGCAGTGGAGTCCTGGTGATCTTCCCTGCAGTCTTCACCACTCTCTGCAGGCGTTTGCGGTCCATAGCAGTAGTGCCGCCATACCACACGGTGATGCAGCTGGTGAAGATGCTCTCAACAATGCAGCTGTAGAAGTTGCTGAGGATCTTAGGTGAACATGCCAAACTTCCTCAGCCTCCTCAAAAAATATAGCTGCTGTTGAGCCCTCTTTACCAGCTGTGTGGTTTTAAGTGTCTTGAAGTGTTTTGAAGCTGCTTACCCTCTCTACTTCGAGCTCACCGGATGTACAGTGGCCGATGAGGTCTCCTCTTCGTCCTCAGGTCCACTATCGTCTCCTTCGTCATGTCCGTGTTGAGGGTGAGGTTGTTGTCCTCACACCATGACACCAGACTGGCCACCTCCCTACTGTAGGCCGCTTCAGCAAACACGTCAGCAAACTGCAGTTATTGAGCGAGCTGTCACTCATAGATCGAGGCCGTTTTCCACTCAGTCCAGTGAGTCACAGTAAGTCGGTGACGGAAAGGTCTATAATGTGGCCTGCAGGTCCGTTAACTGAACCTAAGTTCAGTTTTAGTGTGACCGTAAAGGTCAGATTGTTATCACATCGGAGCATTGCTGCGTCAGGCAGTTTAGCCATGGTTTCTACTACCACAGCTTTGTTGCCCACAGCATGTGAGCTTGTGTTGATTAATGGCAGGTAGGGCCACACCAGGGCCACACGCAGTGATTGGACCAATCTATTCATCGCACCCATCTGCTCTGTGGAATGATGAAAACTTTTTAATGGGGTTTTAAGTGTGTAGTCTCTCCTCAGCCATCAGAGTGACAATCCAGGTAATTATAACTGGGCCATAGGGAACAAAAAGACTTTCTGACAGATTATGAATGATTAAGGATAGAAAATGTGTGTACTGTATGCCCAACAAGTAGAAAGGAAAATGTATGATGACATCCTTGCCATTTTTTTTCTGTGGCTACTCACACTCTTTAGGTGTGTGTGTGTGTGTGACTGTGTGGATGCCATTTCGGAAAGGAGTCTTTCCTTAAAGGTCCCATGGCATGAAAATTTCACTTTATGAGGTTTTTTAACATTAATATGCGTTCCCCCAGCCTGCCTATGGTTCCCCAGTGGCTAGAAATGGCGATAGGTGTAAACCGAGCCCTGGATATCCTGCTCTGCCTTTGAGAAAATGAAAGCTCAGATCTGGAATCTTGCTCCACCTTGCCCCCCACCCCCCCTCTCCTCCTCAATAGCTACAGACACAGAAATGGCACATCATAAGTAAAGCTCATTGTGGGACTGGCTCTAGTGGCTGTAATTCTGCACCAAGGCTGAATTTCAGGAAAGAGACTTCAGATACAGTATTAAGGGACCACTAAGGTCTATATAAAAGCATCCAAAGAGCACCATGTCATGGGACCTTTAATGGCAAATGGAAATTACACTGTAAATAAATGATTGCTGTTGTCCTACTCTTTTATCCTCTTTGTCTTCTGAGCTCATCACTTTACCTTAGTAAAGTATCTTAGAAGGGAAAAAAAACACTATTTAAACCTCAAAGAATATTCATAGACTTATATTTGTGTAGCTAAAACAATGACTCGTTGTTTAGTATTTTCTACTCAGTTTAAAATGTCTATCCATCTCTGTTCACCGAAAGTGTGACATGGATCACAAACAGCTCCTGTTTTTGAGTTTTAAAATGCAGTGAAGTCTGCTTGAGATTCAGCAGTGGCCAGTGCCCAGGCATGGGGGATTCCTGCTAGAAAGCACATCCAGTCCTAGGGAACAAAATGTGTCCCTCTGGAATTCAATTGGTCATTACTGAGAATGAGGACAAAGATAGCAACCTTGATGGACCATAGTAGAAATGTTTTTTTTCAAGTCATGACTTCTTCTTCAACAGTTCTTCAGCTGTGCATTTTTTATGCATTTTTTTTAAACTGTTGTAAAATTCATCCCTTAAATTTAATTAGTTTCTAGTTAGTAATACCAAAGCTTTAAACCAGAAAACAGATGTTCTGCTCTGTGATGCAATCAAGAGGCACACCCTGGACCTTCTCCACTGACTCTGAGTTACAATACTGGATTTGAACGACTCGTACAATACTAGAAACAGTACATTTAGGCGTTTGCAAATGAGCCGTGCATTTATGTACGCAGTGCTGTCAGGTACTGTACAAACCTGGAAATGGGCTTATATTCACAGTCACCCTGGGTACTGTTACTGTGTCAATAAATCCAGACTGACAGTCAGTCAGCTTCCCGTTCACTGTCTGTGTCTCCTAACGACATCAACAAGGCTGTTTTGGAAGAGACATGTTTGTTTCCACAAATCCAATTCCAATCCAATCTACAATTCTAGGAATAACATGAACAGGGTCTCAAATGAATTGTTCAGACTTTTGTGTGGCCAAGTCTGTTTTCTCTGCGGTGTACCCGAAAACTGCATGAAAGAGCTTTTTAATTTTACGCCATCACTTCTGTGTGACAAAAACAAACACTCTTGTCTTCTGGGTGATAACACAATTTATTATCACCATCCAATCCAATTAAGAGCTCCTGCACTCCATTATGCCGTATCTTTTTTCGTATGTTGTTTACTTCTGATAAGCATCTGCAGTGTGCACCTTATTTTTTTGCTTCAGACTGAGCCCCCCCCCATAGCTGTAGATATACTGTATAATTAGTGCTTTTCAGATATAGTGATTATGTCCTGTTGAATAGACTCTTCACTATTAAAACTGAAGTGATAGACTCTCTAATGAGACCATGTTTGATGTCACGCATCTATGATAGGAATGATGATAGGAAGCTGGTTTTTGTTGCAAATTAGCACTACTTTTGCTCAGCTAAGGTCCTGTACTGTAAGCCCTGTCATGCCTGTCGAAGTCTGCTCCGTGTTTGTACATATTAGACTTGCTAATCAGATGCTAATGCTTGTGAGTGGCAGAGTTGCAAGGCAGCTACAGAATGGTAATCAGCATGGAGTTGGCCTACAACAAAGAGGCTGATTATTTAAGCCTCTTTTTTTCCAACCACAAGGCTGGATTCAAACATTCACTTCTACAGTTCCTTTTGAAGTGCTGCTTGACGTCAATACGTTGTGATTAAGATGATTTCAGTAAGTTCTTCAAGTCATTTTGTTTTTTTTAACAGAACATGGCTTTGTAATTAGCTAGTAATGGAGGTTTTTCACTGATTTAGCCCAGCCTCCTTTCCATCTGTTCACGAATAATCAAGGGAAACTTTGCAATAAGCTGTAGTTACTGTAGTTCCAACTACTCACTTAGATCTTGGTGTCAAGCAATACTTCTTGGCTTGTCTGCTCATTAAAGTAAGCTGTTTACATGTGTTGTGGTTGTATTATGTTGGCTTGCTCAGGTCAGGCTGCCTGCTGGATGACAGATGGCATTATGGCCCTCGGTGGGGCGGTAAAGGGACGCCCGTGGTTAGGGTCAACTGCAAAGACAGATGTAACTTCTTACTGCACTAACAGTGACTTTATGCATCACACTGCCTTTCAGTGTGGAGCTTGATCGCGTTAGTCATGTGTTTATGGAGCTGCTGTTGGTTTGTGTCATGCCAGACCATGAAATGAAGCTTTGTGCTGCTGAAGGGTTTTTCTGTGTAAGAATGTCTTATATTGTAGCACCGTCTCTGTGCCGCCTATTATGTTGTCTGTCATGTTGCAAAGGGTTTAGGTGAGGATTTGTGTGATCAGTGACAGGCCATTGATTAAAAGTCAGAACTTGAGTTTTGACAGCTCTGCTGCGTTCTCTGTGAGCTCTGTTTTCTAAATGGTGTTACTGTACGATGGACACAGTTGGAATCAAACTGTTGATTAAGGCATCATTTCTTTTCCTCACTTTTCTTTCATTTGGTTAATTTATCTTCAGTGTTGTTAGTCTTCACACTGGGTTTTAGCAGACAGGTTTGGCATAATAAAATCCAAGTACACACTTCATTCTACTTAGAGATCTCATCTTTGGTTTTATCTGGCTCGAGTTACTGCCTTTTTATGGCATTTGGCGGATACTGGAAATAAAGTTAGTTATGCGACATGGGAAATGAAAACAAATGTCGGCAAAACAAAACCCAAATCACACACATATGTGTTTTTGTGATGTTGTGCCAAGGACTTTTTTTAAAAACTTGCTTTCATTCAAATTTGACACCAATATGAACATCAAAAGCGTTGTTATTGCTTAACATCAAGTTTGATGAAGCTAATATTCAGAGGGATTAAATGCAATTTCTTTTGGACTTTATATTTCATGAAAGCTTTAGATTTTTAAGCCTTGCTTTGGATTTCATCATAGCATCCCCGAAGTGAAGTGCACAGGCATCAATCAATATCAAAGTGCGATGCCACCAATTTGTTTTCCGCAGAGCTTTCTACGGAAGATAGATTTCTGTCTGCCAAACTGTATCCCAAGCATTGCACACATAAACACAAAGATTCATGTCTGGTACCTTTTTGATGGATGTCCTCTTTTTTAAAAGCTCTCCCTCAGGCGGAGTGCAGAAAATGACAAATTTCTCCTTAGTCACTTTTTTAAGAATACATTCAAAGCACACCTTCTTAATTTGCCATTCTCAGAAAGTGCCCTGAAGCATTAAATGGGTTGTTGAGGGCTTGTGCGGTGAAGCAGCCTGGGAACCAGCGTCCTCAGGGACTGAAGAAAGTAAGAGCACTTCCCATCCATCTCAATTCACAAACTATTGGCTTATCCAACTCACATCCCCAGCCACTTAACATTGCCTTTGAAACACCATGAGCTGCAATTATTATGTTTTTTTATCATCCAGTGCAAAAGATCGTGTTTCGTGTGTATCAGGGGTCCATTGTGATGGTTACTAATTTGCTCTGGCAGCCAAGTGTTGCAGCTGCACACCAAGAATCAAATCTATTCTTTTGTTTGTCTCGTTAAAGGTGCAAGCCATTAGACGCCAAAACTTAATTTAATCCCAGGGCAAGTTCAAAAGTGTTAACTGTTTTCTTTCCTTTTCTGCTCTGCTTCAGGTGTTTCTACATCGTCTCAACCAGTATGCAGCCACCAAAATCGACAAAAACATCACAGAGGAGACCGTTAAGGTGAGGGTCAATCTGTGAGGTATGGGGCGGCATAATTAAGATTTGTAAAAAAAAAAATATGAAGGGCAATTGACTTTTACACTGAACACAGATCTTATTTTCATAACAGTAACCTGATCAATAAAAACACAGGAACTTACATTGGAAACTAAATAAAGTGGGCCTCTTTGTTTGGGGTTTGCTTTTAATCTAAAATAGCCAAGTTCTGAATGGAGAAAGAAGTAGTGGGCGATCCAGGAAGCAGCTGTAAATATAATCTATTTATAAGTGATTCCGGCTGGAGGATAATAAAGGATGCTCTCTCACAGTGGGAGTGGGACTGTTTTCAGTGAGCTTGCTTACTTTTGAAGGTAAATACACATTCAGTGGATATTTACTGCATGTCCTATGTTTTGGAAGATGTCTATCCATGCTAGGTTTTGTTTGGGAACATGCTGTACAGAGAAGGGTTTGAATAACGTGGGTCATTATGGGGTTGGGCTGTGACGTCACCAAGCAGCTGAATGGCATCCAGTCCTTTTGGAGTACAAAGGCATTGATGAAAATATACCAGATTTCTTGCTGTTCTTAGCTATTTTTGCCTTACAACACCCATAAAAGCCTAATGACTTAATGATTTATATTTCACTAGCTTCTTCCTCCATCCAGAGTCAGCATTGTTTTGTCCTTTAACATCACCACAAAAAGGACATAAAAGGGAGCAGAAGTCAACACCACATGAAGGCAACGTTTCCATACAACAGATCTTAAAAAAATGTACTTCTTTTTTAGCCTCTCTGTCGAAATATCTCTAATAATGTTTGAAATTTAAATATCAAAGACATCTAAAGCCAAGATGCCCATTTCAAAGAAACCTCAGTCTTTATTGCGTGGCCTCGGAAATTCCCTCGCCTGGTGCCACATGGCCACAAAAAAGCAGTATAAGTATAAGCAAATATACTAAAAAGACACATACACACTTTATGTATTTTTTACATCTCGTAGGTTTTATTCTCCAACATCGAGGAGATCCTTGCTGTTCACAAAGACTTCCTGTCCATGGTGGAAGAGCTGCTCCAGCCAGAACCTCATGCTCACCATGAAATTGGGCGCTGCTTCTTGCACTTTGTAAGTAACACATGCGACTGCCCTTACTCTTTTGCAAGTTGAAAGTTATCTTGCCACCTTTGATTATCATGTCACCATCTTGTCCAAGCTTGTATAGTTCAGTCACATCAATGCAAAGTCTGTTTCCAATAATCCTTTGTTCATCTAAAGAATTCCTCTCCTCCTTTACTATCAGAGCTCAAATGCAGTTATGGCGATAAGTGCTGCTGAAAATGATAAGACAAACCACATGTTGTCTATTCATCTCTCTGGATTACCCTTGATGAGAGAGTGCACATGTGTGATATGCTTGATACGGTTGTGATATACTGCTCACCCCTGCTATATATCACGTTTCTTTGATGCAGAGCCTTGAAGCACACTGGCATATAATAGGTTTCAAAGTCTAATAAATCTCACCATCCTTCTGTTGGGCTGGAGACAACGTCTCTGCCAGTAGGGCAGTGATGGAGCATTGGGCTGCTGCTGATGCAGAGAGAGAGAGAGAGAGAGAGAGAGAGAGAGAGAGAGAGAGAGAGAGAGAGAGAGAGAGAGAGAGAGAGAGAGAGAGAGAGAGAGAGAGAGAGAGAGAGAGAGAGAGAGAGAGAGAGAGAGAGAGAGAGAGAGAGAGAGAGAGAGAGAGAGAGAGAGAGAGAGAGAGAGAGAGAGAGACTCATTGAGAAAACCGGATATAATTCACAGCATAACTGAAAACTCACGATCATAATTCAGTCATGAGTGACCATGTGAGACCATTGAGATAACACTTGGACACATTTTCATCTCAAAATCCTTCGCTTTAGTGATTTGTTGATGCTCTAAAAGTTCCAAGAAAGAATTACACAATCTAGCTTTACTACAGAAACACAAGTAGGTAAGTAAGCCAGCTGGACAGTGGACTGCTCAAATCCCAAATCCCTCTGTGATTCAGGCCTGCAAATTGGTTCACGCTGACTTAAGACTCCACTCCTCCCTTTTGGACTACAGTAAAATCAGTTCCCAGGGCCAAAAAAATCATCTTTTTTTGAAAGTACATAAACTGACCTCTTAGAAAACATTATATATAACAAAGAGAGCATACTCTACAGCTAATCACAACGTTGTGTATTTGTAAGTGCCCCCGCTTATTGTTACGACAGTCATGTCTCTCCACATCACCAGCTTTGTCTTCTGAGGCAGAGCCACATGGCTGAAGACAGTGTACTATTTTTGCTGCTTTGTAGTGAGTGATTTAAAGGCTGTGTGGTCTGGTCCCACTGCTGCCTCTCAAAGACAATAGTATGAATGTCATGAGAACTGCTGTGGTGGAAAGTTGACAGTCATATGGCTGCAAGGCAGGATATGATTTGAGCCCCCCCCCCCACACCCACACTATATACATTATTTATTTCATGATGGAGCAGAGTGTGGAGAAGAATACATACCCACTCTGACTCTGTGGTCAGTTTTTTCCTTCTTTTCTCTCATTTTTGTCTTCTTCGTCTTCTGTATTGCTCGCTACGGCTTAATTTATTTCTTGATGCTCTCTCTTTTTTTTTTTTCTTTTTTTTTTTTTTTTTTACCATTTTCAGTTTGACTTTGTTGCCCTCTTTTTCTTTTTCTTCCTGTAATTTCTCCCTTTTACTACTCATGCGTCCTTCTCACCTTGTCCTTCTCTGTCCAATGCAGAAGAGCCGTTTCCAGATTTATGATGAATACTGTGGGAATCATGAGAAGGCCCAGAGACTGCTGCTGGAGCTCAATAAGATCAGGAGCGTCCGGACATGTTTACTGGTGAGAAGGGGCTGTAAAAGTGCACATAATGTCCAATTTGTAACATACGTGCAACCAATTAAAGTCTCAGAAGATCAGTACTCATGCACAAGTCAGAGTAACTATAATCAATCCATGCTAAGACACAAAGAATGGGCCAGTAATCAAGTCCAAGTGGGGTCATGCAAAACTGAACTTGAGAACTGCTCACATATGAAAACACACCTCAATGTCTTAGACATACAAACACACAGTCACCCATACATGGCAGTGTAAAACCCTGCACTTAATGTTCCAGTGTGTCTGACAGCTGATGCGACTCTGCCCCTTGTGTGGGCGAACTCCCTTTTCCTGTCCTGACACTCTGAGAAAATTACGCTTCCACAGGGGAGCATCATGTTGCTAGAACAAAAGATGACTACATCCCCACTGCTGGCTTGCGTGTGTGTGTGTGTGTGTGTGTGTGTGCGCGCGCCCTTTTTTTCTTCTCCATTGCCTCTCCTTTCACCTAATGCTGAGTTCTGTGTCTGATTTACTGTTCATTAGTGCCTTTAATCTAGGAAGCCAGAGGAGGTAAAGATATTAATTGACTTTGATTTAATGGGGTCTGGACATAACCTTCCATCAGTCTCCTGTTACCTTTTAACCTACACTTAGCTACGGGCTAATATACCTCAGGTCACCTCCTCAGCCTTGCAGTGACCAGAGTAGGGGATATCCGCTAACCCCCCATAAACCTTTGGCCGACTGGCTGCTATAAAGCCTGGTTTATTGTTTACACTGTAATCCAGTACCTCATTGAAATTTCAGGTGAAAGGGAGGTGAGAATGAATATGAGCAGTTGACCTCATAACCCGTCACCTACCACAAAAAAGTTAAGTTCACTTTGATTGACTGAAGGCAAAGGTTGTCTCTTATTTTATGATAAATCTAAATTTAGGGATGGCCATGTCTGTCCACCACTTTGGCCCAGACTGGATTGCCATGCAATTTAATGAAACACAGACATTAATGGTCCCCAGAGGATAAATCCGACTCACTCTGGTGATTGTTGCTGTAGTGCCACTAGCAGATCAAACTTTAAATGTGTCCAATAGTTTGCTTTATGACCAAATACCTGCAAAAATCAATGACATTCCCACCAGCCTCAGTTGTACTTAACTAAGATGGTAACAGTGATAAACATGGTTTCAACCACTGCCACACGTTATTACCACTTTAAGACTCTCTAGATAATGTATTACTCACCTAACAGTAGATATGACGAGAAACTTAAAACAAAAAGATCAGACCATATAACTCCTGTCCTTCAAAACCTTAATTGATTACCTGTTGTTTTCGGAATACAATTTAAATCCTCCTTTTTGGTTTACAAATCACATGCTGGTCTGGCTTTACAGTACATCTCAGACATGCAGTCAGTCTATAACCCCAGCTGATCTTGCCGGTCACAAGGTGGAAATCTCCTCCATGTGCCGAGAGCGCTTTCAAAGTCTGAGATGGCATTCAGTATTTATGCACCTAAAGATTGGAACAGTCTGCTGATCTCAGACACTGTGTTCTTTTAAAACCCAACTAAAGACATTTTCTTTTCACTAATTTCACACATTTTCTTTTAATTGAATCATAATTGTGTATGTATCCATTGATGTCACTGTTTATTTTATTTAGTTTTTCTGTAAAGCACTCTAAACTGCTTTTGTATAATATGGTGATATACATACAATACAATACAATTATAAATACTATTGATAAACCCTTCTGATATATTTTGCCAAAGACCTTTATTCTAACACCACTCTCTGGCATATTATTACATTTATTTCACCATGACTGCTAAAATCCAAAACAAATGCTGGACCTTCAACTTGCATCTACATCCTCTCCTCTTCTTTAGAACTGCATGTTGCTGGGAGGCAGAAAAAACACGGAGGTCCCCCTGGAGGGTTACCTAGTAGCTCCTATTCAGAGGATCTGCAAGTACCCATTGCTGCTTAGAGTGAGTATGGTCTTGTGCACGCTAACCATGTATTATGGAGATACCACACCCATATGCCACCTCTGTAGGGTTCTACTCCTCTTTTCATCCACCACCACCTAGTCATTAGTTAGGGCTGTCCCGTCCTATTCACATCAACCTCTCCCTCGCTAATGAAACACTGGTCTCGTATTCTGACACGTCTCTGCTTTAGTTCCCCAGCACAACCACAATGTAGGAATAACACAAGACCTATCATCACCTCCCATGCCCAGCTGCACATTCAGACCCTTTGACTGGGCTCATTCATACCTGCACTCTCAGTTGTTAGTTTTGAAATTTCCTTTTCCCAACGTGAAACGTGAGCGAAATTAAATACACTTTCAAAGGCTTTTTTTGAGTCGTTAATCTGCGCTGTCCCATCTGGTTCGTCTTGTTATGATCTATTAATTCACCCAGGCATTCTCTAAACAGCCACCAGCACGGGCACAGAGATGTAATAATAATAAGGGGGTAATTTGATGCTCTGCCATTTGAAGCCTTCCAGCTGCCAGGGCCTCCTTCTCTGAAATGACACTGATAGCCATCACTGGCTGCAGATATATCCAGAACAGTGTAAATCAGACCTATAGTAGCTGACATGCTGAGAGACTGTGTTTAGACTAAAGAGATTGCCATCTTTTTTGCTGGACCGTTGCATGCAGTAGCAAGGGTTTTAACCACTAAACTCAGGAACCACTGGAAGGTAAGCAAACATGGAGTGGATACGAAATTTAATATATTTTTCTTTCATGCTTTTCATGTTGTGTAAATTATGATTCAGAGCCAGATTTGCCACACATTTGATTTGATGTCTTTCGAAAGTAGTTTAGGTGCATTCATGAATTAATGTGTGTCTCTATTATCATGTATCTAGTTTTTGTGTGAGTGACTTTTCATGGTCTTTGCATATGCAGGAGCTGCTGAAAAGAACCCCTAAGAAGCACAACGACTATGCCCTGGTGCAGGAGTCTCTGCAGGTGATGAAGGCTGTGTGCTCCAGCATCAACGAAGCCAAGAGACAGATGGAGAAGTTGGAGATTTTGGAGGAATGGCAGTCCCATATCGAGGGCTGGGAGGTAGGCCTGAACATAACTGTGAACACTGTGTTGAATGATTTTATTCTCGGCCAGTAAATTCAGTTTAAATGGCTGCATTGACATTACTGTGTTGCCTGAGTTGTCTTGTAGGGTTTTCATTTTTTAAAACACAGTCAAGCCCCTGTCAAAGCTCAAAGTCATGACATAGTTAAAGCCACTTAGCCCCATGCCAGCAATTCAACAACAATTCCATGTGGCATGACTTTTGTCAGCCTTTTAAGCTTTCTTGTTCTCTCTGGGAACAATGACTTGTATTCACAATGGTCAAATTCTTTCCGCCTGGATGAGCCTGTAGATAAAGCCGTCACGCTTTAGGGTCACCGATCCAATCATCATCAGGTAGACCGTACTTCTTAGTCTGGAGGGTTGCCTTTAGATTAGTTTTCTTCCTGAGTTGTGGGATGCCTTAATATGGGGTCAGTAGGCCTAATGGTGGTTGGAAAGAGAAAACTGTAATTGTAAGGCAAGAGGCTAGAATGCTTATGTAATTGATCAGGCTTCATGCAATGAGGGCCTAAAGGCTTCCTGGATATGCAGACAAAGACATAGCCAGTGTTGATACAGCTTCTGACTAAGGTGTAGCCGTGTAGGCAGATTGGTTAATAAAACACAGACTTTTAGCTCAAATTTGAGTGAGACAAGATACGGCAGAGCATGATCACAGAGATTTTCAAGTTTCTGTTTTAGTGTTAGCAGGGCATTTAGAAAGGCTGGTTTGCCTAATAGTTAAATGTACTGCAGACAACAACATATTGAATCCATTAATATAGATGCAAACAAAAAATCATGGCTTCTAATGGATTTAGACAGAAAATAAGAAGTATATAAACAAATCTGTCACACTTACTAAAGGAGAGATAATCTAATTATTAGGTCAGAAAATAAAAAACTGTAGGTGTACTCTATATACACACACATACACACACACACACACGAGCCTTAATGTTGGGTTTAGTCTTGCACACGACATGGTCCTGGCTGTAGCTACTCTGCGGTTTCCCCTCAGCACTTTTTATTAATTGTAAACATTAGCTCATTCTGGACCCTCTGACTGCTGCACACCAGGCTAAATGAGATGGAACTGAGAAGAAGAGAGGAGAAGGAAAGGAAAAAAGGAGTGAGAAAGCTGAGTGATGGTTGCATCTTGCATTTCTGTGTGGGTGTCTGAGGAATGATGGAGGGATGAGGAGGGATTGTGAGAGCTGCTGTTTTTCCGTTCCTGTTCCTCCGCCCGGGCTGATTGCTTGTTAGCGCTGACCTGCTCCACAGCTGGCCGCCCTCGGGGCATCCTGGCAGGTTCACCTCGCGTGGGAGAAACAGGGCGATGGCCTGCAGTGGTCACCATGGTGTCGACTGCCAGCATTTGTCAGGGCGGTGATTGCCAGTTGGTTAGTGTTGCAATTGTCTGTGTTTTGTCACTGTTTACCATAGAAATATGTTCATTTTAGTGCAGCGGACGGATAGTAGTTTCCAGTTGTGTTTCACTTCACGTTCTGTTCTCTTATTTAAGTTTAATTATAGATCCGAAAATCTACTTGAGTTGTGGAGTTTGCTTGATTTGGCTTCTTTAGTTTAAAGAATTTAATTAAAATCCTCTCATCTCACCAGTCAGCTGACAAATACCACTTCATAGTTCAACACAAACGTTTCTACCATGCTTTTTCCTTAATTAATGGCATATCCTGCTTTGTCATTCCTAATTTTTTCATCCATTTCTGCAGTTGTTATGTCTGGCTGCTGTCTGGCTATAAAAATAGAGAGATGAAATTTAGATGAAACAGATGACTGAGGGTTTAAAGTGTTGCTTAAGTTTCTGAATACACCCTCTGTGGAGCATTGGCTTGGAACAAGATGAATGTGAAGAGTGATAGAAAAATGCTGCAGAGAAAAAGAAACTCTAAAGAAGGCTACACCAGAAGAAGTAAATGGGCAGAGGGTTCTGTTAACCATGCATGGAACATGAAGGGGAAGTGTCTGTTCTTCCATTAAGGAAATGCATCTCTATAGTCTGGGCCACTGTGATGTTGCTATTGGCCCCTTCAAGTGACCAAGACAAGTTGGCCTTTCCATGTCTGGTGTGCACATATTCACTGGCTGCAAATTAGTTTAACATCTGGTCATGAGCTGGGGAGTTAAAAGGCCCCTGAAAGAGCGGGAGACTAAAGAAAAGTGTTGAGGAAGGAATGAAAGAGATAGAGGAATAGACTGGGGAATCAAGAGGAGGGGAAGAGAGTGAGGGATGATCGGAACAAGGGAAGGGAAGAGGATAAAAAGGGCGAGGAGAGAGAGAAGGAAAAAGCGGGATAGGTTTTGGCCCGCTGATGTCTCCAGCAGGAGGAAATGCTTAGCACATTTTCCGGCTCTGTGCGCATGGGAGTTATTTTTAGCTCTGAGGGCCGATCAAACGTGGTACATAAATTCCCAGTGCAGGCAAGGTAAGGGAGAAGACAGCACACTTTATCACTTGCAGCAGGAACCCCAACCAATATGGTGACCAGGCGCGACAGTGCAACACATAGTTTGACTGGACGGGATGTTATTCTATAGAAGCTATTAACGGCCGTGCATTTTAAAGTCCCACAGCAATCTGCTCTGAGGAAGCAGGCAGTGTTTTTACAGACCCCTGAGAGAGGGAACAGGAAAGGCTGGGCTTTGTAATCCCTCCTCCTGTTCAGACACTATGTGTGAACATTGAATGGTATAGAAATTATTTGTAGAAACTTTCTCTTTCAGATAAAAAAAAAAAAATCACATTAAAGTGGTTTGCAAGTTTGAATACCTTCTTTCCCGCATTCCTCTGTGTCAATCCTTGTCCAAGCATCTGTTTCACTCTCTCTTTTTCTCTGTTTGCTTGACCTTTTGCCTACATGTCTGTTTGCAGGGCTCCAATATCACAGATACATGCACGGAGATGCTTATGCACGGCGTCCTCCTAAAGATTTCAGCTGGAAACATTCAAGAGAGGATTTTCTTCCTGTTTGACAAGCTTCTGGTCTATTGCAAGAAAAAAACCCGGTGTGTTGACCCTCTCTTATTCAATACTCTACAGGCAAAATCCACAAAGCAGGAGATTAATTCAAATTCTCTTCACAGTGTGTATTTTTTAAGAGACAGAATCAAAATATTGTTCATGCTCATTTAGAATTTCCTCTGTCTCTGCACTCCTACAGAATATTTAGAGCATGGACATTATAAATAATTCACTGCGCAAGTTCCTTTACTTTTTTAAGGAAAAGAGAGCAGTGCACTATGGGAAGCATTTTAGTTTTTTTAGTGAGGGAGTTGAAAGAAGTTATGCAGTAGAGGAGACACGTGAGAGAAGGATTTAGGAGTTTTTTTTAACTTGGGGAAACAGTGACATATGATTAGTCTAGGTGGGGATATTAACCATCTGTGGACTCTTTTTTGAGTTTATTAATCTTTCAGGTAGTTTCTAAGGAAATATACTAAATAATATGACATTTATTATGGTCAGTACAAGTTGAGTCAGGAAACTCTTGCTGATTGCCTAGTCGACCATTGTTGTGCTTCTGAAGGCAGACGAACACTTGCCAGATCTGTGCTGCTCACACTGAGCTACTGGTGCAGCTGCTAACAGTGTTCCAACATTCATTGTACGCATTTCTGGCAGGTTTTGTTTACCCACCACCAACCAAGCTGCCTGCTGCTTTGATTTGCTTTTACTCAACACGCTGTATACAGTGTAGTGTCTGCAGGTAGTACATAAAAGAAGATCCACAGATAACTGAAGAAAGAAAGAAAATAAAGTGTGTTGCTCTGACCTTAGATTGAATAACTTGTCTAAATTAGATTCATTTTTCTCACTTAATGTGGTTCGTACACATGGACAAACATCAGATGATTATAATTAGTCTCTTTTAAAACCATAAATGAACTGTGAGTGCTACTAATTACACAGTAAGTAATAACATGAAAAACCTTATTAGCTAATTCTCATGGTTGCTTCTCTCTATCCAAGGCGTTTAAAAAACAGCAAGGCGGCCACAGAGGGTCCTCGCTACCTGTTCAGAGGGAGAATCAACACGGAGGTGATGGAGGTGGAAAATGTGGATGATGGCACGGGTGAGTGGACAAATGAATTTTCTTTCTCTGTGCTCACTCTCGCTCTCTCTCAAATCCTCATTTTTCATTTCAGCACTCCTGCCAGCAGCGGTTTAAAAATATGCCATAATAACCCACGCAGGAACGTTGACAACATGTGATTTTATACTTGGATCGCCGATCGAAAAATGAGATTTACCTATAAACATTTTTTTTTAGACATCCTATAGTTACATATCCTTGGGACTGTGCTGCTGCTGGTACTTGGTGAACTCGAGTGCTTGTGTCTCTTGGCCTCGCATAGCCACTGATTATCATTTATATTTGTAGAAGCCATCATTTCCTCTCCAGCAGACCTAGATGGGCCGTAATATTGGGTGTTTTTGCTGAGAGATGGATGGGGATTGGGACTGGAGAGGGAGGATAAACATGTGAGGCAGGCGTCGGTGCAGTAACTCTTGGGTGTTCTGCACCACAGGCGGGAGATCTCAATCTGAAATCCAGGCGACAGGAGTATTTTAGCTTGGATTTCTATGTAATGAAAGCACCGCGACTTTTTCCCAGGCACACACTTGCTGCCTGAGGTTGCAAAACACCCTCTAGGCATAGCATATAAAGTACACTACAGTGTAGATGCTTTTAGATGATTGTAATGGTTTGCTTTTTGTTACACCCTTAGAGGGAGAAAATCAGAGGTCAGATTTAACTTTGGGTCAAAGATTCATTTCCATTTTTAGTTTTTTAGTTTTTTTCTTTTTTTATTATATTTTTAATGTTAATATTTCAGCATAGGCGGTGAAGTTCAAAGGAGCCATCACCACTCTGGGAGTATTCTGAACACTCAGTAGTAAATAACGCTGATGAATGGTTCTTCTTCTGCATGTGTGTCTCCTCGTTTATCTCATTAAAGGAGAAGAGTGATAATCAATGAAGCACTCAATAGTGAGGCTATGAGGGCCGGTACTAGAGGTGGGAAAAATGAGTCCACAGCAAGTTTTTGCACTGAGATAGAGTACTTTATTCTCAGTAGTTCTATGATGGATCTTGTTTTTGGAAAATAGACCACAATCTACTGTCTAAGAAAGCCTTTTTCATCAGCTAATGTGTTGTCTGTTCTGGTCTATTTCCTGTTCTTTCCTGTAAGCGTCCTAGTTTTGCTATTGCGTTATTTTGCTTTGTTTTCTCTGAAGAGAATCATTGGAGTTGTGCCCTATGTTATTGTTGTTTATGCCGTAACCCTGTTTAGTGTAAGCCCGACTTCCCAACAGCACCGTGTCATGATGAGTGCGACCACTGATTGATGGCCCTCCCCTTCAAACTACTCTGAACCTCAATGAGTCAAAAAAAAGTGGATTTGCGTCGTTCCACCCCTCGGGAGGAGAGGACTTTATAAAACTAGTGAAGTCAAACTTCTGTCTGTGTTACAGCTGACTACCACAGCAGTGGGAACATAGTTAACAACGGCTGGAAGATCCACAACACGGCCAAGAACAAGTGGTTCGTCTGCATGGCCAAGACCCCGGAGGAGAAGCAGGAGTGGCTGGAGGCCATCATGAAAGAGAGGGAGCGAAGGAAAAGTAAGAAGGCGCTTCAGTGTATCAGTATTAGGGTGGGGGTCGGTCAGTTAGGGAAAGTCTTTTTATTTTTTCTTCTCAACATCTGTCTTGAATCAAATAGCTGAGAATATATGCTGTGTTTGGGAAAATCAATACAGAACCATTTAACTTAAATAATGAAAAAGTTAGTAAATCCCAGCCCTGAATATTTATGGGCTCTGCATCTAAAAGTCAAAGAAAAAGTGAGTGATGCAGTGATATTGGGTGTGTCTTTGCAAACCCATTTAAAACAGTGTTAAAACAGATTAGCGGTTTGTCACTCGTACAAGGAAAAGACGTTTTCTGTTTCAATTTTACACATTTTGAGATTGTGCACATGATAAACTCTTCATAGTGTCAGTCATTAACGTTGCCTGAGACTATTAGCACAGACACTGAAAGGCAATGCTAATTATCTTGAGACATTATGAGACATTAACCTTCTCCAGCTTGTAATTGATGTCACATCTAGTCGAGGAGCTGAGTGCAAAGATTGTTAATGTCATGATATTGACAGGCTTTTTTTTGCACCCTTCCTCCTCTGCTGCATAGGTCTGAGGCTCGGCATGGAGCAGGATACGTGGGTGATGGTGTCAGAAAAGGGAGAAAAGCTCTACCCCCTCATGGCCAAGGGTAACCTCATAAAGGACCGTAAACGCAAGCTCACCACCTTCCCCAAGTGCTTCCTGGGAAGGTAAGATTCCCGCCGCTAACCTCGACACTTTGGTTTGTCCGGCGAGGACGCTGCTGAGCGTTCAGTCCTTGGTGGTTTCCTCTGTGTCACATCAGTGTGATCTCTGTAACTGCGAGGGAGTAAGTGATTTATGTTTAGTAGGCAGAAAGGCCTTGTACAGTGTTCAATAATATTAGCACCTACAGCATATGGCAATATCTTCAGAGCAGATTACACTGAACGCTTTTGTAACATAGATCAGTTTCTCTATCCCTGCTTTCATTTTTTTAAATTGGCAAGATTTTCTAAAGACAGCAGCTGGGAAGAAGAAAGTGTTGGCGCTTTTTGTTCAGGAGGCTGTGTGTCATGTAGATCTGCAGTCTCAGTCATGGGAAAATCAAATACAGACAGATTTAGCCCATGAATCTTATTTAGGGATTATTGGTGTGGTGTCTGGGGACGGATCGGGCATTGAATGCCAGTCGTAAATCATAGGGAGATATCCCTGTGCAGCTCAGCTGACTGCCCGCTCTCTCCCTCGCCCATGTTAGATTACAATAAGCTCTCTGCTGAGGAATCCATGAGGTAACTGCAGCAGAGGGCCCATTATGCCAGAAGGCAGCTGTGTGTGTGTGTGTGTGTGTGTGTGTGTGACACTAAGTAACATTGTTTCTTCGTGCCCTTGGGTTTCCACAGCTATGCCAGTACACTTTTCATGTTTACTTTTAATAAGTCTAAACATGCCTATCTATCCTCCATTTGCATTTGGTGAGAATATTTACTGTAAAGGGTGCTTTGCTCAAAATCCTGTCTCTGAGCTATTTTAAGCATGCATTAGTTGATGCCCCCATTTCAGTATTTTGCTTTCATCATATAAGATGTGGATGTCTTGCTGTCATATTGGCTTGCCAGGTTTTCATGCAAGTAAATTAATAAAAAAGTTGGTTTGAACTAAGTTTGCCCAGGATTTATTCCTGTACAGAAACAATCTTTAAATTTAGAATCTAAATACATCAACATTAAAATTTTAGGGGGCACGCACTGTAACTCCGATCATTGATGTACGTGAGAGCCAGAACCATGCAACCCTAAATCTACCTGCTGTTAAATGATGTTCCTTTCATTGAGCCTGAAAGATTTTTACAGGAAATCTCGATGGGATATCACACCTATTTCTCTCCTGTACTGGGAATGCACAAAAAAATGTAACCTCAATTCTTAAGTAATTACTCCCACATTGCAGGCCTTTGGGGAGAAGCACACATTGTGAGAAGGTGACAAAGCTGGATCAGGATAATAAAATCTGCAAACATCTGGCTGCAGCAGAAGAGCTCTCCATGTTTGAAAATGAAAATCTTTATAGAGTGACGACACTATGCAATTTAAAAGGGGGTATGAATAATAAATAATAATAATAAATAAAATGATACATTTTCACCAGACAGTTGGTTGGATGTTATTTAAACTGTGCTCCAATCTTGACTCTTAAAATCTCAAAACAAATTTGCCTTGTAAACGCCCCGCTACATTTTAGGATAAACCATGTTTTCCATTTGTTTTAAATTTTTACAGAAATGTTTTGACTGTAATCACACTGAAAATCACCCAAGCTTAAACAGCCAGTTCAAAATCCCTGTTATTTTTAAACGCAAGTAGAGAGAAAAAACAACCAATTGGACATAGTTGTGGCCATGTTACATCGCATGGTGGTTTGGAATAAGGAGTTACTTTCTCCTTTGGTCCACGCAGACAACACCAGATCCCTCGCGGTCTGCAGGAGGAATGGATCTGTTGGCTAAAAAGATTAAAAGGATCCAACATTGGTCATATGTGGGCACTTCGCTGAGTCTGAAGAGATCATATTGTGAGAAAGCAGCTCAGGGAAGCTCCTTCTGAAAACCTATCCTTCTATATACAACTTGGCCAACACCTGTATGACCACTTGGGTGAAAAGACTTCTCTGGCCCCTCTGTACTTCCCCTGTCTGAGATGATTATGGAGATGATTACATGTGGGCGTAATTGGTGAATTGAAACCAGCATGGTATGTCTGTGATGAAAGCCACATTGCCTATGGCTTCAACTCAGCCCACTCTCTCCATTGTGAAATGCGCTGCCTTTATTCTCTTTCTACGCCGCCTCCTTTTTTTTTTAAAGGCTGAAGGCTATTTTTGGGTCTCAAGCTCCTCCCCTTTAAGTGGTACAATCGCATTTGTGGTTTGGTTCCTGTGACAGTGTAATTCATCAAAAAAAATGTGTGTGACAGCCACCTAGCTTGCAGTTATCATCCAATTTCAAAACTGGAATGAACAGAAAAACAAAAGAGATCCAAAGTGTGTCTTTTCTGCACACATGACAGAGAATAGTGTCTGCGTGTTGTGATAGATATTGATGAAAATCCCTTTAAGAGCTAAATGAAAAGGTTAGACATTCTATAAGAAATGCTCTTTGTCTTTGTCAGACTTTGCTCTTTCTTTCTGACATTACTTGGAATACAGCTTTTGCTCTGTCAGCACACACAAATGATACATTTAATCAGAAGCTGAATAAAAAGACTTCTGCTTTTGCTGCATGTGGAGGTAGACAATATTTCATACATCGTTTAATATACCTTACCAATAGTGTACGATACTGTCTGGGATTTGATTATCTTTATATAGTGACATAGAGAAATTTAAAACAATAGTTTGACATTTTGGGAAACACTTATTCGCTTTCTTGCAGAGACTTAGATGAGAAGATTGATTTCACTCTCATGTCTGTCCGCTTAATATCAAGCTACAGCCAGCAGCCGGCCAGCTTAACTTAGCATGAAGACTGGAAACAGGAGGAAACAGCTAGCATGACTCTGTCCGAAGGTAACAAAATCCACCTACCAGCACCTCCAAAGCTCACTAATTTACAGTATTCATCTTGTTTGTTTAGTCTGTACAGAAACTGAAGTGTAAAAAGGTAAAGTTGCAGTTTTACAGTTGACAGTCTCCACTGAATGGCAAGCCAAGGCCCTTGTCAATTTTACACTTAGGTTTTCACACTTTTTTGTGTGGATTAAACAAATGGGATGTAACATGCTAATTAATGAGCTTTAGAGGTGCTACTAAGAGTATTTTGTTACCTGTTATCAGATAGAAACAGACTGTTTCCAGTCTTTATGCTAAGCTAAGCTAAGCTAACCGGCTACTGGCTGTAGCTTCATCTTTAGCAGACCGATGTGAGTGGAATTGGTTTTCTCATCTAACTCTAAATAACCAAAAGCTTTCAAACTTTGGCATTCATGAAGGACTCCATCGTTCATAGTAAATAGTTAATTGACAAAACACTTGGTTTTGAGGGCCTTTAAAGCCTGAATTAAAGTAAGTGAGAAATGTTGTTTTTTTTTTCTCTCAGAGACCAAATCCCAATAGTCATACTCAAATGATCAGTGAAATGATGGTTACAGTAATAAGTCTTTAAATAAATATTGGGATCTTTGATTTGTTCAAGTTCACTCTGCTCCACATGTAGATTTCAATTGCACGAAAACTGTTTGTATGTGACCCTAATCTGCTCGAGGCCATGAGAACTGCATAGTCCAAACTTTCAGGGTGTTTTTCCTTCCATGGTTAAGGTACAGAGGTTGACAAATTGACGTTATAGACGTAGGTTTTTCCCCTGTGGTCTGTTGCGGAGGGAAAAGACGCCAAGGATGAGTGGTTAAAGAGTGACGGAGGTGGGTTGTTTAGTCAGTTGTTTCTCTGAAAACGTTTGTAAGTGCCCCTGTTGGCTCGACACCGACAGCCAACCACCTCCGTCATGGACTGGAAGTGAATTCCACGGAATTCCAGTGGTGCTGCTGGCCATGTTTGTTTGTCTTTTATAGGGATAAGGGACATCAAGGATGTAATCGGATAGGCTGCCACTCTGCCTGTCCTCAACCCTCTTTCTCTCTCTCTCTTTCTGAGTCACTAAATTATAGAGAATTATCCCATTTAGCTCATTTGGGCCCTCAGAGGATCGGATGCTGTGTTTGTTTTTCTGGCGGTTGGTGTGTTTCCTCATCCTACTAGTAAATGATGCAGAACACAACGTATCATGCATTTACCATCATGAATTTCCCAAGATCCTAATAAATTGTTCGGATTTAATCTTGTTACATTGTACGTCTAAAATAAATAAGATTAGGCAAGGCAGCTTTATTTGTATAGCACATTTCAGCAACAAGGCAATTCAAAGTGCTTTACATAAAAACGATTAAAAAAAATTAAAAACAGATAAAATACGAGAATAAGAGTTACAGTACAGTATAAGAAATTAAACATTAAAGAGCAGTTAAAAACAGTTAAACATTTTTAAACATTAAACATTTTTTGTCACCATATCCACTATTGGTCCCTCTGGGACGTGTGGTTTACTCTGCTTGCCACCCATCTTGGCATGGAAAAGTACTTTTATTTTAAAATATAGTCGTCACTATAAGTCTTAGTTTCTTTCTTTGGAAAAACTTCGCAAAAACCCTTTTGGTTGAAATTTACACTTTTTGAAATGAGATTTTGATTAGTGATCTGATGTCAACCAGTTGAAATTCACACTTTGTCGTAATTCGTGATCTTATTTCAACCTTAAACCCTTTTACTGTTCGTAAAAGGCTGGTTCTTAGTAAAACCCACACAATGAAATCTGGAGTAAAAAAAAAAAAAAAAACTAAACAAAACTACAAACTAAAGCCTGCTGCTTGTTTCAACAAACAGATGTGGCCCCCAGCAGTAAATAAATCATTCATCTTTGCCAAGATAGTGTTTGTTGCCATAGTCACATCAATTAAGAGTAAATGTTGTTCATAGTAAGTTTTTAATAATTTACAAATTATCAAGGGTGAATCTAAAGCTCTCTCCACTGATCACACACATTCTCTTTTATGGAGTGATGATGGGATTACTATGGGGATGTTGTGTAAGTTTGTTGTGTTATCCCTGAGTGAGTATATGTGTTTTTATGTCAGTGTTGTCTTTTGGGTTTCCCCAGTGAGTTTGTGTCTTGGCTGATGGAAATCGGTGAGACAGACAACCCAGAGGAAGGGGTTCACCTAGGTCAAGCTCTGCTGGAGAATGGAATCATCCACCATGGTTTGTTCTCAGTTTCCTCCTTTTACTTTCTCCCACTCAGACCTGCTTTATCATCCTTTGCTGTTCCATATCTATAACCTAATCTACCACTGACTCACTTTGTGTTGCACGGTGTAGAGCATGTAAATGCCTGTCAATGCCTGACCTAACCTCTAGCCATGTCCAATGAATGTTCCTCAATCAACAAGCAGTTTCACAAGACTTTCCCTCCCTGGCTTGAGCCTAAAATGCAGACGCAGCTGTCTTATTTATGTCTTAGCAGGTGTCCCATTTAAACACTCCCTTGACACAATATTTAGGTAAGGGATTATAAATGTTAATCTCTTCTTGCCGTAATGTTTGTGTGATATTTGCTCAGTGGCTATTTTGTGGCTTTGGGTAACGAGTGTATTCAGTGCATGAGGCTTAAGCTGGCAAATGCTTTGCATTCACACTAAATGGTGCGTACTGCTCTCCATGTATTCTCTCCTCAAAAGAGTAGGGCCCCAAGCCAAGTTGTATCTTAAATCACTCAGGGTTGCTTTATTGCTTCCTCACAGAGAAATGAGACTGAGCTTTAGAGCTGTTCCTGACAGAGAGGAATAACTCCGAGCCCCTCTGAGCTCTCTCTCTCTCCCACAGTGCTGTTAGAAGTGCCCATGTGAAAAACGATAGAATATCTTTTCATAAAAACCTTTAATGGAACCCGCACGGCTGCAGCCAAGAATACAGAGCCAACTGTTATTACTGTTTTGGAGGGCCTTCGACAAAGTCCCCTAAAGCAAGAGGAGCAGGGAGCTCTGAGCAGCAGTGTTATCTGTGACCACTCTGTATGAAGTTTGAGTCTTCCTCTTGTCTGGAAAGCTTGTTTCACCATGCCTTGCTTGGCTTGAATATGTTTTTAAACCTTTTTATACTTTCAAATTTGAAGCAAGATGAATAAAGCGCCTTTAGGGTCTGAGACTCTTTCACGTTTCTTCTTTCAGTCTGGCACTTCTCCTTTCAGAAACCTCCTTATGTCTTGAATTGCCTTTTTAGTCACAGACAAACACCAGTTCAAACCTGAGCCTGTACTGTACCGCTTTCGTTACGACGATGGCACCTACCACCCCAGAAGTGACATGCACGATGTCATATCTAAGGTAACAGTGCAACAGTACAGCCTAATTAATATAAATCACATTGTACACACCTGTCACTGACCTAATCAAAATCTTCTCACTTTTTTTTTTCTTAGGGCGTTCGGCTCTTCTGCCGTCTTCACAGCCTCTTCACTCCTGTCATCAGGTAGGCGGCCATGTTCTTTCCCACTCCATCGCAACCCAGCCAGGTGGGGCCCCAGTAGCTTAGCATCTGGCTCTTGCTTCTAAAAGTAGCTCCACCACAAAGCAGGAGTGGAGGAGAGAAATATCACGGTGAACCATGAGCTCATTGTTTTTAAGAGGAACAGACTTAGGAGGAATTTGCACAGGTGGTGATGTTGTGGCCTGTGGGGGATTGGCTTGGCAAGTTTTATCTGCCCGGTCTCAAAACACAGACGTGGTGAAGAAGATTGAGTCTATCAAATGATATAAGTAGTCTGTGTACATGTGGGACACCGATAAATGGATAACATTGTGATCCCTTTTTGCTTTTGAGAGTTCATTTTCAGCATTTATTAGCCTGTTGGAAAATGTTGGTATGGTTAACCATCAACGAGGTCTCATTCTTGAAATAGTTGTTGTAGTAGTAGTGGTAAGCAATCCCCACTCTAGGCCATCTTACTAGCTTCACCTGGAACTTTCAACCCATCAGATGGTCTTTATCGGCAGTCTGTTCTTGGCTGCGGTCAAGCCTGAACACAGATGAAAAGTCCTAAAAGTGCTGTGGATTCAATTTTTAAGAGCTATGGACCTTGTATGTCCACAAATCCATCTCCATGAAAACTATATTAAGTCTATTGTAATATGGTTGAAATGGTTGGAAAAACCTAGTATGTAGACCTTGAGTTGTGATTGTTTTATCAAAGGATATTGCCAGTTTTTGCACTTTCCCCTGTTTCTGAAGCCAAACCTACAGCTGATTTTCTTTTCTTTGTTGTGGTTGCTTTTCTATGTTTGGGTCACATGGCTCAATCCATACATCACAGATACAAATCGCCTAATTTCTGTTATAAAGCATTTTAAAGGGCCACTCAGTTACAATACGCAGGTCTTGCACATTTCAGTGTGACCGACAGCATATTTATCCTGTGCTCTTGAAGGCCTGACACTGAGTCATGCTGCAGGAGGCAAACATTGATTACAATTCTTCATCATACAACATGAAGCAAAATAGCTATTTTGATATATGTAGTTCAACACCGTTGTTTTCAATACCGAATTCGGAATGATATGTTATTCAGATTTACACTTGGAATGATAAAAGTAAGCAACCAGTTAGTCATCTTATATTGGTAATTAGTGTAAACATGTGAGAGCAGAAAAGTCCAGCATGCCCATGAAATAGTCACTTAAACCCAAATGCGAAACAGGTGTTTTTTTTTTTAGCAATTCTAGCACATGAAACATCCCTTTGTCTAACAGAGTTAGAAGTGGAGCAATCTCATTTTATAGGAGTATTTTGTTGGCATTCTTTGGTGTGCTGTGTTGTTTTTTTAAACTCCATTTGAAGTGTTTGAGGAGCAGGCTGCTAATGTGTTTGACCGCAAAGCACTGCATCAAGGCTGCCTGTTTATGCTGGATTTCAAATGGCCTAAAAAAAAGCTTTAATTTCACAACAATAAAACTGTGTCATAGCTGGAAGGGGGCACTCTGATCCTGCATGTATTCCAGCATAGAAGCTGCTTCTCTGTATTTCTGTTTAAAGCAACTACTAAAAGGCAAAAGGCCGTGTATGTGTGTGCTCGAGAGTGTGTGTGTGTGTGCACATGTGTGCATGTGCGTGTGCGTGTGTGTGTGCGTGTGTGTGTGTATGTGTGTGTGTGCGCGCCAAACCTCTTGATGTAAATGCTCTATTCTCACTGAGAGCCCAGTACAATGCATCACAGGGCCTGGGAATGCCAGAGTTTAATTGGAGCAACCAGCCACTGCCTAATTAGGTATAATTTCCTGGCAGAGCGAGACAGATGAAGTGAAATGAGGAACGTACACTATGCCACCCCTGCACAGCTTCTTCCTGCCTCACGCCCCGCTTTCCTCACAAGAAAACACAAGAGAATCACATTGCGCAGTTTCAAATGTCCACTATAGGCTGATACACAGTACACACTGTTATACGTTTAATCATGCAATGAGAAAATATATTCAATATACACACAGGCTGCAAACCCACACAATACAGCAAAGGTCACTCATAAATGATCTTCATACAGAATGGAAAAACTGGTATTTAAGTTCAGCATCTAATAAATATTGAGTTGAGTTTTCTTCATTATGCTGATAAGTCCTCCAGAAACTCATGATCTTTGATGGATGTATGTGTAGAATTTTTTAAATAACTAACGATATGGGGCACTGTTCTTGAGTAATTAATCAGAACTGAAACAGTTGATTGAATCTTGAACTTTCAGCATCCTCTGAATAATATATTCCAAAGAATGCTTTGAAAATGCAGCATTTACCTCCATCATCCATTTACCCCGAACAAAATGTCAAGGCAAACTTTCCTCTTTGGACAGCAAGTTTAAAAACCACCTCCCTGACCTTTCCCTCTGTTACTCCTCAAACTGTTTCCTCATGCCTAACATATGGCTGCCTACTGGACCTGTTCACCCCCCCATTTTTCACTCTGACAGCATCACTGTGCACCAGCCGCTGTAGCCCCAATCTCCCTTTCTCTAGTATTCCATTTAGGGGAAAAACAAGGTTTCTCTTGCTTCTCTTCTGGTTGTTTATGCATGGCACGGCAGGCCAACGTGCCTCAAGGGTTAATACCAACACTACCGTCCTCATCAGAGACCAACACAGGCTGTCAAATACAGTTACACAACAGAATGTTCCATTGTGGAGGAAATGACAGCATTCGGCCTCACGCTTCACATTCTGAACAGCTCCAGACAGCTGAGATTGGACTTTAACTTGGCCCACGTGTCATGTTTGACTTGTCTGAACTGTGTGTGTGTATGTGTAAGACAGGCATGTGTATGTGCGGTTGCGTGTGTGTCTGAGTGAGTGTTTGCATGTGGTGGAGTGGTGTAAGTCACAGTGGTTCTGGACTTTCCCAGCCCGCAGCTCGGCCCCTGCGTGTCCCCGGGGAGGCCCCTGCGTTCATGGGAAAAGTCACAGCTCCATTTCAGACGGCATTCTCGGGGTCTGTCTGTGTGGCAGTGTGGGTAACACTGGGAACAGCAACACCAGACTAACATGGGGAACCCCACGGCCAAACACTGCAGGGGCCGTTACCAGCCATGCCCGGAGGAATGCTGTTTTGCTGTCACCAACTGTCAGAAACGTACTTAGATTTATGACGCAACTGCCAGTGCTTGAAAAATGACCAGGCCTTGCTGACAGTGGAGCCCTCTTTTAGGCTCCATCACTATTTGTATTTCAATAGACTTAGGAATTACAGCTTTACATGTTCACCATCTGGTTTTATTACAGTTGAAGTGAATCACAGAGTTGAATAGTAACAATGGCGCAGTCCAAGTTTGAAGGTAGAATTTTGTTTTCTAATCCTTCTCATGAAGTGTTCTGCTTTTCTGCCCATCCAGGGATAAGGACTACCATTTGCGGACCTACAAATCAGTGGTGATGGCCAACAAGCTCATAGACTGGCTTATTGCACAGGTAAACCCTAATTTAGCTTAATCCACAGTAATTGATGAGCAGTATTATCGTAATATCAACTTTCATTGGAAGTATGATAATGATATGATCATAAAGTGTACAGTCAAACAAAATGTCCAAATAAATGAATGAAAATCTAAGCATTTTGTAACTCCAAAGGTTAGAAAATTTGCTTTGTTTTATTTGTAATTTATTTGAAAAGTTTTCATGAGCGATGCATAACTTGAAAGATATCAATTCCATTCTTGTATATGTAGTTTTGCGGCTCACGTCGCATGTGCAACAGAGAAAAGAATCTGAGACAACAAAGCCATCTGACGTAAGGCTCTCAGCGGAGCTGAAAGGAAATGGAGAAAGAAAAGCAGAATTGAATCGACAGCTGAGCTTTATTGACTTTGACAGGAAGCTTTGAGGTTGACAGATTGATAGTCCTGTTCAGGATGACAACAAAGAAATGATATGTATATGGCCACCACCACAGAATCAATGGCAGACATCACATGTTTGTGTGTGTGTGTGTGTGTGTGTTTTGTGTGTGTGTGTGTGTGTGTGTGTGTGTGTGTGTGTGTGTGTGTTTGGTAGCTCATATGACTGGGATTGACCCAGTCCAGTGGAATAGTTCTCACTCCTTCAGTGGGACTGCGAGAGCTGTCACACTATGCTGTCTAAATATGATTTTGGCTATGTTCAGATAGAGCGTGGAGTGGCTCTGCTGGGCTTTTGGATGCAAGAACAAAGAAGGGGCGGGGGGTACAATGTACTTTGTCCTGTCTCTCTTTCTTTTTTTTTTTCCTTGACTCATTTACTCTATTAACTCTTTATGCTTAAACCTGTCTCCTTTCTCCATTGCATCTCTTTCTTGTGTCTTCTGGTGCAGGGGGACTGCAGAACCAGGGAGGAAGCATTGATCTTGGGGGTGGAGCTGTGCGACAATGGCTTCATGCATCACGGTACAGCACTTTTCACTGGATTTCAACAGACCAAAAAAAAAAAATGTGGATCCTGCTGTTCACAAACCGTGGAATACTCTCCATCATTGGCTAAATGAGATTTGAATACTTTGGATAAACCGCACAGAGGGCGCCTGGCATTTAGCATTCTGTTTTAGAAAACAACCTTGTTCTCTGTCCATTTCTGCTTATAATCCCTTTAGCGTGTCAATAGGAATAGAATTTTTTTCCAATCCAGTAAATTAATTTCATTGTGTGTGTGTCTGTGTGTGTGGGTGGGGGGGAGATAGGGCGATAGCTGTATGCATGCACACTATCATTAACTTCATGCATACTTGTGTTCATCTGACTTAAGTAACCTAGTGCAGGGTACATGCATGGTTTGCTTTAGCTGTGAGAACTTGGCAGATAACGCATGGATGTTTGTCAGTTTAAGTGCAAAATGGTCAGTAGCCATGGTTACAATTTGTTTATGTGAGCCAGACTTGTTTTTAACTCTGTGCTTCCCTCGTGCCAAAGTCCACATCATACACACTACAGTATGAGTCACAGTGTGTCTCCTTGTACCTCCATGATGTAACTGCTCCAAACTACCCACAGTTCAAGCCTCACACTACAAATTACCAGCACATCTATGGAACATAATAGTCCCAGCCATCAAACTTCCTTTCAACTCCACAGCTTTCAGGGTAATTTTACCATGCGTGCCATTAAGTTATTTGGCCTGACGATGTAGCTATTAAACCTATCTGATCTTGAGGAAAATGAAGTGAGGGAATGTTAGAGGGAAACTCTGTTTTCCCCCTCAGGGTTATTTTTCATTTCCAAATGAAGTCTTGGTAAGGCGTTATGTTGCCGTGGAGACTGGGTTTATTCAAAAGTGATATCTTGCCCTGAAAGTAGGGTCTCCCTTTCTTTCCTGGTGTTTAAGTGCTTGGGCTTGCTCCCTTTGGCATCTGACTACTAATGTTCAAACCTCTTAACTTCGTAAAAAGTGCTTGAGTGATCATTTCCATATACAGTATTCTAATTATGCACAGCACTAGACACTGATGTCACTAATGAAGTGTAATATTCCCTCTATCCAAAAAAGAATAAATGCCCGAAAGAGTCAAGTTTTAAATAAACCATCAATAGGCAATTTCTTACAGTTGTCTTATAAGACAATACTAGTGTTTTTGCATGTTTTAGCCCATTTACCACAGATCACATATACTACACATGACTGACCAATTTGCAGACCATGTTTCTGTATTATACAATTTAATGTGTGTGTTTAATGTCTTTTCTTCATTTTCATGCAGCCATTGATTTTCATTAATTTCCGTACAATTTGTTGCTATAATCTTTTGTCGAAGTTACATAATAAGGTAACACTTTACTTGAAGGTATCTACATAAGAGTGACATGACACTGTCATGAACACATGACACAGTCATGACACATGAACCCTAACCATAACCATAACTTGTCATGACAAAAACCGAATGACACTTACTAAAAGATGTGTTATGTCATAAACGTTTATGACTTGTTTATAATGTTTATGACACGTTCATGACAGTGTCATGACACTCTTATGTAGATACCTTCAAGTAAAGTGTAACCCACAACAGTTATAAGGTTCAAAACCTCTAAACTCTCAAACCCCATGAGAACCATAACCATGAGAAAGATAAGACAAAAATTACTGCAAACCTAATGCTTGCTGTGATGAATCACAAAACTCATTTCTCATGATTTTCATACTGTTTAAATCGAAACCGATGCCTACCTGGAATAGACAAAAAAAGAATATATTTACCAGAAATATGATTAAGTAAACAAGTTTCATTTCAGTTGTTTGTTTGTTTTTTGACATTTTGTCATTCATGACTTTGTTGTTACCTCCTTCAGTGTTGGAAAAGAGTGAATTCAAGGACGAGCCATTGCTGTTTCGTTTCTTTGCTGATGAGGAGATGGAGGGCTCCAACACCAAACACAAACCTATGAAGCACGACTTGAAAATAGTTGAGAACGTCATCTCCAAGTCTCTCCTGGTAAGCCCTCACTCACAATACTCTTTGGTGGCTTATTGATTGATCAGCTCCCAGTCTGTCTAATATACTATGACTTTGCTATAATGTACCCACAACTCAAGCAAACCAACAGCACAGTGAATCATTAGGAAACACACAGCTGTGAGAAGGAAAAGTCATAACACTGGAAAAGTCCATTTTATATCTCAGTAAGCATTCTTTTTCCGAGAAGTGAGCAAATACTACCAAGGCTGCTATCTGTCTGTAGCAGTATCTGCTTCTGGTGTGTGTTTGTGCTCTGTGAAAATGTCTCGGTCTGCTGGCTTGGAATTTTGCTGAAGGGGAGATGTGTCGTTTTCTTCCAGATAAGGCCCAGTGATGGAGACTACGGCTTTACCCTGGAAGAGAGAAACAGAGTCCCCATCATCAAATCTGTAGAGAAGGGCTCCCCAGCTGAAGTGAGAATGCACACACACACACAGTACATACATGTTTATTGAATTAATTGATTTCCAAAATCATGTTCTGCTGAAGCTGGATCCTCATTAAGTGGATTTACCTATTGTACATAAGAGAATAAATCCACGTAATCCTATATTATAACAAAGTAGGGCCTGAGATCTAAGGGTGTTTTTGGCTTTATGTTGTGTTCAAACTGTGGCTCAGTGTTTCCCCTTTGTTATTTAACACCATTCTGCTGCATTTTATTATTTATTTCCAAAAGTTATTCTGCAAAGCTGTGATGCCTTTATAGCAGCTGAGCGGCAGTCAGCAGAAGCCTTTTGTTGTTATAATGTGGTTAGATCATAGAAAATCTAAACCTCTAACCTGCTTTATGATGATGGACACGGATGCTAACGTTAGACACATTTTCATGCAGAAATAGAGCGCATTAAAGGGCACCATATTTTTGAGGTCTCCTTTGGTGTTTAGCTTTGATCTGCTAGATGGAAATGGGACAGAGGAGGTTGACGGCAAATATGATCAATCTGAGCGCATGACCCATAATTCCCTCCAGCCCTGAAGTAGCACTGAATGCGCCCTAAAGGTCTGGATTGCATAGAAACTGTCGTTGTGTGTGTGTTTGCTTTTAAATACTCGGTCTGGGACAATGAAATCCACAACAGGATCCAGCTGTATGCTAATAGATAAAAGTTATCCTGTAATGTCTCCTATGACTGGGACTGTGTATGCTTTTCTTTGTGATACATAGAAATCCTTTGGGAATATTGGTGTTTTTATACCAAAAAAAGTTAACTTGAAGCTCAAAACATTTCATTGTGATTCTGTATGACATCAAGACCTGATGCTTGACTCAATACTTCTGTCATCTATTTTTTTCTCTTCTCTAAGATGGCTGGCCTGGAGGTGGGGAAGAAGTTGTTTGCCATAAATGGTGACCTGGTGTTCCTCAGGCCTTTCCCTGAAGTGGAAGTTCTCCTTAGGCAGTGTTTTAACAGCAAGGGACCCCTCAGGGTGCTGGTGAGCACCAAGCCAAGAGAGTACGTCAGATCTGTATATGCACACGCGTTAATGTGTGCATATAGAAATGCTTAAAAGGTACGATCAAAGAGATATTGTTAGAGTCATCTTGTATCATTTTCCCTCCTCTTGTCCCCAGGACGGTTAAGATCCCTGACTCGGCTGATGGGTTGGGTTTCCAGATTCGTGGCTTTGGTCCTTCTGTGGTCCATGCTGTTGGGAGAGGTAAGCGATCGCCACCTCTTACACTTGAACTGTCGATTCATCAAAAAAGGCCTCCCATCACCTCTCTGTTTTTGTGGCACAGCTGGCGAGCAGATGCCACACCAGTATTTGGGGGTGTGCGTGACTTGGCCACAAGGGGCCTATTTTCCCCGCTCACGCTCTCCATGTGGCTCAGCTTGTTGGTTAATGGTGCTGCCAAAACAGAGAATTAGCTGGTTATTATCAGTCACTTTCCATGTTACAATGTTTTCCTATTGTATTTACCTATATACATTTTTTCTAAGCAGTCCCTGTTTTTCTCCGAACACAACATGTTTAGTAGCACCGCTATCAGGGCTGGCACAAGATAGGGTCCAATCAAAAAACAATCCATGGCCTTGTCTGGCTGTTCTCAGGGGAATAAAATCTTGTTTTTTTCCTTAAGCAATCTTAGTGGGATAGCAGTGTAGAAATGTGCCTGCCTACCTGCCTGCCTGCCTGCCTGCCTGCCTGCGTGCGTGTGTGTCTGTGCCTGTGCCTGTGCCTGTGTTGGCTTGATGGTGCGATTGCCTGGGAACCTGCTGTGTGTAGTAGTAGTAGATACTCTGATCCCCCGAGACAAAGCTGATGATGATAGAAGGTGTCTAATCCCTTGGATTGTCATAACAGCGGCTTTCCCCTGGTTTCTGAGGTCAACAATTAGAGAGAGAGAAACTGAGACAGGAAGAGGTGAGATGAGAAGAAGGAGCAGATAAACAGATGAAATTAATTTTTAGTTTGTGGCATCAATCTTAGCCAGGCTAGCCAAGGCCAGTCATATCCACATTAGTGCTAAATAGCAAAACGTTAACACTTCAAAACATACACCCCATACTATAGAAGGAGCTACTGATTATTGCATTATATCAGTCTGTAATAGGAAAGCAAAAATAGATAAACATACACACACATGAAGAGATGCAACCCCAATAGTATGAATGTTAAGAGTGCTGCATCTTGTACAACTTGTTTAGGTCCTTGCAGTCCCTATCGTATTGGCCCTATTGTTGTGTTGGACTGTAGCCTGTTTTTCTGTTCTATTGTGCAGTGCACCTGTCTTTTAATATACTTTCTAATCACAGTTAAAGCAGTAAACTTTATTCTTACAGTTCAAATTCTGTATATTGCAATGTGAGGTATGCATGGTGTGTGTTTAAGGTGCTATAAAAACAAATGGGAGGAATATTTAGTCTGCCATGCACTTCCTTGTGATAGCTGTAAACTTTGAAGTTGTCTTACAGTATGGTCTGAATCACATCCCTCAGAGAGGCCCTCGTCTACCCCAGATAAACAACTTCCCTCCTCTCCACGCTCTCTCTCGCACTCCTCCTGAGCTGCCAAAACAGGAAACAAAGTTGAAAATACAAAGGAGAAAATGGAATGTTGTTCAACCCAATTTTGTGTACAGGATGTGACGGTTATTATTTTGGGATGTGCTGGTGTTTGTTTCATCCTGATGCAGCTCTCACCTGCATGGTAACGTGCAGTGGTTATTGCCCGTGACGCCTTTCCTTTCTCGTTGCTTGTCTCGTTCTCACACCAGGCACGGTGGCAGCCATTGCCGGTCTCCACCCAGGCCAGTGCATCATCAAGGTGAACGGTATCAATGTAAGCAAAGAGAGTCATGCCAGCGTCATCGCTCATGTCACCGCATGCAGGAAGTACCGGCGACCCACACAGGTGAGACGGGAGGAGAGGAAGGGAATAAACCTAACTAAACTCTGCAGTTTTATTTCAGGGGGAAGTGTTTACCTATTACTTAAGGTATTATACGTGAAATAAAAATTAAAACATACCAGACTTTGTGAGCATTATGAAGATATAGTCTCCTAAGAATTTAGTTATTATTTTAAACATTTTATGTTTGGATGTCACACTTTGCTTTCCCATGACCTCACTGGTAAAAAGTTAAGATAATTTGGATTGTATGTTGATTGAGCTGATAGTTATCTAATAAAACTAGAGAAGTGTGAAAGATCAGAAAAGAGGAGAAACAAGGACTAGTTGACTGTGAGAAAAAACAGAGCTCCTAGCTCCCGTTTACCTTCATCCCTGTCTTTCTCTCTCGCTTTCATTTTCTCTCTGACTCCCTCTTTCCTTCTCTTGGGTCATTACCCAGAAATAATAGTATTTTTGGCTACCCAGCGCTGACCTCTGGCTCACAGCGGTGGGCCTGCTGTGGGAGACTGGCAGGCTGCAGAGAGAGGTGGGAAAGGATCTGGGAGTGGCTGGAGCTCAGGGTGGGTGAGATTGTTGGAGGGAGGGAGGAGAAAGATGGACCATAAGCCTGCCACTTTTTTTTTGTGGTTGACATCAGTGTACGGGGAGAAAGCAAGCTCAGTCCACCTGTTGAAGGTGGGAAAATTGTGTGAAAATAGAAACCCAAGGGTGTGTGTATGATGTGAGTTAGTGTAGTGTGTCACTATAATTAAGCCCCAGTGAGACTTCAGGCTTAATGAGCACTTTAGGGTTCCACAACACTACTGGAGATCTGGTTTACATCAAGTATGGACGCTGAGGGACCGCCTTTTTCTCTCTCTCTCTCTCTCTCTCTCTTTCTCTCTCTTTCTCTCTCTCTCTCGCTCTCTGTCTCTCTGTGGTTGTATACTAGAAGACCACAGACCAGTAGGAAGGCACAGCACGAAGCCTTGGCAGGAAACCCACTGTGGGCTTGGGTGCGTAGACGAGAGAACAGACACACACACACACACACACACACACACACACACACACACACACACACACACACAGGGTTGTGTGGCACGCTAGAGTGGGTTGATGAGATTGGCATGGGTTTGCGTTTGCGGTCTCACCAAGCACCATGTTTCCATATGTTTGTGAAGGCTTTTCACTGTATGCTCTGCCAACCCAACTGTGACATTGTACACCATATCTGGGCAGAATCAGCTAAACATGCTGCATGAAACCCAAACCTCAGCTTGTGTACTGTGTGTTCAGAGTTTTATTTTTCCTCATCTACCATCTTCCTAGCAATAGAAATGCCACCTGTTAAACCTGTCAATAGACAAATTTGTGTTGACAGTCGTGTGACTTAAATGTTTCCAGTCAATTTAATTAGTGAATACACACAGGAGTTTTAGAATTCAATGTAAGTTCAAAGTATAAATAGGAAACAATCATTTGATAGAGACAAAATATGTTTAATATTTTTTTATGATGCAAAAACATTCTCATTAAACTTCTAAGAATTCCTTTATTGTAATCCTATGCAGCAAGACACTATTAAGTGGGTGTACAACAACAGTGAGAGCGCCCAGGAGGACAACCAGAAAACGAACCAGAAACCAAGCCCTGAGGAGAATGGAGATGGCTTCGAGTGTAAAGTAGAAGGTGACCACACACACACACACACACACACACACACACACACACACACACACACACACACACACACACACACACACACACACACACACACACACACACACACACACACACAAAGAATACACACAGAAACTACACGAGAATCTGGGAAAAGAAATTATGCTCAAGGTGTCCGCGGATGTAACACATGCTTGTTTGCCGCAACATAAGCCCGTCGCCCTCTTCAGTTCAGAGCTCCAAACAGGCTCATCTGGAGTGTGTTAGTCTGGCTCATCAAGTGTTAATTCCCTCCTACGATTTATTAATCCCAATGAGCGAGTTAAACAGGAGAACTATTCCCTTCATAGCAAACAGCTCTGAGGCAGGATTTATTGCCGTATTAAGTCATCGCCTTAGCTTAGGGCTGGTTAACTTAATGCTCTTGAAATTGCTCATCATTTTTGGGGGGTGATGAAGGAAAGCCATGTGCAGAGGGTCTTCCTCTAAAATGAACTGCAGATTTGGTGGTCTGAGACCTCCTACAGTGCAGTGTGCGCAGTGATGAAAACACTTTTTGTGATGAAGATAGGGATTTGTGTTTATCACAGAACATGATCAGTACGTGGTTTTTGTGATTTGTGTATGTGTGCTGCCATCTTTTGTGTGAGACCTGGTTTACCACTGTCTCTTCGTTCTTCTGTGTTTCTACCATCTCAGAGGTGATGGACAAATTCAACACCATAGCAATCATCGACGGGAAGAAGGACCATGTAAGTCTGACAGTAGACAACGTCCACCTGGAGTACGGAGTGATGTACGAGTACGATAGCACGGCCGGCATCAAGTGTCACGTGCTGGAAAAGATGGTCGAACCCAAGGGATTCTTCAGCCTCACTGCAAAGGTATTCTGTCTGTTCAGTTAGTGGGATAAATATAGGGCTAAATGATATGATCTAATATCTATATAATATGGAAGTCACATTTAACTTGCTAACAATACATAGAAGTATCATCTGTACATTACGGTTCCTTTCCCATGCTGGATTCCTGTATGACCATTTAAAAAATGTGGACATCTTAACTGGACTTTAGGCTGATTGGTTTGTTTATGTTTGTTTAAATATGCGGGATTCTGACTATTTATCTTTTGAAAACAGTGATGTTGGTAATTCAGTTATTTTGATTTGTTTGGTCCAGCCACAAGGCTAGTTTTAATATCTTTATTATTTTGGTTGATTTTATGCTTAAATGGAGCATATTCCTCACTGTTTGGGTTTAATCACATAAATCACTTGTATTCCAGTTGAAGAATACAGATTGGTTAATCGGTCTGTAGGAAAAATATATTAAAGCTGCTGTGTGCACTGTACAGTATATGATGGGTATAACAGGATATATACACAATTCACAGAAAGTGGGAGGAACAGGGGCTCAATAGAGGCCCACAGCTCATTTTTGCCCCAGTGGTTAATCCGGCTCCGTCCTGCCCTAGTAGAATGTCTAGTTCAATTAATGGCAATTAATTTGAGCTTTTATCATTACACTTACTGTTTTTATTCCTCAGTGGCAATGAATGGCAGTGAAGGAAAGAGAGAGAGGAGACAGAGGAAAAGAGAGGGACAGTGTTATAACCTTTTGAGATGATGAATAGTGCTTTTGGGGTTTATCACCTCAGAGCTGAGCATCGCCTCATCAGGGAGAACAATAAAGATGTAAACAAACCATGACAAGGCTTCTGGGCTTCAACATAGCAGTAGATAAACTCAAAAATTATTTTGACAAGTCATCACTTCTCTTTATATGTTTTTTGCTGTTTGAGTGGAAGTGGAATCTCAGTAGAATGTGTAATTAATTAGATTCTGACTGATGATTCAAACAAACTTTGTCATGGCATTTGTCCTTAAGTTTGAAATGTCCACAATGTAATTGTGTTGTGTTACTTAAGTACAGACACACACAGCCAACAGCTCTCGTGCTGTGTATACTGAGGGGCTTGATGCTAGTTAAAACTGACAGCTTTATTTTAGTCATGTTAGTTCCCAGCTGTGTTGAGTGCATGCTTTTTACATCCCGGAGGTGATGTTCACAGAATGATCATGATTTATTTAAGATACACAGAGGAAAGGAGATTCACTCAGGCATAGATGCACACATGGTGTGGAAAATAAAAAGCACTTTGCAGCATCTTTAAGCCAAATGCCATGATGAACAACATCTCTCTTCATGGTAAATCAGCGGAGATCACAAGTTGGCTTCATGTCTTAAACTAGCCTAGATTTACAGCCCTTGTGTTCTAAAGTCTTTAAAAGCACCATCTTAAATGAAACCCAATGACAACGCACGGAAATAAAACTTCCCATATCCTCTTTGACTATAAGTCGTTTCCTATTCCTCCAAAGTGAAAGTAATTTTAGTGTTATTATAAACATCTGCCCCAGATGTTCTCTGAGATCTGTGTGATGTTGAATTTTAATATTGCGAACACTGTCAGGACGCATGGGGTTTTTTTGTGCTTCAGTCTCTTCCTGCTGTTACATTTCCTCCCCTGCTTTTCTCTCTCCTCCACTAGGCATCTCATTAAGATGGCTTAGAGAATTGTGTCTCTCTTCCTCCTCCATATCTAATCTCTGATCTGGAAAGTCAGACTCTACATACGTACAGCATATGTATCACAATATGGGTTTATCTCCATGGATTTATGAAAAGCACATGGACATTTTAGATATCAGTTTAACTGCTCATGAAATGCTGTAGAGGAATCAGCCCTCTAGCCAAATTCTGTTCTGTTTTCCAATTTAAAGAAAGGCTTGGTCATTTCTTTACATCCCATTAGTTGTTGCAAAAAGAGATTTTTGTAGGCATGTGCGTGTCAGTTAATCATCCCTGCCTTTGTTTTCCCTTTCTCTGACCAGATCCTGGAGGCGCTGGCGCGTAATGATGACACGCTGGTGCAGATGTGTGGAAGGTTGAGTTCCAGCTGTGATGTGATCCCAGAGGAGCTGCAGGTACGCTTCAGCGCCATGTGTGGTGAGAGGGTGGAGCACATCAACCGGCGTATCACCAACTACAGAAAGGTAACAAAGAGGCCCATCATTTGTCTCTCTGCTCTGGATGATATTTGTCTTCACTATGAACTTCATATGTATATTTTCATGCAGCTTGGAACCATGAAAATTGACTCTGTCTTCTTTAATTCTCTGAAGATTGACAATAATAGACACAGGATGCAGCTGGTATAGAAACACCACTTTTAAATAGTCTCCAATGTGGTTCCACACTGTGGTTCTTGTCCTGCTGAACTAATTCAATGTAGATGCATTGTAATAGAACTTTTTATAAAGATCTCCACTGCTCACTTCCTGTGATTGAAAAGAATCTCCCATACGTTTATAAAGAACCTGGGCAAGTGAGGGAGACATATTGATAATGTACTTAAGAGACATAGATGTGCACTTTGTGCGGGCATGTTTTTGTGACACATTGCAAATAAGTTGAACACAAGTGTCTGTGTATGAAGGCTCCTGTGCTAAAATAATTAGTTCTCACTGATCTGAGAGCGAAGAAGAAATATTTCGCCAAGATGTCTGTCACTGACTGACTGTTATTGACTTTGTGAATGTGTGTGCAATATTTAGTATTATCTGGCGCTGTGTTTGTAATTAGGTTACAGCTGGTTGTTGACATAGTATTTTCATCACATTTCATTCACATGTGTCTATAGGCCAAACATCCCAGTGCCTGCAAATATGCGTGAGAGGGTAAAAAGGAAAAGATCTGACTCAACATTAGAGTGGGTCTTGGATTCATTACCAGTCACTTATAAATAGCCATGCACAGCCACAGCCATGACTTTTGTTGTGTAAGATCCCCTCCTGCACTGGAGCATTCCTTCTCAGACCCCTAGAGAGAAGGGGTTGAAAGTGGAAGAATGAGAAAAGGAGCAAGAAATGAGAGAGAGTAAGGATGAAAGAAGGAAGACAGAAATACAGAACAGAGAGTGATACAGGGAGAGATGTTAACCTGTGGCCTGGAAATATAAAGTGTCCACAAACCTCTAGAGACAAACGAGATGTGGTGAGACTCCTCAGTCTCAAGAGGAGGTCAGCTCGGGGTCCATCTGGAGCATATCATCTCCCCTGGAGCAGAAGCTTCATTCTCCAGCTATCTTAGATAACATGGAAGACATGTTTGGGTTAAGTTCCTTAGCTGACATGCACATTATGGCATGCTTATGTTGGTTGACAGCCCAAGTTGCTAAAAAGTGATCCGGTTGCTTATACCATCTGCTGTGTAACATCCAAGACAGGATGCAGGCCCTGTGATGGAGAGTTCAAGAAAAGTGCAACCAAATGTTGCGAAGAACAAATGTGCTTATGATATTCTGTATCAGCTCTATTGGATCTAAGCAGTCCTTCGGGCTCCCTGCGTATTGTATTTTACATGGAGATGCTATCTCGTGGCACGTTCAGGAGGTTTCCTGAACACACAGCAGGGTTCGGGTGGAGTTGGATGTCCTATAGAAGTTCTATAGCATTAAGCCACCCGGGAGAATTTTTCTCATTTAACGGATTTAAGTGCTGTTAACATATCTGAAAAGAATCTTTACTTTATTTGAAGCAACATACTTTTCAGTGGAAACGTACAATCTGGAGGTTGCTGAAATTACAACTCAAACCACACATAATAAAATCATGCCATCATATAATCTTACAAAGTAATGGAATGAGCTTCTATACATCAGTTTAATTTAATTCTTGTTAATTTAAATGATAAACGGTCATGTTGGAGTCTGGAGTTCTTCACATATGTGAGCAATGACGATGTTATGCGTCTGTCTTGGATCTTTGATTTGGGTTAAATATTTGAGCTGCCACAAAAAAAATGGAGGAATGTCGGAAATGTACAGTAATGGGTGTTTATGCTTTTCTTCAGGCGCCAGCTGTCATGTATATAAAACAAAACCGAACATTTAGTTGACAGAAATTCTCTAGTGTATTTCACATGGAGCCTCTTATTCTTGCACTGATGAGGTGCACATCAGCTATATAAGGCTACGATTCAGACTTTTGAAGCCTGCCTATTCTAAAATTGTCATTTAAATTCCTATTCCCTACCTTTGATACTATTGATTATAAAGCTACCAGACAATAGTACTATAGAATGGCATTCTCTGCGGCAAGTGCCATTACAGTGCAAATCTCTACCCATATTTCTCACAAATTATCTTTTCACTTTACCAGCCACATTAATTAAAGAAAACATGTTTTATCTCTAAACCACACGTATTTGTCTTTTTCTACTGTATGACAGTTTGCTCGGGTACTGAAGAACAGAGCGTGGCCCACCTTTAAGCAGGCTAAAGCCAAGGTGTCCCCCCTCCATAGCAGCGACTTTTGCCCTACAAACTGTCATATCAATGTGATGGAGGTGTCCTACCCAAAGACCACCACCTCTCTGGGTAGTGCCTTTGGTGTGCAGCTGGACAACAGGAAGAACACGCTGGAGAAGGGAGGACGCAGTAGTGCTGAGCAGGGTGAGTAAGGAGCACCTGCACAGTGGAATAATGCATATTCATCTGAATCTGCTTTGAAATTTCAGACTTTTTAACTGGTGCTCTTTTTTTCTTTGCATGTTTGTGTTGCCTCAGGTAAGCTTAACCCCATGGTCAATGTCCAGCATACTATCACCACTATGGCCGCACCATCAGGTCATAGCCTGGGCAGGACAGAGGGTCACGGCCTTCGCTTCCTGCTCAGAGAGGAAGACCTGCTCACTCTGGATGCTTACCAAAAACTCCTCTACAAACTCACCATGGTGGTCAAAGAGATGGAGACGCACGGTGCCCATATTCATGAGTGAGTGGCTATAGATGCACACTTACAGCATATACAACATCTGTACCTGAATGTAGAGATCCAAGTGGTTAAATTAATATGAAATAAATTATAAACACACACACACACACACACACACACACACACACACACACACACACACACACACACACACACACACACACACACACAATCATCACGTTTACTTGTTTCTCATATGCACAACCCCCTGCAAACCATTCCCATGTGAGACAGTGTTATGTTTGTGTTATCAGCTGATTCTGATTCCGATGTTTCATTAAATGGCCTTGAGTTTGAAATTTATCTATTTCAACATATTTCCTACAAATTGTAAAACAAAGGGTGAAATTGATATTTTTTTAAACCCTTCAAATCACTTTTTGTTTTATGATGGGAAAAGATACCCTCCTGCTGATTCTATTCCGCTTGATTTTAAATGTCCCTTGAAACCAGATTGCCTCATATAACACGCTGTAACTTTAGCAGACTGCTTGGTCAATGCGCTGCATCTGGCACTTGGCGGGCATACATTTTGGTCATTACTCTAGCACCTGTTTGTGTGTGTGTGTGTGTGTGTGTGTGTGTGTTTGAGTGAGAGAGAGAGAAACAGAAGGCAGGGGAAAAACGGAAACATCAAGTCAGTTTGGTGGTTTTCTCGATTATATGTCTGCACAATTTGGCGCACAAAGGTATGCCCATGCTTCCTGATACGGTATGTGTATGTGTGTTAGATCAGTATTTCCTGGCTGGACTCTCTGTGTTCAGCATGGTCGCTGGGTTCATTGTTTGGAGGCACAAGAGGCTACGGAAAGGAAATGGGAAACACTGCTCCACTTCTACTTCCCCCACCCCCAAACAGGAAATACAATCTCAGTGATGTAAAGGGTGTGTCGCGAGGCCAGGTGCCCTCTGGAAATGCCATTCAACAACAATGGACCACTGACATATGCATGCACAGTATGCAGAAAAACACATGCACACATACACACAAATAAATTGAATTGAAAATTGAATACACACACTTACTGTGTGTAAAACCTATAAAATGAGAAGCCCTTTCTAAATAAGAAAGAAACTTCCAGCTCTTCCAGATTTCCCCTGCAGTAGTTGGTAATTATGGGTGGACAGCTGACTTATGTGTTCTGAATCTCTAGATGATCATTAGATTGATTCAGTCATTAGAAGTCTCCTCCGCCAAGGCGGCAGCATTCGGAGAATGACATTAAAAGTTGGAAAAAGATGGAGCGGAGCTGTCACCTAGCTGTGGTAATAATGAGTTGAGTCCACAGCAGGGCTCTTAATGACCAAGTCTGGACAAATTTTGTCATGCTCCTGTCAGTGCCAATTAGTAGAGTCGTTTTCAGGTGCATTCAAAAGGCCCGAGACACAGCTAATGGGGGGATAATGACCTTTTACCAGCTATCTGTTTAAACATGCAGATGTACACACACATGCACACTTCAGGAGCTTGTTAAGAGTGAGCTGTGAGGGTGGGCATGAGTGTTTCACAGGAGTGGAACTAATATGGGTTGTGTTGCTAGTAGTTGCAGTCTGGAAGCATTGCCTTGACCTCTATACCTCCTCCTAAGCACTTCATTAGGTTAGTTGCAAATTAACCGGTTCATTAACTGGCCTAGGGTCACTACTACTACTACACACCCTACCATTTCCCTCCTAGCTCTCTACATCTCACTGTGTCTTTATCCGGTCTCATTTCCTCTATGATTTGCTTTCTACACACCCACCTGCACACATTGACGCAGACATTTTTCACTGTCTGTGCCTCTTTCTCTTTCTGTGCTGGGTGTGACTAACTTTGACAGCACAACTTTGACTTGATGTCAAATAAAACCATTGCCCCTCCGCAAGTAATTTAGGAAAAGAAAACAACTGGACATTGAAAGATGTTACATAATTTCTTGGCTGATTGTGTCTAGAGGAATCCATTTTGAGGCAGCGACCTGTGAACCTTTGTCTCGGGGGGCCACAGACAAGGGGTCACAGCTGTGTGAGGACGTGCCCCGTGACAGGCTTTATATCAGGACCTCCTCCCATCCTGGATCAAACACCCACTCTCCTCCATTTTAACATATTTATTCTTATTCTTTGCAGATCATTAATAGCGTCCTGAATGGCAGCGGTTCAGAGCTATAGGGTCCTCTGACTTATTTACCTCAGCATGGATCAAAGCATGCAAAGTGGGTTACGGCGCTTCCCTGTGATAGATTAAGAGATCTTTCTGATTGCTTGCGATAAGCAGTAGTGCACTTTGGCCTACTCTTTCGCTTTTTATTTTCTCCACTCTCTCTGTTGAAGCCCCTTCTCTGATCCAGTCATTGTTATTCTCCCTTGCTCCCTCTGATATTTTGCGCCCCAAAGGCCCCAAACTGCGCTCACTTCTTTATGAACCAATAGCCAATCACAGAGCCTGGAGAGCCTCTCCATGGTGATGGAATGCCACTCTGCTTTGGAGGGGCATTGTGGCAGCTCCTGGAGTGGACCATAATGAGGGCATCTCTGTGGCCTAGTCAGCCTTGTGAATGGGTAGAAAAGGGGGTAAATGCAGAGAAAGAGGAATGAGGGGAAAGGAGAGGTGTTTAAAATCATAAAGAGGTATACAAATCTGAGATGCACTTGGGTAGCACGAAGGAAACAGGTTGTTTATTTTACGTAGCTCTGAGTGGAGTGGCCCCTCCGGAATGCCTCCGCTTTGTAATGTCCTCAAGGCCGATGTTATGACATAATGGAAAATGTAAGCGGACAGAAATTAAAATGAGGCTGAAATGTAAACAGGCATGGGGTGTCAGAGTGTATGCGTGTGGAGAGAAAAAAGCCTAGCATTTATTGAAATATGGGTTTAAATGCCAACATGTGTTGCTGCAACTGTGAAAATATCCTGGCCGGCCTCTTCCTGCTCTTCTGATAGCTGTCTGATAGAATACAGGCCAGCTGTGACAGTGACAGGGGATCTGATCTTTGCAGTGGAGTTGGAGCGTGTTGACACAGCTGTACCCTGCTACATGTTTGAATCTATTAATACAACATGGATTCCTGACCATCTGAAGCTGTCGTGCGGAAGCCAAGCACAAACAAGTTGAGGTTTTGTTTGCCGCACTCAGTCAGCTGTTGGAGCCCACACTGGAGCCCACGCAGATGTACAGTAAGCACATACTGTACATACTGTATTTACAGTTCAATATGTCACAGTGCCGCGGCATGTGTAAGAGCTTCCTGTGTAGCGTTCCTGTGTGATCAAAGTAGTTCTTTTTATCCTGCTGTCTCAAATACCATAGCTGTTTTAATTAATACCTCCTCTCTTTCTTTCCACCGTTTTCTCCTTCCTCTATTTTTTCTCTCCATCAGCCTCTTATCCTCCATCACCCACCCTCCTGCGTCAGAGGCGAGGACCCCAGAGAGCTACATATCGGCAGAGAGCGAGGGGGAGAAGGGGGAGCGGAACGGGAAGAAAGTGTGTTTTAACGTGGCAGGGGATGAGCAGGAGGACTCCGGACACGACACAATAAGCAACAGAGACTCATACAGGTAAAAGCTAAGTGAAATGTGGTTACAAAAAGAGTTACATACATGAGTGTTGAAAAATGACAGTAAAAAAGTATATTTTCTGCTCAACATTTATCTCCTTTTTCTTCTCAGTGACTGTAATAGCAACAGAAACTCCATTGCCTCCTTCACCAGTATTTGCAGCAGCCACTGTAGCTCCTATGTTCACAGTGATGAGATGGACTCAGGTACACAAATGCAACACAGTGGACACAAGCATTACTCTCCGCCACATATCATTTGGCATATAGAAATAACATAACTTATTAATTCACTGTATAACATCTATATGGCCATTTGTTATGGCCAATAAGAAAAAACGTATCCATCTGAGTGTCATAATCCATAACCCCAATCATCCACAATGTTGCAAAATAGTCCCATAACTGACAGGCCATGATTACAATCTTACTGCATGATTACACCTTCTGGAAGATGTGAACAAAAAAGCCTGAAATTGAATCTAATTGGATATGACAGGTCGTTTGGCCACACATCTCAGCTGGATTTGTCATTAACATCTCACACAGCTGTGTATCCTGTCAAACATCCTTCCCCTCTGTCTCTTAGATGTCTCTGTCTCACAGCCATACACACACATTGCAGTTATACAGTATGTGATCTCAGATCACTCGCCTTTTTCTTTATCCTAAAAGCAGAGAACATGTACATTTAAAAGAAAGGCAATAAACAGACATAATACATTACATTAGTGGAATAATGCTGACAAGTTGTTACCACACCTCTGCAGGAGATGAGATGCCCTCCAGTGTGTGGCTGTCCCATGATAAGCAGAAGAAACTTCACAGCTTTCTGGAGCATCTATTTAGCCAGGTGGGTCAGCTAAACATCTGTGCAGATGTGATCGATGAGTTATTCGTGGAAAACCTAAACTAACTTTCTTACTATTTGCAGTTCTCGTCCCCGAACTTTCGTTAAATCCAGATATCCCAGATAGACAATCTTTTAAAGTGCCCATATTATGAAAAAATCACTTCTGGGATTATTTTGTGTCTCTGGTGCTTCCACACACATACAAACTTTGAAAAAAAATCCATCCATGCTGTTTAGAGTGAGATACAGTTTCTGAATGTGTCCTGCCTTCAGTCTCTGGGTGAGCTGTTCAAAATCGGCACGGCTTGTGACGTCACAAGCCGAAACGAGCAGGCTAACCGCAACCATTAGCTCGTAGCGTTAGCATGCTAACGCTAATGCTAGCATGCTAACGCTAGCATGCTACCTCGTTCTCAATAGCAAAGCACTGCTACAACACACACAAGTTCACCATAATCTACAAAAGAACTACTTATATGTGCGCCCTCATTTAGAAGTCTCCCAGCTAATCCTGCCTTGTAACTGACCAAAGTTGTAGAAACAGCCTTTCTTTCACTGTCTATGGAGCTAGCTAGCTGACATGATCTACATCTGAGCTACTGCACATGTGCAAGTGCAATCAAAGATAGTACAGAAGAAGAAAAGAGGTCTCACTCTGTAGCTAAAACAGAGACCAGGTGAAAAGAGGATCTGCAGCAGTGAGAGAGAGCGGTGCAGTACAACAAAAATATGGTGTTTTTTGAAAATTAAACCATGTAAACCTATTCTGGTACAACCTTAAAATACAATTATGAACCTGAAAATGAGCATAATATGGCTGCTTTAAATCTTATTATAGTTTATTAATCCTCTAAGGAATACATTTACCCTTTTTTGTTCAAGTATCATGTTGTCTAATTACATTGTGTAATAGATTGGAAATTGCAGTCTTTTAAACCCAAAACAATTGTGCAACTTCATGTTTTTAAGGGGAAAGTATTTACTTAGACTTTTGTGTATGGAGAATAGGAATTGCATTTTAATTTTTGAATCGTGCTCAGGAAGTGAACATCGTGACAGCCTTAAGTTGACCTATATTTGATATTTGATTCTGCATTCACCATCCATGAGAAGTTTTATGAGGATGTCTCCATCGGCAGTGGAAAAGCAGAAAAAACTATGCTTTGCTGTCTCTGCACTTTTGGGCTACTTCCTGTCATTTGTTTTATTGTAGTGCAGTTTCCCCAGCTTTGTTTACATACTGCATAGCAAATTGTATTGACTGGGGCTTTATGGCATTGTGTGTGTGTGTGTGTGTGTGTGTGTGTGTGTGTGTGTGTGTGTGTGTTACAGAGAGAGTGAGAGATGCAGGTGTTGGTTATGTTTGGGCAGCAGTTTTTGCTTCCCTGCACATACTTTTAAACTTGGCTTAGAGGGAAACTGTATTATGTAAGTGCACCAGCTTGACCTTTGTGCTTTCTTCAGGTGGACTCAATCACCAGCATGCTGAGAGGAGCAGTGGTGGCTCGGGCGTTTGAGCAGACCAAGTGCTTCACACCTGGAAGAGGATTACATGGTAAAGCACCAGGGACTGTGATGTACTCCTGGCTCTGAAACACTGATCTCTGAGCATATTTTACCACATCTCGTTACACAGTAGTCAGACCATTTGAGCAAGAAATGTAAAAGTTAGTATGTCTGTTTTGTTTTCCTCACAAAATACTAAATACACTTTCTGCTGCAGCAGTATATGTGGGTTTTTTACGGTGTAACTGTGCTTCCTGGGCCTTGCTGGGCTGCACAGTGGACCTGAGAAAAGATAGATAATATTGGAGAAACTCCCAACCAGCACCAATACTGAGAGAAAACAGAGCACACGCTGAAAAAGTCGCAGCCGCCTGCGCATAGGGGCTGCAACTTCCTGTGTGTGTGTGTGTGTGTGTGTGTGTGCGCGTGCGTGCGTGTATGTGTGCACACAGATGTGATGACATGAGGAAAGTATTGTAGGTGGATTCCCATCCATTTTCTCCTCTATTCAGTCCTCCCTCCCTTTTTTTCACTTCTTTTACCCTTCAGCTATCCCAGTGCCCTTCACTCTGAATCACTTTATAGTGTTGAAACAGCACCACTTAGTTGCATACTCATCTCCACTTCATGGTTATTGTGGTGCTACTTACCAGTCAATGGAAAATGTGACCCCATAACAGCTCTTGTGCTTGTGTGTTATCTGATCATTTGTTCTTACTGTGTGTTTATTTGCCACCTAACCTCATCTTGGCCTTGGTGATTAACCACCGCTGTCCATTGTTAAATTTTATCTCTCACAGGAAAAATGTAGGAAATGTTACTGGAAGGGGCTAAATTTGTCCTTATCATTTCCCACTGCAAATATAAACTAGCTTACGGTGCCCTTTCATGATCTGTGAACTCTGTTCAGATGACTCAGCCCTTTTTTGAGGATAAGATAGAAAAAAACTTTGCTCAAAAGCAACAATTGTTTTCTTTCTTTTTGTAAGTGGTTTAGGCATTGTTCCCAGATTTTGCAAAAATGATAACTCTGTTTTGTATCCTGGTGGTCTGTATTGTACTATGTAAGGCTTTAATAATCTCTGATATAAAAAGTTATACTTATTTATGTCCTTGAAAGTGACTTTAATGGAGTGTGATAAGCACTAAAAGCAGAAGAGCAGATTACTCACTTATTCTGTATGTTGCCATAAGTGAAGCTTCCAAACACTGCGACCCAAATCACACACACACACAGATATGCTTGAACTGAAAATACGTCTGCTTGTGTTTTGTGTGTGTTTATGTGTGTGCATAGATTCCCTGAGGGACGTGAAGGCCTTGATCAGAGCTAATCCATCTCCACTTCAGTAATGTGTGTGGTTGATAACAGAGCAAATAGGATTATCTAACAAGTGGAGCATTCCTACAGCTGATCTCTCACTCTCTCCGTCTCCCTCAGACATGCACGCACACACAGACACACACACACACACTCCAAACCCCTTTGAAGCCTTCTGTTTTACCGGGCCACCATTCTAACACAGATCTTTTCTTTCGTCTCCAAAGTAAACTTTATTACAAGCCTTTCTGTCTAGTTTCAAGAGGGGTTACATCAAATTGACAAATTGGCTTTTAGACTGCAAAGACAAGGAAGATTAGACTGTGGGCGGTCTAAAACTGGTGGTCTGTGGGATACAGCAATAAAGTAGGAGGATTTTTGCTGGGTTCTGGGTCTGTCTGACCTATAATCATTTCATTCAGAGAGATGGAGAGAATGAGACTTACGTGAAGAGGAACAGAGGATGGAAAGTAAAAGATGGATAGAGATGGTTTGAGAAGAAGTGAAAAAAGAATAGCAAAGGACAGAAAGATGCAGAGTGTAATAGTTAATGTTGGAATCTGTCCTCTTTTTTGATGATCCTTTTTGCTGAAATATTTTGTCAAATGAATAATCAATCTACTAAATAAGTTAAGTGTGTTGTACTTCTAAGAGTTTGATGTGCTATAACTGCTTTAGCAAAGTAACAGAAATTGTATGATGCCAATAAACATCTGTGAATAGAGCTGACTCTAGAGAGTCAGGGTAGAAAGAGAGCTGGAAAAGGGAGAGAAAAGAAGAGATAAGCATTGTATTTTGAAGATGAAGGTAGTTAAGCAAGATTCATCAGAGGAGGAAAGAAATAAGATATTTCTCTCTTTCCTCACTATTTAAAAATGCAAGAGATGGACAAAAGGTAGTTTGTCATATAAATCCATTTCCTTCCTATGCAAATTGTGCCTTACAGTTGACACACATAAGCCTCCACTAGGCCTATGCTAATTCTCTGCCTGTGTGTGTGTATGTGTTGGTGTGTTTCTGTCAGAGTTCCAGCAGGAGATGGAGCCCAAGGTGAACTGCACCAAAAAGCTGCGTCTCCATGTCAAGCAGGATCCCTGGAACCTTCCCAGCAGCATTCAGACCCTCACACAAACCATCGCTAAATATGTTGAGGGTGAGCATCTATCTGACCTGTTCCAAACATGAATAACACACACTCACAAACACACACACACACACACACACACACACACACACACACACACACACACACACACACACACACACACACACACACCACTGTTCTTACAATGTTTGGGGCCTGAGGTTTGTGTGCACACACAGCCACTTATAGACTTTATCATGAAAAAGAATGCCAGCCCTTAGAGGTAATGTACATTAAATTGGCCAGTTCTCCAGTGTGCCTCATCATATTTATTGGAGGCAATAATAGCCCCTGTTACAGTTGTGTGGGTACAGGCAGTCCCAGAACGCTAACTGCTCTCTAAAACCATCCTGGGGTACATAAATTGAGGCTACATAGTTAGAGCTAAAAACTAGCAAGTTAAACAATCAAAAGAGCCGCACTCCCTTGATATTTTTATTTATTCTCTAGATAGGCAGTTCAGCGTCATTTATTCCCAATAGGAGTGTGTGATTTTGTTTTTGTTAGCACACAGATTGAACACACACACAGACACATACAGACACACCACGGGCAAACACTCTGAACTGCAAACAGCCCAGACCCAAGTCCCAGTCACATGACACTCCTGGGAAAGGTGAGTTTGCAGTCACAGCTGAGAGAGTACAAATAAGCAGAGTTAATATTAATGTGCTTGGCCTGTGTACACCACTTTTTTTTCCCATCTCTCCCCATGATAGCTTTTTTATGCAGTGCAGCGTACTGCCAGGCTTCCCGTGGCTCTGATATGACTATAAACAAAGGCAGATTTATTTTACTATCTTTGCCTGTGGCTGGTTTTTATGATGCTGTGTAATTTCCCCCCTTATATGTGAAGATAAAAAGCTGTGGAGCTGGGATGGAGCAAACGAGTTATACAGCATGGGCCTGTTCATGACTTTAAGGGGTTAAGTTTATAGTATAGGTCATTGCAGTCGAGGAGAAAGGCTCTTTGGGAGTTAATGTAAGATTGTTCACTACCTCACTGGATTGCTTTGATTTGTTTTCTTTCAGAGGTGAAGACACGGCTGCTGTTGGTCTTACTACAGTATACAGGTTTGTCTCACTCTCTTGCAGTAGAACAGAAATACAGAATACAGCACTGGCTGAAACCTTAAATGTTAATGCATTTTGCACAAAAAATAAATAAACTCAATAAACTAAAAAGACATAGCATCCTTTATTATCTTCTGTCCATGTTCTTTAAAAAAATAAAAAAAATAAAATCGTAGCACCGAAAAACAAAAGACTTCCACAGCACCAATAGATGCTATGATTGAAAATCCACATTAATCCTTGCACTGGCATGAGGCTAACAGCACTGCTAAACTCAGATACTAACTCCTTGAGAGAAACTGTGCTGATGAAATGAGGTGTTATGTCCCTTTACAGGAACTATGAATTATTAAGTAGTAAATGAAAAAAGGTACATTTATTTTTCTGAGGTTGTGGTGGGTTTGGTTAATAGTGTCAAAGAGTTTGCAGGCACGCCTTGTGAAACATTCATTTCTTAGGGGTTCATGAAGTAATTTTGCTAAACTTTCTCAGGGTTTTTTTTTTTCTCATGGGATCAAGTACTCTCCACTCTGGCACACCTGTCGTTTACTCTCTTTTTTTATTTATTTATTTATTTAGTTTTTTTTTTTTTTTACAATATTTTAATATTCAATACCCAACAGATTTTTTTTTAAAGCAGCCAAGACTTTTTGTCCTCTTCCTGAAAGTTTTCCACAGCAGAGTCTGACCTTAAAAAGTCTGTTTAGTTATCATAGCAAACTCATGCCGCTTATTTCTATTACTGCTTTTCTTTGAACTTTTTACCTCACCACTTTTTAGTTTTTAATCTTCACTTACTAAGTTTTTTACTTCTTTCTTTTATCTCTACTATTCCTCTCACTTTCTTTTACTGTTTGTCTTTCCTCTCAGCCTCACCTCCTCTTTGTTTCCCCTCTAGACTCGGAGATCCAGTTGCGTCGAGATATGGTCTTCTGTCAGTCTCTAGTTGCAGCTGTGTGTGCCTTCTCAGAGCACCTACTGGCTGTTCTCAACCAGGTATATTATACATATGTCTTGTTTGGAATTGGAAATTGAAAACATACATACATATATATATATATATATATATATATATATATATATATATATAGGAACTATGAAGTTTGTAAGAAATACAGTAAATTGCGTCATCCTACATAATAGCAAAACATTTTTGTTTGATTCTTTGTCTCCGCTCGCTACCTAACTTTTTTGTGTCCACTCTCAGTTCCACAATGTAGGCAGGGAGTCAGACCAGGACAGCTCGGACCCCCAGGACCTTCAGGAGGCACAGGAAGCCAGCCGCCGTTGGCTGGAGCAGATCGCCAGCGCTGGGCTCCTCTTCCACTTCCAGTCTCTCCTCTCCCCCAATCTGGTGAGCTCCAGACCAGCCTCAGACCTTAGTTCATCTACTTTAACAGATACTCTAAAATCAATCCCGTAGTTCTTCATGGGCAAAAATAAATGGCCACTTTCATATATGCATGTATGCATGTATTTGCATCATACATGCAGTGATTTGGGCTTTATTTTACACTAATCTTCTTTTACTTGTGCACCATTCAATATGCTCACATTTGATATAAAACTAGAACACATACAGCATAGCAAATGATAACAATCATATACAGTATCAAATAATATGAATCACTGGGTTACAAAAACTTGCAGGAATTGCATAATTCATGTCTTGCAACTTTTCAATATTCACCATGTTTGGTCAGCTGTGTGTGTGATGGTGAGCTATAGCTAAGCACATCAAATGGGATCTACCATTTTTAAGATCATCAATCAAGATACCACTACCAGGCTGCATGGCTGACACTAAAATGATCACTAAAATGTGCTGAGTTTAATTCCCAGTCTGCCCGCAGTGACTGTGTAGGGATGTGGTCTGAATCGTTGAGGTGTGCCGCTGATCCTGCAGAGCCAGATCCCACAACCAACCTCCCTCATAGTCACTCGAATAACAGACAGCTTCACCGTCATCTGGATAGTTGCTGTTTAAGCTGGAACTGTGTCTCGGGATATTGTGGAAATATCCAAAACGGCCAACAACCAAAAACACACAAAAGGTTGCTCTGTTAAAATTCAACCAGAGGTTTCATAAAGGCAAACATACTGAACAGCCTAAATAATTTAAGATTGCTTAGAACTTATATCGGTCATTCACACTGGGTAGATACTGAGATGACTTAACCTAGTGATTCTCAAAGTTGGACCCAGGGACCCACATGGGGTCTGTTGCACTCTGCCAGGGAGGTCCATGAAAAGTTTTTGGATTCATTCATTTAAATGATCATGATATAATTTTTTCTTTTGTTTTTTTACAGAAGGATTCATAGTTTAACAAATAATATTAAAATTTTTAAATCCAATCAAACAAATCTATAACTCTTAGAATCTGCAAACATGTTTAATAGGCTACACGTCTAATATCTTTCTAATACTCTTGTGTTGTTCTTTCACATAACAAATATGATAGAAGTGTAAAAAACAGGCTACGTCAAATTATTCCAAGGAACCTACACAAGGGGGTCCCCTGTATATTCTCTATCTTGTAATGGGTCCTTGGCAGAAAAAAGACCTACAGTAAAAAAGCTGTTCTGGTTTACTGTCACCCTAGTCTCGCTTTGCCAGACCATCCTCCACACGCTGCGGAGCGGAGGAGGGTCTGGCTAATCCACAGAGCATTCCGGGATGGGAGAAAAACGTGCTCTGGTTTATTGGCATTTCTTTAAACAAATCACAATCGTCATGGGCGGCGCTAAGCTCCACATGGAGCCGCTGCAAAATAGCCTCGGGAAGGAACTTGTTTTGGTGGACGTGTACGTTCAAAAGTTCTTTTAGTCATGCGAGAGAAAACTCAGATTGGACAGATGGTCTAGCTAGCTGTCTGGATTTACCCTGCAGAGATCTGAGGAGCAGTTAACCATTTTTCATCAACAATCCACCGGAGTTTAAAATTCCAACATAAAGAAAGCAGAAGGAAACGGACATCGGTGAAAAGACAGGCGGAATTTCCTGCGGCACCGGAGCAATCCCGGAAGTGGAACGTCGAGGATAGAGACTACTGTCACCCACATTCTGAACCCCTGCACATGGATTTAAACATGCAAAACATTTTAAATAAATAATTAAATGCAAAAAACAATCTGTCAATTTTGGAAAGGTTTTGCCACCCAAATGTTCATCTGTATTGTAAAACCGTCTTGAAATAGCCTTAATGTTAAGCACTGTATATTCACAAGCGTAAATAATCTTTCATCTTATTTTGGAAGGAAAAAAACCTTAAAACATTCCCAGGCTCAAGTAGTATTTGGGCCTTGGTGTCAGGCTACTCTATTCTCCCGCATGGATTTAAGTTGGTGCAGTGAAAAGACCATCTAGAGAGGAGTTCATTATGAGCAGCCAGCTATTGTAGATTGCTAAAATTGAGCACCGTGACTTCACTGAGATCCATATTAACCTTTCCTTCCCAGATTTAAAAAAGAAAAGAAAAAAGTTGTCTCTAACCAAGTTCGGAGAAACTGAAACTCAAGTTTGAGTAGGTAATATATTCAATTATTTTAGTGGTTATTTCGTCAGTGTTTCTTTTCTGCACTTTGCATCATCAACCACATAGAAAAAAATATTTTTATTGGGATGAGGTATTTAATTTCTATTTCTGTCGTCTTTCTCTTGGAATTAGAAACACAGGAAGTGCTATTAAAATGTATTTTGGATGACCGTTCATTTAGGTTAGACAGACGTGTGGCTTACGTCAGATCTCCAAAATATTTGTTAACGCTTTTCTCCCTTCCTCCTGCACTGTGGTCTCTCTCTTTCTCTGTCTCTCTCTTTTCCTTTATTTCTCAAGACATTTCCCTTTCAAGTGTCCCTATGGAACTGAACAGGGTCTCAGTAGCTGCAGGTGATTCCAGTAAAATCTCAATGCGCTCCTTTTTAGGGCACCGCATGAAAGGCAGCATGAGACGAACTGGGGATGCTGGTGCTGGTTTTTGTGTATACTTTGTGTGTGTGTGTGTGTGTGTGTGTGTGTGTGTGTGTCGGGGGAAGTGTATTTATGTGACATGCTTTGGGATAAACTTGCCCACACACGGCAGGCGTCACTTGGCAGGGCAACGAGTACCCCTCTGTCACATGTTGGGCCATATCAAATGTGTCTTTAGAAAAAGGACCTAATCCTCTTTCATCACTGCTCTGTTTATCCCTCTGCATGTGGTGGATGAAGAGAAGCGGAAAGAAAGAGAGAGGAAATGGGGGGAGAGGGGGATGACATAGGAGTCCAGAGGGTCACAATCCGAAATATTCGAGCCACTATCGCTGTGGCCACGAGCAGATGTGCTTATTTGTGTGTGAGGATGCTAAGTGCATGCTGAAAAGGAAAACATGCACACACATTCAGAGATATAAACAAACAAGCTAAAGCAAACATAAAAACAGACAAAGACAG